>NC_143425.1:1213571-1533928 GCF_059467195.1 Physcomitrium patens | reverse complement strand
CACTTCCTTCTCTCATTCATTGGTTGATATTCTTCATCTTCATTCTCTTCATTGTCCTTGTTGTATCTTCCTGGAATTGAAGTCTTTATAGAGTTGGGCTCTTCTTCAATGATATCTTCATTTCCATCTTCACTTTGAGAATGCTCTTCTTCATCTTCTTCTTTGTTTGCTGAAATTGAAGATGTGTCCACAAACACACCACTACACCCACTTGGACACATCTCCCACTTTTCACTTGCACTCTTATACTCCAAGAACTCTACATCACGACTTTTGATGATCTTTTTGGTGTCTAAACACATGAGCCTATATGCCTTGGTGCCTTCACAATATCCAAGGAATGCACATCTTGTGCCCTTTGCATGAAGTTTGCCTCTCATACTATCTGGAACTTTAGCATATGCAATGCATCCAAAAATCCTCATATGAGATAAACAAGGTTTCTTACCAGTCCAAGCTTCTTCGGGAGTCATTCCTTCAAGTGCACTTGTGGGACACCTATTTCTTGTATATACGGCATTTACCACAGCTTCCGCCCAATACTCATATCCAAGCTTTTGAGCATGAATCATACTCCTTGCCATCTCCACAATGGTGCGATTTGCTCTTTCAGCAACTCCATTTTGTTGTGGGGTATAGGGAGTGGAGGTTTGTCTTGCAATGCCTTCATGCTTCAATAACTCATCAAAGTCTTTGGACAAATACTCACCTCCATTGTCCGATCTGAGCACCTTAATCTTGTGCTCACATTGCTTCTCCACAAGTGCTTTCCACTCCTTAAACTTAGCAAAACACTCACTTTTGGCCTTGATGATATAAATCCATACCTTCCTTGAAAAGTCATCAATAAATGTGACAAAATATCTTGCTCCACTCATAGATGCTGTTTTCATGGGTCCACAAACATCCGAATGCACAAGCTCCAGCAATTGATTTGCTCTTGTTGCAATTCCACTAGGAAATGGTGTCCTATGTTGTTTGCCTTGAATGCAACCTTCACAAGATAGATTCATAGTAGAATGGCCAAGGTCTAAGCCACTTACCATGGATTGAAGCTCCTTCATGCTTTTGGCATTCAAATGTCCAAGTCTTTGATGCCAAATGCCCACCTTATCTTCATTTGATGGAAATTCAGCAAAAGCAGCAACCTCTACTCCATTGATGCGCTTGCAATTGATAATATAGAGATTGCCATCTCTAATCCCTTTTGCTACTTCTTTGCCTTCCATGGTTCTCACAAAACATCCATTCATATTGAATTGCACTTTGCACCCATGACTTACAAGTTTACTCACCGAAAGGAGGTTCTTCTTCATCTTTGGCACATGCAACACATCCTTGAGTGTGATCCTCTTGCTTATGCCCTTGACCACTACTTCCACTACAATGGTGCCCATTCCAATGGCTTGTACCATACCATTATCACCTAACCAAACCTTAGTTGCTGGAATTGGTTGATAAGTGTTAAATGAACACTTGTATGGAGTCATGTGTTTGGTACATCCGGAATCCACGATCCATTTGCTCATATCAAGCATGGAAGAAGTTTGTTTTGCCATGAATGCAAAGTCATCACCTCCATGGTCATGAAAAGCATTATTGGCATTCTCTCTTTGTCCTCTCTTTGCCTTGAAACAATTCCTAGCAAAATGCCCTGGTTTTCCACAAATATAACAAGTTTTGGGAAGATTACGTTGCATGGAAGTACTTCCCTTACTTGGTCTCGTGAATAGTGCTGATTGCTCTCCAATAGACTCCTTTTGCTTTCTTTTGGTCACTTCATGGGCTAGTCTTGCCGTGACATAGTTCAAAGTAAGATCTTTTCTTGAAATGGACTCCAATGCCACAATGAGGGAGGAATAGGAGTCCGGAAGGCTTGAGAGCAATGTCATCACAACATCTTCTTCAGGTAAAGGCTTTTCAATAACAGCAAGTTGGTTTGCAAGTGCTTTTACCTTATTTACATGAGCCATGAGATCTTCACCTTCTTCCATCTTCACGGTGAAGAATTTTTGCTTTGACCATAGTACATTGGAGAGATTTCTACTCTCATAGACGTTGCAAAGAGTCTTCCATGCCTCTGCTGCCCCTTTGCAAGAAATGACATGAGCAAAGTTGCTCTCATCTAAATTGGTGGCAATTATGCCAAAAGCCTTCTTTTCTCGTCTTTTGAACTCCTTATGGTCCTTGATGCTTGCCTCTACCCCAGGTGCCTCTTCCTCCTCACATACAATCTCCCAAAGATCCAATGACGCCAAAAGTAGCTCCATTTTGGCCTTCCAGTGGTGAAAGTTGTCACCTTTGAACTTTTCAACCATTCTCAAGCTATCACCCTCAAAAGATGCCATCTCAAGCTACACGTAGGTCCAAAAAACTCTTGATTTGGAGTTGTAATGGAGAAGATATCACTACTCAAAGATCGCTGAACCACAAACCCAGAATTCGCTGTTTTGCAACTTTTTGTAAATTATGAGTCCAAATCACGTCTAAATGGTGGGGAATGAATTGTAAAGTAATTCTATGGCTCTCATAAGTCTCCCTCACGTCACTCAACTCAAAATGACTCACTATCTCATGAAACTTTCAAACACTAGTGTTACTTCAGCAAAGACACTATCAAGGTCTTGCACAAAACACATATACTCACAAATCCAGGAGCAATGAGCAACAAACTAGCAACACTCTACCATAAGACCCCAACCACCAAAGTAAGCAACAAAAAAATAATGCAAGAACAACTTTCTGTTGAAGGAAAGAACTCATTTAGTTGTTGCTAATGGTCAATAGAGTATATGAGTAATGAGGGATATCCTACAAGGTTAGTTGCTGGTCTATAGTGCCTTAGATTACAAGGAGAGGGCTGGTCCTAAGAGATATCCCATATGGGTTGTAACACATGGTACCTTGGTACTAGTATATAAGAAAAAGGTTGGCATGGGAAGAATCATCTCATACCACATTCTATTCTATTTGTGAAGTGCAACCTTGCTGGTCCTAACTTGCTTGTGTGGAGTTTGCTTTCTATGTTTCAATAGGTTATGGGCCCACACTCTCTTACCAAGTAAGTTGTTCTTGCATTATTTTCTTTGTTGCTTACTTTGGTGGTTGGGATCTTATGGTAGAGTGTTGCTAGTGTGTTGTTGAAGTCATTGCTCCTGGATTTGTGAGTATATGAGTTTTGTGCAAGACCTTGATAGTGTCATTGCTGAAGTAACACTAGTGTTTGAAAGTTTTATGAGATAGTGAGTCATTTTGAGTTGAGTGACGTGAGGGAGACTTATGAGAGCCATAGAATTACTTTACAATTCATTCCCCACCATTTAGACGTGATTTGGACTTATAATTTACAAAAAGTTGCAAAATAGCGAATTCTGGGTTTGTGGTTCAGCGATCTTTGAGTAGTGATATCTTCTCCATTACAACTCCAAATCAAGAGTTTTTTGGACCTACGTGTAGCTTGAGATGGCATATTTTGAGGGTGATAGCTTGAGAATGGTTGAAAAGTTCAAAGGTGACAACTTTCACCACTGGAAGGCCAAAATGGAGCGACTTTTGGCGTCATTGGATCTTTGGGAGATTGTATGTGAGGAGGAAGAGGCACCTGGTGTAGAGGCTATTGAAACATAGAAAGCATACTCCACACAAGTAAGTTAGGACCAGCAAGGTTGCACTATAACAAATAGAGTGTAGTTTGAGATAATTCTTCCCATGCCAACCCTTTCTTTATATACTAGTACCAAGGTACCAAGTGCTACAATCCATATGGGATATCTCCTAGGACCAGCCCTCCCCTTGTATTCTAATGCACTATAGACCAGCACCCTACCTTATGGGATATCTTTAACTACACTTGTACTCTATTGACCATTAGCAACTACTTAAAGAGTTCTTTTCTCAACACTGCCACTTTGTTATTGGTCAATTAGCTATCAATCCTAATGCCTTACTCAACTTGTTGTGTCCTTCTCTAACTAAGGCTTTTGTCATCAAATCAGCCAACATGTCTTTGGTTTCACAATACATCATATCAATAACCTCCATCTCTATCTTCTCTCTTATGAAATGATGCTGAATATCAATGTACTTAGTTCTTGCATGATGCTTTGGATCCTTGATTGTCACACCTCAATGGAGTAGCCTCTAATTGCACAAGTCCAATATCTTCCAATAACAACCTCAATCAAATTGCCTCCATTGCTTTATAACTTGCTGCCAAATATTCCGCCCCTATTGTGGACCTTGCAATGTTTGGTTGTCTCTTGCTATTCGAAAATATGGCTCCCACTCAAACAAAGAATACATAGCCAATTGTTGACCTTCAATCGTTTGCATCTCTCTTGGTTCTAAGCACCCACTTACATCCAATTCTTGTGGAAAGATGTGGTTCTTTCACGATTCACCTTGTGGTCTTCTCTCACGTGTTGGATATCTTCTTTCATGCAAAGAAGATGAGCCTTCTTGCACCTCTTGCTGCCTTGTATGACTCATGGAGTGCTTTCTCTTACTCATTTGTTGGTATTCTTCATCTTCATTCTCTTCATTGTCCTTGTTGTATCTTGCTGGAATTGAAGTCTTCATAGTATTGGGCTCTTCTATCATGGCAACTTCCTCTCCTTCTTCACTTTGAGAATGCTCTTCTTCATCTTCTTGTTTGTTTGCTAGAATTGAAGATGTGTCCACAAACACACCACTACTCCCACTTGGACACATCTCCCACTTTTCACTACCACTCATAGATGGTGTCCTCATGGATCCACAAACATCCGAATGCACAAGCTCCAGCAATTGATTTGCTCTTGTTGCAACTCCTCTAGGAAATGGTGTCCTATGTTGTTTGCCTTGAATGCATCCCTCACAAGCAAGATTCATGGTATAATCGCCAAGGTCTATGCCATTTACCTTGGATTGAAGCCCCTTCATGCTTTTGGCATTCAAATGCCCAAGTCTTTGATGCCAAATGCCCATCTTCTCTTCATTTGATGGAAATTCAGCAAAGGCAGCAACCTCCACTCCATTGATCCTCTTGCAATTGATAATATAGAGATTGCCATTCCTAGTCCCTTTTGCTACTTCTTTGCCTTCCATGGTTCTCACAAAACATCCGTTCATGTTAAATTGCACTTTGTACCCATGAGTTATAAGTTTACTCACCGAAAGGAGGTTCTTCTTCATCTTTGGCACATGCAACACATCCTTGAGAGTGATTCTCTTGCTTATGCCCTTCACCACCACCTCCACTACAATGGTGCCTATTCCAATGGCTTGTACCATACAATTATCACCTAACCAAACCTTGGTTGCTGGAATTGGTTGATAAGTGTTAAATGAACACTTGTATGGAGTCATGTGTTTGGTACATCCGGAATCCACTATCCATTTGCTCATATCAAACATGGAAGGAGTTTGTTTTGCCATGAATGCAAAGTCTTCACCTCCATGGTCATGAAAAGCATTGTTGGCATTCTCTCTTTCTCCTCTCTTTGCCTTGAAACAATTTCTAGCAAAATGGCCTGGTTTTCCACAAATGTAACAAGTTTTAGGAGGATAACGTTGAAAAGGGGCACTTGCCTTACTTGGTCTTGTAAATAGTGCTGATTGCTCCCCAATAGACTCCTTTTGCTTTCTTTTGGTCACTTCATGGGCTAGTCTTGCCGTGACATAGTCCAAAGTAAGATCTTTTCTTGAAATGGACTCCAATGCCACAATGAGGGAGGAATAGGAGTCCGGAAGGCTTGAGAGCAATGTCATCACAACATCTTCTTCAAGTAAAGGCTTGTCAACAACAGCAAGTTGGTTTGCAAGTGCTTTTACCTTATTTACATGAGCCATGAGATCTTCACCTTCTTCCATCTTCACGGTGAAGAACTTTTGCCTTGACCATAGCACATTGGAAAGATTCCTACTCTCATAGACATTGCAAAGAGTCTTCCATGCATCTGCTGCTCCTTTGCAAGAAATGACATGAGCAAAGTTGGTTTCATCTAAGTTGGTGGCAATTATGCCAAAAGCCTTCTTTTCTCGTCTTTTGAAGTCCTTTTGCTCCTTCATGCTTGCCTCTAATCCAGGTGCCTCTTCCTCCTCACATACTATCTCCCAAAGATCCAATGACGCCAAAAGTAGCTCCATTTTGGCCTTCCAGTGGTGAAAGTTGTCACCTCTAAACTTTTCTACCATTCTTAAGCTATCACTCTCAAAAGATGCCATCTCAAGCTACAAGTAGGTCCAAAAATCTCTTGATTTGCAGTTGTAATGCAAAAGATATGACTACTCAAAGATTGCTGAACTACAAACTCAGAATTCGCTGTTTTGCAACTTTTTGCATACTTTGAGTCCAAATCACGTCTAAATGGTGGGAAATGCTATGTCATGTAATTCTATGGCTTTCAAACATCTCCCTCACATCACCTCACTCAAAATGACTCAATTTCTCATAAAACTCTCAAATACTAGGGTTACTTCAGCAAAGACACTATTAAGGTCTTGCACTAACCTCATACACTCACAAATCCAGGAGTAATGACTTCAACAAAACACTAGTAATACTATACCATAAGATCTCAACCACCAAACAAGCAACAAAGAAAATAAAATGCAAGAACAACTTACTTGGTAAGAGAATGTGGGCCCATAACCTATTGAAACATAGAAAGCATACTCCACACAAGTAAGTTAGGACCAGCAAGGTTGCACTATAACAAATAGAGTGTAGTATGAGATAATTCTTCCCATGCCAACCCTTTCTTTATATACTAGTACCAAGGTACCAAGTGCTACAATCCATATGGGATATCTCCTAGGACCAGCCCTCCCCTTGTATTCTAATGCACTATAGACCAGCACCCTACCTTATGGGATATCTTTAACAACACTTGTACTCTATTGACCATTAGCAACTACTTAAAGAGTTCTTTTCTCAACAGAGGCAAGCATCAAGGAGCATAAGGAGTTCAAAAGACGAGAAAAGAAGGCTTTTGGCATAATTGCCACCAATTTATGTTGAAGGAAAGAACTCATTTAGTTGTTGCTAATGGTCAATAGAGTATATGAGTAATGAGGGATATCCTACAAGATTAGTTGCTGGTCTATAGTGCCTTAGAATACAAGGAGAGGGCTGGTCTTAAGAGATATCCCATATGGGTTGTAACACATGGTACCTTGGTACTAGTATATAAGAAAAGGGTTGGCATGGGAAGAATCATCTCATACCACATTCCATTTGTGAAGTGCAACCTTGCTGGTCCTAACTTGCTTGTGTGGAGTTTGCTTTCTATGTTTCAATAGGTTATGGGCCCACATTCTCTTACCAAGTAAGTTGTTCTTGCATTATTTTCTTTGTTGCTTACTTTGGTGGTTGGGATCTTATGGTAGAGTGTTGCTAGTGTGTTGTTGAAGTCATTGCTCCTGGATTTGTGAGTATATGAGTTTTGTGCAAGACCTTGATAGTGTCTTTGCTGAAGTAACACTAGTGTTTGAAAGTTTCATGAGATAGTGAGTCATTTTGAGTAAAGTGACGTGAGGGAGACTTATGAGAGCCATAGAATTACTTTACAATTCATTCCCCACCATTTAGACGTGATTTGGACTCATAATTTACAAAAAGTTGCAAAACAGCGAATTCTGGGTTTGTGGTTCAGCGATCTTTGAGTAGTGATATCTTCTCCATTACAACTCCAAATCAAGAGTTTTTTGGACCTACGTGTAGCTTGAGATGGCATCTTTTGAGGGTGATAGCTTGAGAATGGTTGAAAAGTTCAAAGGTGACAACTTTCACCACTGGAAGGCCAAAATGGAGCTACTTTTGGCGTCATTGGATCTTTGGGAGATTGTATGTGAGGAGGAAGAGGCACCTGGGGTAGAAGCAAGCATCAAGGAGCATAAGGAGTTCAAAAGACGAGAAAAGAAGGCTTTTGGCATAATTGCCACCAATTTAGATGAGAGCAACTTTGCTCATGTTATTTCTTGCAAAGGGGCAGCAGAGGCATGGAAGACTCTTTGCAACGTCTATGAGAGTAGAAATCTCTCCAATGTACTATGGTCAAGGCAAAAATTCTTCACCGTGAAGATGGAAGAAGGTGAAGATCTCATGGCTCATGTAAATAAGGTAAAAGCACTTGCAAACCAACTTGCTGTTATTGACAAGCCTTTACCTGAAGAAGATGTTGTGATGACATTGCTCTCAAGCCTTCCGGACTCCTATTCCTCCCTCATTGTGGCATTGGAGTCAATTTCAAGAAAAGATCTTACTTTGGACTATGTCACGGCAAGACTAGCCCATGAAGTGACCAAAAGAAAGCAAAAGGAGTCTATTGGAGAGCAATCAGCACTATTCACGAGACCAAGTATGGCAAGTACTTCCATTCAACGTAATCTTCCCAAAACTTGTTATATTTGTGGAAAACCAGGGCATTTTGCTAGGAATTGTTTCAAGGCAAAGAGAGGACAAAGAGAGAATGCCAATAATGCTTTTCATGACCATGGAGGTGATGACTTTGCATTCATGGCAAAACAAACTTCTTCCATGCTTGATATGAGCAAATGGATCGTGGATTCTGGATGTACCAAACACATGACTCCATACAAGTGTTCATTTAACACTTATCAACCAATTCCAGCAACTAAGGTTTGGTTAGGTGATAATGGTATGGTACAAGCCATTGGAATGGGCACCATTGTAGTGGAAGTAGTGGTCAAGGGCATAAGCAAGAGGATCACACTCAAGGATGTGTTGCATGTGCCAAAGATGAAGAAGAACCTCCTTTCGGTGAGTAAACTTGTAAGTCATGGGTGCAAAGTGCAATTCAATATGAATGGATGTTTTGTGAGAACCATGGAAGGCAAAGAAGTAGCAAAAGGGATTAGAGATGGCAATCTCTATATTATCAATTGCAAGCGCATCAATGGAGTAGAGGTTGCTGCTTTTGCTGAATTTCCATCAAATGAAGATAAGGTGGGCATTTGGCATCAAAGACTTGGACATTTGAATGCCAAAAGCATGAAGGAGCTTCAATCCATGGTAAGTGGCTTAGACCTTGGCCATTCTACTATGAATCTATCTTGTGAAGGTTGCATTCAAGGCAAACAACATAGGACACCATTTCCTAGTGGAATTGCAACAAGAGCAAATCAATTGCTGGAGCTTGTGCATTCGAATGTTTGTGGACCCATGAAAACACCATCTATGAGTGGAGCAAGATATTTTGTCACATTTATTGATGACTTTTCAAGGAAGGTATGGATTTGTATCATCAAGGCCTAAAGTGAGTGTTTTGCTAAGTTTAAGGAGTGGAAAGCACTTGTGGAGAAGCAATGTGAGCACAAGATTAAGGTGCTGCGATCGGACAATGGAGGTGAGTATTTGTCCAAAGACTTTGATGAGTTATTGAAGCATGAAGGCATTGCAAGACAAATCTCCACTCCCTTTTCCCCACAACAAAATGGAGTTGCTGAAAGAGCAAATCGCACCATTGTGGAGATGGCAAGGAGTATTATTCATGCTCAAAAGCTTGGATATGAGTATTGGGCGGAAGCTGTGGTAAATGCCGTATATACAAGAAATAGGTGTCCCACAAGTGCACTTGAAGGAATGACTCCCGAAGAAGCTTGGACTGGTAAGAAACCTTGTTTATCTCATATGAGGATTTTTGGATGCATTGCATATGCTAAAGTTCCAGATAGTATGAGAGGCAAACTTCATGCAAGGGGCACAAGATGTGCATTCCTTGGATATTGTGAAGGCACCAAGGCATATAGGCTCATGTGTTTAGACACCAAAAAGATCATCAAAAGTCGTGATGTAGAGTTCTTGGAGTATAAGAGTGCAAGTGAAAAGTGGGAGATGTGTCCAAGTGGGTGTAGTGGTGTGTTTGTGGACACATCTTCAATTTCAGCAAACAAAGAAGAAGATGAAGAAGAGCATTCTCAAAGTGAAGATGGAAATGAAGATATCATTGAAGAAGAGCCCAACTCTATAAAGACTTCAATTCCAGCAAGATACAACAAGGACAATGAAGAGAATGAACATGAAGAATATCAACCAATGAATGAGAGAAGGAAGTGTATGAGCCATATATTGAAACATAGAAAGCATACTCCACACAAGTAAGTTAGGACCAGCAAAGTTGCACTATAACAAATAGAGTGTGGTAAGAGATAATTCTTCCCATGCCAACCCTTTCCTTATATACTAGTACCAAGGTACCAAGTGCTACAATCCATATGGGATATCTCCTAGGACTAGCCCTTCCTTGTACTCTAATGCACTATAGACCAGCATCCTACCTTATGAGATATCCTTAACAACACTTGTACTCTATTGACCATTAGCAACTACTTAAAGAGTTCTTTTCTCAACACTCCCACTTTGCTATTGGTCAATTAGCTCTCAATCCTAATGCCTTACTCAACTTGTTGTGTCCTTCTCTAATTAAGGCTTTTGTCAACAAATCAGCAAACATGTCTTTGGTTTCACAATACATCATATCAATAACCTCCATCTCTATCTTCTCTCTTAAGAAATGATGCTGAATATCAATGTACTTAGTTCTTGCATGATGCTTTGGATTCTATCCAAAAGCAAGACATCCTTGATTGTCACACCTCAATGGAGTAGCTTCAAATTGCACAAGTCCAATATCTTCCAATAACAACCTCAACTAAATTGCCTCCATTGCTTTATGCAAGAAGAGTACAAATCTCTTATGGACAACAAGACATGGGAGTTGACTCCACTTCCACCAAATCGTTCAGCAATTGGATGTAAGTGGGTGTTTAGAACCAAGAGGGATGCTATGGGCAATGTTGTGAGGTACAAAGCAAGATTGGTTGCCAAAGGCTACTCACAAGTTGCTGGAGTGGATTTTAATGAGACATTTGCTCCAGTGGCCAAATTCACTACCATTAGAACTATAGTAGCAATTGGAGCATCAATAGACTTGGAGATGCTTCAAATGGACGTCAAGACAGCCTTCTTGAATGGAGAATTGGAAGAAGACATCTACATGGAGCAACCTCAAGGATTTATTGATCAAGACAAACCCAACCTTGTATGCAAGTTGAAGAAGTCATTGTATGGACTAAAGCAATCACCAAGAGCATGGTATCAACGCATTGACTCATTCTTTGTGAAGGAAGGTTTTATAAGAAGTGAAGCTGACCATTCTTTGTATGTGTTGCAAGCCAAGGACTTCTTGCTGATTGTGATCTTCTATGTAGATGATTTAATCATCTTAAGCAACACCATGGTAAAATTAGATTGGTTGAAGAAGAAATTGGAGAAATAGTTTGAAATGAGTGATTTGAGAGAGCTTCATTATTGTTTGGGTGTGGAATTTACAAGGAATAGAGTATCAAAGACCATCACATTGAGTCAAAGCAAGTACATTGAAGAAGTATTGAAACGATTCAACATGCAAGATTGCAAGCCCTTTGGAACTCCTTTGGAAGGCAACTTGAAGTTGATGAAGCTCACGGATGAGGAATATGCCGAAGTGGAGCATCAAATGCAAGGCATACCATACAAGGCAGCAGTAGGCTCACTCATGTATGCAATGGTGGGTACAAGGATGGATCTTGCATTTGCAGTAAGTGTTGTTAGTCAACACATGGCAAAACCAGGTCCTATGCATTGGGCAACCATCAAAAGAATCATGAGGTACTTGAAAGGCTCTTTGAACCATAAACTATGTCTTGGAGGAAATAACATTGCATTACATGGATATTGTGATGCGGATTGGGCTGGAGATACAAATGATAGAAGATCAACAACGGGCTATGTATTCTTATTTGGAATGGGAGCCATATCTTGGAATTGTAAGAGACAACCAACCATTGCAAGGTCCACAATGGACGTAGAGTATATGGCAGCAAGTCATGGAGCAATGGAGGCAATTTGGTTGAGGTTGTTGTTGGAAGACATTGGACTTGTGCAATTGGAAGCCACTCCATTGAGATGTGACAATCAAGGATGTTTGGCTTTTGCAAAGAATCCAAAGCATCATGCAAGAACCAAGCACATTGATATTCAACACCACTTTATAAGAGAGAAGATAGAGATGGGAGTTATTGATATAATGTATTGTGAAACCAAAAACATGTTGGCTGATTTGCTAACAAAAGCCTTGGTGAAAGAGAGACACAACATATTGAGTAAGGTATTAGGATTGATAGCTAATTGACTAATAGCAAAGTGGGAGTGTTGAAGGAAGGAACTCATTTAGTTGTTGCTAATGGTCAATAGAGTATATGAGTAATGAGGGATATCCTACAAGGTTAGTTGCTGGTCTATAGTGCCTTAGATTACAAGGAGAGGGCTGGTCCTAAGAGATATCTCATATGGGTTGTAACACATCGTACCTTGGTAATAGTATATAAGAAAAAGGTTGGCAGGGGAAGAATCATCTCATACCACATTCTATTTGTGGGGTTTGCTTTCTATGTTTCAATACTTACTTGGTAAGAGAGTGTGGGCCCATTGTTGAGAAAAGAACTCTTTAAGTAGTTGCTAATGGTCTATAGAGTACAAGTGTTGTTAAGGATATCCCATAAGGTAGGGTGCTGGTCTATAGTGCATTAGAGTACAAGGGGAGGGCTGGTCCTAGGAGATATCCCATATGGATTGTAGCACTTGGTACCTTGGTACTAGTATATAAGGAAAGGGTTGGCATGGGAAGAATTATCTCATACTACACTCTATTTGTTATAGTGCAACCTTGCTGGTCCTAACTTACTTGTGTGGAGTATGTTTTCTATGTTTCAATAGGTTATGGGCCCACATTCTCTTACCAAGTAAGTTGTTCTTGCTATTTATTTTCTTTGTTGCTTGTTTGGTGGTTGAAATCTTATGGTATAGTATTACTAGTGTTTTGTTGAAGTCATTACTCCTGGATTTGTGAGTGTATGAGGTTAGTGCAAGACCTTGATAGTGTCTTTGCTGAAGTAACACTAGTATTTGAGAGTTTTATGACAAATTGAGTCATTTTGAGTGAGGTGATGTGAGGGAGATGTTTGAAAGCCATAGAATTACATGACATAGCATTTCCCACCATTTAGACGTGATTTGGACTCAAAGTATGCAAAAAGTTGCAAAACAGCGAATTCTGAGTTTGTAGTTCAGCAATCTTTGAGTAGTCATATCTTTTGCATTACAACTCCAAATCAAGAGATTTTTGGACCTACTTGTAGCTTGAGATGGCATCTTTTGAGAGTGATAGCTTAAGAATGGTAGAAAAGTTTAGAGGTGACAACTTTCACCACTGGAAGGCCAAAATGGAGCTACTTTTGGCGTCATTGGATCTTTGGGAGATAGTATGTGAGGAGGAAGAGGCACCTGGATTAGAGGCAAGCATGAAGGAGCAAAAGGACTTCAAAAGACGAGAAAAGAAGGCTTTTGGCATAATTGCAAGCAACTTAGATGAAACCAACTTTGCTCATGTCATTTCTTGCAAAGGAGCAGCAGATGCATGGAAGACTCTTTGCAATGTCTATGAGAGTAGGAATCTTTCCAATGTGCTATGGTCAAGGCAAAAGTTCTTCACCGTGAAGATGGAAGAAGGTGAAGATCTCATGGCTCATGTAAATAAGGTAAAAGCACTTGCAAACCAACTTGCTGTTGTTGACAAGCCTTTACTTGAAGAAGATGTTGTGATGACATTGCTCTCAAGCCTTCCGGACTCCTATTCCTCCCTCATTGTGGCATTGGAGTCCATTTCAAGGAAAGACCTCACTTTGGACTATGTCACGTCAAGACTAGCCCATGAAGTGACCAAAAGAAAGCAAAAGGAGTCTATTGGGGAGCAATCAGCACTATTTACAAGACCAAGTAAGGCAAGTGCCCCTTTTCAACGTTATCCTCCTAAAACTTGTTACATTTGTGGAAAACCAGGCCATTTTGCTAGAAATTGTTTCAAGGCAAAGAGAGGACAAAGAGAGAATGCCAACAATGCTTTTCATGACCATGGAGGTGAAGACTTTGCATTCATGGCAAAACAAACTCCTTCCATGTTTGATATGAGCAAATGGATAGTGGAATCCGGATGTACCAAACACATGACTCCATACAAGTGTTCATTTAATACTTATCAACCAATTCCAGCAACCAAGGTTTGGTTAGGTGATAATTGTATGGTACAAGCCATTGGAATAGGCACCATTGTAGTGGAGGTGGTGGTGAAGGGCATAAGCAAGAGAATCACTCTCAAGGATGTGTTGCATGTGCCAAAGATGAAGAAGAACCTCCTTTCGGTGAGTAAACTTATAACTCATGGGTACAAAGTGCAATTTAACATGAATGGATGTTTTGTGAGAACCATGGAAAGCAAAGAAGTAGCAAAAGGGACTAGGAATGGGAATCTCTATATTATCAATTGCAAGAGGATCAATGAAGTGGAGGTTGCTGCCTTTGCTGAATTTCCATCAAATGAAGAGAAGATGGGCATTTGGCATCAAAGACTTGGGCATTTGAATGCCAAAAGCATGAAGGGGCTTCAATCCAAGGTAAATGGCATAGACATTGGCCATTCTACGATGAATCTTGCTTGTGAGGGATGCATTCAAGGCAAACAACATAGGACACAATTTCCTAGAGGAGTTTCAACAAGAGCAAATCAATTGCTGGAGCTTGTGCATTCGGATGTTTGTGGATCCATGAGGACACCATCTATGAGTGGTAGTGAAAAGTGGGAGATGTGTCCAAGTGGGAGTAGTGGTGTGTTTGTCCAAGATATGGCTCCCACTCAAACAAAGAATACATAGCCCATTGTTGACCTTCAATCGTTTGCATCTCTCTTGGTTCTAAGCACCCACTTACATCCAATTGTTGTGGAAAGATGTGGTTCTTTCACCATTCACCTTGTGGCCTTTTCTCACGTATTGGATATCTTCTTTCATGCAAAGAAGATGAGCCTTCTTGCACCTCTTGCTGCCTTGTATGACTCATGGAGTGCTTTCTCTTACTCATTTGTTGGTATTCTTCATCTTCATTCTCTTCAATGTCCTTGTTGTATCTTGCTGGAATTGAAGTCTTCATGGTATTGGGCTCTTCTATCATGGCAACTTCCTCTCCTTCTTCACTTTGAGAATGCACTTCTTTATCTTCTTGTTTGTTTGTTGGAATTAAAGATGTGTCCACAAATACACCACTATTCCCACTTGGACACATCTCCCACTTTTCACTACCACTCATAGATGGTGCCCTCATGGATACACAAACATCCGAATGCACAAGCTTCAGCAATTGGTTTGCTCTTGTTGCAACTCCTCTAGGAAATGGTGTTATATGTTGTTTGCCTTGAATGCATCCCTCACAAGCAAGATTCATCGTAGAATGGCCAAGGTCTATGCCATTTACCTTGGATTGAAGCCCCTTCATGCTTTTGGCATTCAAATGCCCAAGTCTTTGATGCCAAATGCCCATCTTCTCTTCATTTGATGGAAATTCAGCAAAGGCAGCAACCTCCACTTCATTGATCCTCTTGCAATTGATAATATAGAGATTCCCATTCCTAGTCCCTTTTGCTACTTCTTTGCTTTCCATGGTTCTCACAAAACATCCATTCATGTTAAATTGCACTTTGTACCCATGAGTTACAAGTTTACTCACCGAAAGGAGGTTCTTCTTCATCTTTGGCACACGCAATACATCCTTGAGAGTGATTCTCTTGCTTATGCCCTTCACCACCACCTCCACTACAATGGTGCCTATTCCAATGGCTTGTACCATACAATTATCACCTAACCAAACCTTGGTTGCTGGAATTGGTTGATAAGTATTAAATGAACACTTGTATGGAGTCATGTGTTTGGTACATCCGGAATCCACTATCCATTTGCTCATATCAAACATGGAAGGAGTTTGTTTTGCCATGAATGCAAAGTCTTCACCTCCATGGTCATGAAAAGCATTGTTGGCATTCTCTCTTTGTCCTCTCTTTGCCTTGAAACAATTTCTAGCGAAATGGCCTGGTTTTCCACAAATGTAACAAGTTTTAGGAGGATAACGTTGAAAAGGGGCACTTGCCTTACTTGGTCTTGTAAATAGTGCTGATTGCTCCCCAATAGACTCCTTTTGCTTTCTTTTGGTCACTTCATGGGCTAATCTTGCCGTGACATAGTCCAAAGTAAGGTCTTTCCTTGAAATGGACTCCAATGCCACAATGAGGGAGGAATAGGAGTCCGGAAGGCTTGAGAGCAATGTCATCACAACATCTTCTTCAAGTAAAGGCTTGTCAACAACAGCAAGTTGGTTTGCAAGTGCTTTTACCTTATTTACATGAGCCATGAGATCTTCACCTTCTTCCATCTTCACGGTGAAGAACTTTTGCCTTGATCATAGCACATTGGAAAGATTCCTACTCTCATAGACATTGCAAAGAGTCTTCCATGCATCTGCTGCTCCTTTGCAAGAAATGACATGAGCAAAGTTGGTTTCATCTAAGTTGGTGGCAATTATGCCAAAAGCCTTCTTTTCTCGTCTTTTGAAGTCCTTTTGCTCCTTCATGCTTGCCTCTAATCCAGGTGCCTCTTCCTCCTCACATACTATCTCCCAAAGATCCAATGACGCCAAAAGTAGCTCCATTTTGGCCTTCCAGTGGTGAAAGTTGTCACCTCTAAACTTTTCTACCATTCATAAGCTATCACTCTCAAAAGATGCCATCTCAAGCTACAAGAATTCGCTGTTTTGCAACTTTTTGCATACTTTGAGTCCAAATCACGTCTAAATGGTGGGAAATGCTATGTCATGTAATTCTATGGCTTTCAAACATCTCCCTCACATCACCTCACTCAAAATGACTCAATTTCTTATAAAACTCTCAAATACTAGTGTTACTTCAGCAAAGACACTATCAAGGTTTTGCACTAACTTCATACACTCACAAATCCAGGAGTAATGACTTCAACAAAACACTAGTAATACTATACCATAAGATCTCAACCACCAAACAAGCAACAAAGAAAATAAAATGCAAGAACAACTTACTTGGTAAGAGAATGTGGGCCCATAACCTATTGAAACATAGAAAACATACTCCACACAAGTATGTTAGGACCAGCAAGGTTGCACTATAACAAATAGAGAGTGTGGTATGAGATAATTCTTCCCTTGCCAACCCTTTCCTTATATACTAGTACCAAGGCACCAAGTGCTACAATCCATATGGGATATCTCCTAGGACCAGCCCTCCCCTTGTACTCTAATGTACTATAGACCAGCACCCTACCTTATGGGATATCCTTAACAACACTTGTACTCTATTGACCATTAGCAACTACTTAAAGAGTTCTTTTCTCAACAACTTTCACCACTGGAAAGCCAAAATGGAGCTACTTCTGGCATCATTGGATCTTTGGAAGATAGTAGATGAGGAGCAACTTGTGTTGAAGGAAAGAACTCATTTAGTTGTTGCTAATGGTCAATAGAGTATATGAGTAATGAGGGATATCCTACAAGGTTAGTTGCTGGTCTATAGTGCCTTAGAATACAAGGAGAGGGCTGGTCCTAAGAGATATCCCATATGGGTTGTAACACATGGTACCTTGGTACTAGTATATAAGAAAAAGGTTGGCATGGGAAGAATCATCTCATACCACATTCTATTCTATTTGTGAAGTGCAACCTTGCTGGTCCTAACTTGCTTGTGTGGAGTTTGCTTTCTATGTTTCAATAGGTTATGGGCCCACACTCTCTTACCAAGTAAGTTGTTCTTGCATTATTTTCTTTGTTGCTTACTTTGGTGGTTGGGATCTTATGGTAGAGTGTTGCTAGTGTGTTGTTGAAGTCATTGCTCCTGGATTTGTGAGTATATGAGTTTTGTGCAAGACCTTGATAGTGTCTTTGCTGAAGTAACACTAGTGTTTGAAAGTTTCATGAGATAGTGAGTCATTTTGAGTTGAGTGACGTGAGGGAGACTTATGAGAGCCATAGAATTACTTTACAATTCATTCCCCACCATTTAGACGTGATTTGGACTCATAATTTACAAAAAGTTGCAAAACAGCGAATTCTGGGTTTGTGGTTCAGCGATCTTTGAGTAGTGATATCTTCTCCATTACAACTCCAAATCAAGAGTTTTTTGGACCTACGTGTAGCTTGAGATGGCATCTTTTGAGGGTGATAGCTTGAGAATGGTTGAAAAGTTCAAAGGTGACAACTTTCACCACTGGAAGGCCAAAATGGAGCTACTTTTGGCGTCATTGGATCTTTGGGAGATTGTATGTGAGGAGGAAGAGGCACCTGGGGTAGAGGCAAGCATCAAGGACCATAAGGAGTTCAAAAGACGAGAAAAGAAGGCTTTTGGCATAATTGCCACCAATTTAGATGAGAGCAACTTTGCTCATGTCATTTCTTGCAAAGGGGCAGCAGAGGCATGGAAGACTCTTTGCAACGTCTATGAGAGTAGAAATCTCTCCAATGTACTATGGTCAAGGCAAAAATTCTTCACCGTGAAGATGGAAGAAGGTGAAGATCTCATGGCTCATGTAAATAAGGTAAAAGCACTTGCAAACCAACTTGCTGTTATTGACAAGCCTTTACCTGAAGAAGATGTTGTGATGACATTGCTCTCAAGCCTTCCGGACTCCTATTCCTCCCTCATTGTGGCATTGGAGTCAATTTCAAGAAAAGATCTTACTTTGGACTATGTCACGGCAAGACTAGCCCATGAAGTGACCAAAAGAAAGCAAAAGGAGTCTATTGGAGAGCAATCAGCACTATTCACGAGACCAAGTAAGGCAAGTACTTGCATTCGACGTAATCTTCTCAAAACTTGTTATATTTGTGGAAATCTAAGGCATTTTGCTAGGAATTGTTTCAAGGCAAAGAAAGGAGAAAGAGAGAATGCCAATAATGCTTTTCATGACCATGGAGGTGATAACTTTGCATTCATGGCAAAACAAACTTCTTCCATGCTTGATATGAGCAAATGGATCGTGGATTCTGGATGTACCAAACACATGACTCCATACAAGTGTTCATTTAACACTTATCAACCAATTCCAGCAACTAAGGTTTGGTTAGGTGATAATGGTATGGTACAAGCCATTGGAATGGGCACCATTGTAGTGGAAGTAGTGGTCAAGGGCATAAGCAAGAGGATCACACTCAAGGATGTGTTGCATGTGCCAAAGATGAAGAAGAACCTCCTTTCGGTGAGTAAACTTGTAAGTCATGGGTGCAAAGTGCAATTCAATATGAATGGATGTTTTGTGAGAACCATGGAAGGCAAAGAAGTAGCAAAAGGGATTAGAGATGGCAATCTCTATATTATCAATTGCAAGCGCATCAATGGAGTAGAGGTTGCTGCTTTTGCTGAATTTCCATCAAATGAAGATATCATTGAAGAAGAGCCCAACTCTATAAAGACTTCAATTCCAGCAAGATACAACAAGCAAAATGAAGAGAATGAAGATGAAGAATATCAACCAATGAATGAGAGAAGGAAGTGTATGAGCCATAGAAGGCAGAAAGAGGTGCATGAAGGCTCATCTTCTTTGCATGAGAGAAGATATCCAACACGTGAAAGAAGACCACAAGGTGAATGTTGGAAGAACCACATCTTTCCACAAGTAAGTGAAGATCAGGCCAATGTTGCTCTTCTTGATGATCCATTGACTTTGTGTGATGCAATGAGGTGTAGTGATGCAATGAAGTGGGAGATTGCTATGCAAGAAGAGTACAAATCTCTTATGGACAACAAGACATGGGAGTTGACTCCACTTCCACCAAATCGTTCAGCAATTGGATGTAAGTGGGTGTTTAGAACCAAGAGAGATGCTATGGGCAATGTTGTGAGGTACAAAGCAAGATTGGTTGCCAAAGGCTACTCACAAGTTGCTGGAGTGGATTTTAATGAGACATTTGCTCCAGTGGCCAAATTCACTACCATTAGAACTATAGTAGCAATTGGAGCATCAATAGACTTGGAGATGCATCAAATGGACGTCAAGACAGCCTTCTTGAATGGAGAATTGGAAGAAGACATCTACATGGAGCAACCTCAAGGATTTATTGATCAAGACAAACCCAACCTTGTATGCAAGTTGAAGAAGTCATTGTATGGACTCAAGTTATCACCAAGAGCATGGTATCAACGCATTGACTCATTCTTTGTGAAGGAAGGTTTTATAAGAAGTGAAGCTGACCATTCTTTGTATGTGTTGCAAGCCAAGGACTTCTTGCTGGTTGTGATCCTCTATGTAGATGATTTAATCATCTTAAGCAACACCATGGTAAAATTAGATTGGTTGAAGAAGAAATTGGAGAAAGAGTTTGAAAGGAGTGTTTTGGGAGAGCTTCATTATTGTTTGGGTGTGGAATTTACAAGAAATAGAGTATCAAAGACCATCACATTGAGTCAAAGCAAGTACATTGAAGAAGTATTGAAACGATTCAATATGCAAGATTGCAAGCCCATTGAAACTGCTTTGGAAGCCAACTTGAAGTTGATGAAGCTCACGGATGAGGAATATGCTGAAGTGGAGCATCAAATGCAAGGCATACCATACAAGGCAGCAGTAGGCTCACTCATGTATGCAATGGTGGGTACAAGGATGGATCTTGCATTTGAGTAAGTGTTGTAAGTCAACACATGGCAAAACCAGGTCCTATGCATTGGGCAACCATCAAAAGAATCATGAGGTACTTGAAAGGCTCTTTGAACCATAAATTATGTCTTGGAGGAAATAACATTGCATTACATGGATATTGTGATGCGGATTGGGCTGGAGATACAAATGATAGAAGATCAACAACGGGCTATGTATTCTTTGTTGGAATGGGAGCCATATCTTGGAATTGTAAGAGACAACCAACCATTGCAAGGTCCACAATGGAGGCGGAGTATATGGCAACAAGTCATGGAGCAATGGAGGCAATTTGGTTGAGGTTGTTGTTGGAAGACATTGGACTTGTGCAATTGGAAGCCACTCCATTGAGATGTGACAATCAAGGATGTTTAGCTTTTACAAAGAATCCAAAGTATCATGCAAGAACCAAGCACATTGATATTCAACACCACTTTATAAGAGAGAAGATAGAGATGGGAGTTATTGATATGATGTATTGTGAAACCAAAGACATGTTGGCTGATTTGCTAACAAAAGCCTTGGTGAAAGAGAGACACAACATATTGAGTAAGGCATTAGGATTGATAGCTAATTGACCAGTAGCAAAGTGGGAGTGTTGAAGGAAAGAACTCATTTAGTTGTTGCTAATGGTCAATAGAGTATATGAGTAATGAGGGATATCCTACAAGGTTAGTTGCTGGTCTATAGTGCCTCAGAATACAAGGAGAGGGCTGGTCCTAAGAGATATCCCATATGGGTTGTAACACATGGTACCTTGGTACTAGTATATAAGAAAAGGGTTGGTATGGGAAGAATCAACTCATACCACATTCTATTCTATTTGTGAAGTGTAACTTTGCTAGTCCTAACTTGTTTGTGTTGAGTTTGCTTTTTATGTTTCAATAACTTGCACTTGGAGTAGAGGCTATTGAGAAAAAGACCACTATAAGCATAACACAAGTAAGTAGAAATCAGCAAGGTTGGACATAAGAGAAGTGTGGAATGAGATGGTTCTCTCTTCCAACTCTCGTTACTTATAGGTGGTGGTTGCTGCCCTAAAAGGACTTCTTCTACCATTTGACTTTTACACATGTTGAAGGAAAGAACTCATTTAGTTGTTGCTAATGGTGAATAGAGTATATGAGTAATGAGGGATATCCTACAAGGTTAGTTGCTGGTCTATAGTGCCTAAGAATACAAAGAGAGGGCTGATCCTAAGAGATATCCCATATGGGTTGTAACACATGGTACCTTGGTACTAGTATATAAGAAAAAGGTTGGCATGGGAAGAATCATCTCATACCACATTCTATTCTATTTGTGAAGTGCAACCTTGCTGGTCCTAACTTGCTTGTGTGGAGTTTGCTTTCTATGTTTCAATAGGTTATGGGCCCACACTCTCTTACCAAGTATGTTGTTCTTGCATTATTTTCTTTGTTGCTTACTTTGGTGGTTGGGATCTTATAGTAGAGTGTTGCTAGTTATTGAAGCATAGAAAGCAAACTCCACACAAGCAAGTTAGGACCAGCAAGGTTGCACTTCACAAATAGAATGTGGTATGAGATAATTCTTCCCATGCCAACCCTTTTGTTATATACTAGTACCAAGGTACCATGTGTTACAACCGATATGAGATATTTCGTAGGACCAGCCCTCTCCTTGTATTCTAAGGTTCTATAGACGAGCAACTAACCTTGTAGGATATCCCTCATTACTCATATACTCTATTGACCATTAGCAACAACTAAATGAGTTCTTTCCTTCAACACTCCCACTTTGCTACTGGTCAATTAGCTATCAATCCTAATGCCTTACTCAATATGTTGTGTCTCTCTTTCACCAAGGCTTTTGTTAGCAAATCAGCCAACATGTCTTTGGTTTCACAATACATTATAGCAATAACTCCCATCTCTATCTTTTCTCTTATAAAGTGGTGTTGAATATCAATGTGCTTGGTTCTTGGATGATGCTTTGGATTCTTTGCAAAAGCCAAACATCCTTGATTGTCACATCTCAATGGAGTGGCTTCCAATTGCACAAGTCCAATGTCTTCCAACAACAACCTCAACCAAATTGCCTCCATTGCTCCATGACTTGCTGCCATATACTCCGCCTCCATTGTGGACCTTGCAATGGTTGGTTGTCTCTTACAATTCCAAGATATGGCTCCCATTCCAAAAAAGAATACATAGCCCGTTGTTGATCTTCTATCATTTGTATCTCCAGCCCAATCCGCATCACAATATCCATGTAATGCAATATTATTTCCTCCAAGACATAGTTTATGGTTCAAAGAGCCTTTCAAGTACCTCATGATTCTTTTGATGGTTGCCCAATGCATAGGACCTGGTTTTGCCTTGTGTTGACTTACAACACTTACTGCAAATGCAAGATCCATCCTTGTACCCACCATTGCGTACATGAGTGAGCCTACTGCTGCCTTGTATGGTATGCCTTGCATTTGATACTCAACTTCAGCATATTCCTCATCCGTGAGCTTCATCAACTTCAAGTTGGCTTCCAAAGGAGTTCCAATGGGCTTGCAATCTTCCATGTTGAATCGTTTCAATACTTCTTCAATGTACTTGCTTTGACTCAATGTGATGGTCTTTGATACTCTATTTCTTGTAAATTCCACACCCAAACAATAATGAAGCTCTCCCAAATCACTCATTTCAAACTCTCTCTCCAATTTCTTCTTCAAGCAATCTAATTTTACCATGGTGTTGCTTAAGATGATTAAATCATCTACATAGAAGATCACAACCAGCAAGAAGTCCGTGGCTTGCAATACATACAAAGAATGGTCAGCTTCACTTCTTATAAAACCTTCCTTCACAAAGAATGAGTCAATGCGTTGATACCATGCTCTTGGTGATTACTTGAGTCCATACAATGACTTCTTCAACTTGCATACAAGGTTGGATTTGTCTTGATCAATAAATCCTTGAGGTTGCTCCATGTAGATGTCTTCTTCCAATTCTCCATTCAAGAAGGCTGTCTTGACGTCCATTTGATGCATCTCCAAGTCTATTGATGCTCCAATTGCTACTATAGTTCTAATGGTAGTGAATTTGGCCACTGGAGCAAATGTCTCATTAAAATCTACTCCAGCAACTTGTGAGTAGCCTTTGGCAACCAATCTTGCTTTGTACCTCACAACATTGCCCATAGCATCTCTCTTGGTTCTAAACACCCACTTACATCCAATTGCTGAACGATTTGGTGGAAGTGGAGTCAACTCCCATGTCTTGTTGTCCATAAGAGATTTGTACTCTTCTTGCATAGCAATCTCCCACTTCATTGCATCACCACACCTCATTGCATTACACAAAGTCAATGGATCATCAAGAAGAGCAACATTGGCCTGATCTTCACTTACTTAAGGAAAGATGTGGTTCTTCCATCATTCACCTTGCGGTCTTCTTTCACGTGTTGGATATCTTCTCTCATGCAAAGAAGATGAGCCTTCATGCACCTCTTGCTGCCTTTTATGGCTCATACACTTCCTTCTCTCATTCATTGGTTGATATTCTTCATCTTCATTCTCTTCATTGTCTTTGTTGTATCTTGCTGGAATTGAAGTCTTTATAGAGTTGGGCTCTTCTTCAATGATATCTTCATTTCCATCTTCACTTTGAGAATGCTCTTCTTCATCTTCTTCTTTGTTTGCTGAAATTGAAGATGTGTCCACAAACACACCACTACTCCCACTTGGACACATCTTCCACTTTTCACTTGCACTCTTGTACTCCAAGAACTCTACATCACGACTTTTGATGATCTTTTTGGTGTCTAAACACATGAGCCTATATGCCTTGGTGCCTTCACAATATCCAAGGAATGCACATCTTGTGCCCTTTGCATTAAGTTTCCCTCTCATACTATCTGGAACTTTAGCATATGCAATGCATCCAAAAATCCTCATATGAGATAAACAAGGTTTCTTACCAGTCCAAGCTTCTTCGGGAGTCATTCCTTCAAGTGCACTTGTGGGACACCTATTTCTTGTATTTACGGCGTTTACTACAGCTTCCGCCCAATACTCATATCCAAGCTTTTGAGCATGAATCATACTCCTTGCCATCTCCACAATGGTGCGATTTGCTCTTTCAGCAACTCCATTTTGTTGTGGGGTATAGGGAGTGGAGGTTTGTCTTGCAATGCCTTCATGCTTCAATAACTCATCAAAGTCTTTGGACAAATACTCACCTCCATTGTCCGATCTGAGCACCTTAATCTTGTGCTCACATTGCTTCTCCACAAGTGCTTTCCACTCCTTAAACTTAGCAAAACACTCACTTTTGGCCTTGATGATATAAATCCATACCTTCCTTGAAAAGTCATCAATAAATGTGACAAAATATCTTGCTCCACTCATAGATGGTGTTTTCATGGGTCCACAAACATCCGAATGCACAAGCTCCAGCAATTGATTTGCTCTTGTTGCAATTCCACTAGGAAATGGTGTCCTATGTTGTTTGCCTTGAATGCAACCTTCACAAGATAGATTCATAGTAGAATGGCCAAGGTCTAAGCCACATACCATGGATTGAAGCACCTTCATGCTTTTGGCATTCAAAGGTCCAAGTCTTTGATGCCAAATGCCCATCTTCTCTTCATTTGATGGAAATTCAGCAAAGGCAACAACCTCCACTCCATTGAGCCTCTTGCAATTGATAATATAGAGATTGCCATTCTTAGTCTCTTTTGCTACTTCTTTGCCTTCTATGGTTCTTACAAAACATCCATTCATATTAAATTGCACTTTGTACCCATGAGTTATAAGTTTACTCACCGAAAGGAGGTTCTTCTTCATCTTTGGCACATGCAATACATCCTTGAGAGTGATTCTCTTGCTTATGCCCTTCACCACCACCTCCACTACAATGGTTCCTATTCCAATGGCTTGTACCATACAATTATCACCTAACCAAACCTTGGTTGCTTGAAATGGTTGATAAGTATTAAATGAACACTTGTATGGAGTCATGTGTTTAGTACATCTAGAATCCACAATCCATTTGCTCATATCAAACATGGAAGGAGTTTGTTTTGCCATGAATGCAAAGTCTTCACCTCCATGGTCATGAAAAGCATTGTTGGCATTCTCTCTTTCTCCTCTCTTTGCCTTGAACAAATTCTAGCAAAATGGCCTGGTTTTCCACAAATGTAACAAGTTTTAGGAGGATAACGTTGAAAAGGGGCACTTGCCTTACTTGGTCTTGTAAATGTTGAAGGAAAGAACTCACTTAGTTGTTGCTAATGGTCAATAGAGTCTATGAGTAATGAAGGATATCCTACAAGGTTAGGTTCTGGTCTATAGTGCCTTAGAATACAAGGAGAGGGCTGGTCCTAAGAGATATCCCATATGGGTTGTAACACATGGTACCTTGGAACTAGTATATAAGAAAAGGATTGGTATGGAAAGAATAATCTCATACCACATTCTCTTTGTGAAGTGCAACCTTGCTGGTCCTAACTGGCTTGTGTGGAGTTTGCTTTCTATGATTCAATAGGTTATGGACCCACACTCTCGTACCAAGTAAGTTGTTCTTGCATTATTTCTTTGTTGCTTACTTTGGTGGTTGGGATCTTATGGAAGAGTGTTGCTAGTGTGTTGTTGAAGTCATTGCTCCTGGATTTGTGAGTGTATGAGTTTTGTGCAAGACCTTGATAGTGTCTTTGCTAAAGTAACACTACTGTTTGAAAGTTTTATGAGATAGTGAGTCATTTTGAGTGGAGTGACGTGAGGGAGACTTATGAGAGCCAGAGAATTACTTTACAATTCATTCCCCACCATTTGGACGTGATTTGGACTCATAATTTACAAAAAGTTGCAAAACAGCGAATTCTGGGTTTGTGGTTCAGCGATTTTTGAGTAGTGATATCTTCTCCATTACAACTCCAAATCAAGAGTTTTTTGGACCTACGTGTAGCTTGAGATGGCATATTTTGAGGGTGATAGCTTGAGAATGGTTGAAAAGTTCAAAAGTGACAACTTTCACCACTCGAAGGCCAAAATGGAGCTACTTTTAGCATTATTGGATCTTTGGGAGATTGTATGTGACGTCGAAGAGGCACCTGCGGTAGAGGCAAGCATCAAGTATTGAACATAGAAAGCAAACTCCAAATAAGCAAGTTAGGACCAGTAAGGTTGCACTTCACAAATAGAATCTGGTATGAGATGATTCTTCCCATGCCAACCCTTTTCTTATATACTAGTACCAAGGTACCATATGTTACAATCCATATGGGATATCTCTTAGGAACAGCCCTCTCCTTGTATTCTAAGGCACTATAGACCAGCAACTAACCTTGTAGGATATCCCTCATTACTCATATACTCTATTGACCATTAGCAACAACTAAATGAGTTCCTTCCTTCAACACTCCCACTTTGCTATTGGTCAATTAGCTATCAATCCTAATGCCTTACTCATTATGTTGTGTCTCTCTTTCACCAAGGCTTTTGTTAGCAAATCAGCCAACATGTCTTTGGTTTCACAATACATCATATCAATAACTCCCATCTCTATCTTCTCTCTAATAAAGTGGTGTTGAATATCAATGTGCTTGGTTCTTGCATTATGCTTTGGATTCTTTGCAAAAGCCAAACATCCTTGATTGTCACATCTCAATGGAGTGGCTTCCAATTGCACAAGTCCAATGTCTTCTAACAACACCCTCAACCAAATTGCCTCCATTGCTCCATGACTTGCTGCCATATATTCCGCCTCCATTGTGGACCTTGCAATGGTTGGTTGTCTCTTACAATTCCAAGATATAGCTCCCATTCCAACAAAGAATACATAGCCCGTTGTTGATCTTCTATCATTTGTATCTCCAGCCCAATCCACATCACAATATCCATGTAATGCAATATTATTTCCTCCAAGACATAGTTTATGGTTCAAAGAGCCTTTCAAGTACCTCATGATTCTTTTGATGGTTGCCCAATGCATAGGACCTGGTTTTGCCATGTGTTGACTTACAACACTTACTGCAAATGCAAGATCCATCCTTGTACTCACCATTGCATACATGAGTGAGCCTACTGCTGCCTTGTATGGTATGCCTTGCATTTACTGCTCAACTTCAGCATATTCCTCATCCGTGAGCTTCATCAACTTCAAGTGGGCTTCCAAAGGAGTTCGAATGGGCTTGCAATCTTGCATGTTAAATCGTTTCAATACTTCTTCAATGTACTTGCTTTGACTCAATGTGATGGTCTTTGATACTCTATTTCTTGTAAATTCCACACCCAAACAATAATGAAGCTCTCCCAAATCACTCATTTCAAACTCTTTCTCCAATTTCTTCTTCAAGCAATCTTATTTTACCATGGTGTTGCTTATGCCCTTGACCACTACTTCCACTACAATGGTGCCCATTCCAATGGCTTGTACCATACCATGATCACCTAACCAAACCTTAGTTGCTGGAATTGGTTGATTAGTGTTAAATGAACACTTGTATGGAGTCATGTGTTTGGTACATTCAGAATCCACGATCCATTTGCTCATATCAAGCATGGAAGAAGTTTGTTTTGCCATGAATGCAAAGCCATCACCTCCATGGTTATGAAAAGCATTATTGGCATTCTCTCTTTCTCCTCTCTTTGCCTTGAAATAATTCCTAGCAAAATGCCTTGATTTTCCACAAATATAACAAGTTTTGGGAAGATTACGTTGAATGCAAGTACTTGCCTCACTTGGTCTCGTGAATAGTGCTGATTGCTCTCCAATAGACTCCTTTTGCTTTCTTTTGGTCACTTCATGGGCTAGTCTTGCCGTGACATAGTCCAAAGTAAGATCTTTTCTTGAAATTGACTCCAATGCCATAATGAGGGAGGAATAGGAGTCCGGAAGGCTTGAGAGCAATGTCATCACAACATCTTCTTCAGGTAAAGGCTTGTCAATAACAGCAAGTTGGTTTGCAAGTGCTTTTACCTTATTTACATGAGCCATGAGATCTTCACCTTCTTCCATCTTCACGGTGAAGAATTTTTGCCTTGACCATAGTACATTGGAGAGATTTCTACTCTCATAGACGTTGCAAAGAGTCTTCCATGCCTCTGCTGCCCCTTTGCAAGAAATGACATGAACAAAGTTGCTCTCATCTAAATTGGTGGCAATTATGCCAAAAGCCTTCTTTTTTCGTCTTTTGAACTCCTTAAGCTCCTTGATGCTTGCCTCTATCCCAGGTGCCTCTTCCTCCTCACATACAATCTCCGAAAGATCCAATGATGCCAAAAGTAGCTCCATTTTGGCCTTCCAGTGGTGAAAGTTGTCACCTTTGAACTTTTCAACCATTCTCAAGCTATCACCCTCAAAATATGCCATCTCAAGCTACACGTAGGTCCAAAAAACTCTTGATTTGGAGTTGTAATGGAGAAGATATCACTACTCAAAGACCGCTGAACCACAAACCTAGAATTCGCTGTTTTGCAACTTTTTGTATATTATGAGTCCAAATCACGTCTAAATGGTGGGGAATGAAATGCAAAGTAATTCTATAACTTTCATAAGTCTCCCTCACGTCACTTCACTCAAAATGACTCACTATCTCATGAAACTTTCAAACACTAGTGTTACTTCAGCAATGACACTATCAAGGTCTTGCACAAAACTCAAATACAAACAAATCCAGGAGCAATGACTTCAACAACACACTACCAACACTCTACCATAAGATTCCAACCACCAAAGTAAGCAACAAAGAAATAATGCAAGAATAACTTACTTGGTAAGAGAGTGTGGGCCCATAACCTATTGAAACATAGAAAGCAAACTCCACACAAGCAAGTTAGGACCAGCAAGTTTGCACTTCACAAATAGAATGTGGTATGAGATAATTCTTCCCATGCTAACCCTTTTCTTATATACTAGTACCAAGGTACCATGTGTTACAACCCATATGGGTTATCTCTTAGGACCAGCCTCTCCTTGTATTCTAAGGCACTATAGACCAGCTGTTGAAGGAAAGAACTCATTTAGTTGTTGCTAATGGTCAATAGAGTATATGAGTAATGAGGGATATCCTACAAGGTTAGTTGCTGGTCTATAGAGCCCTAGAATACAAGGAGAGGGCTGCTCCTAAGAGATATCCCATATGGGTTGTAACACATGGTACCTTGGTACTAGTATATAAGAAAAGGGTTGGCATGGGAAGAATCATCTCATACCACATTCTATTTGTGAAGTGCAACCTTGCTGGTCCTAACTTCCTTGTGTGGAGTTTGTTTTCTATGTTTCAATAGGTTATGGGCCCCCATTCTCTTACAAAGTAAGTTGTTCTTGCATTATTTTCTTTGTTGCTTACTTTGGTGGTTGGGATCTTATGGTAGAGTGTTGCTAGTGTGTTGTTGAAGTCATTGCTCCTGGATTTGTGAGTATATGAGTTTTGTGCAAGACCTTGATAGTGTCTTTGCTGAAGTAACACTAGTGTTTGAAAGTTTCATGAGATAGTGAGTCATTTTGAGTAAAGTGACGTGAGGGAGACTTATGAGAGCCATAGAATTACTTTACAATTCATTCCCCACCATTTAGACGTGATTTGGACTCATAATTTACAAAAAGTTGCAAAACAGCGAATTCTGGGTTTGTGGTTCAGCGATCTTTGAGTAGTGATATCTTGTCCATTACAACTCCAAATCAAGAGTTTTTTGGACCTACGTGTAGCTTGAGATGGCATATTTTGAGGGTGATAGCTTGAGAATGGTTGAAAAGTTCAAAGGTGACAACTTTCACCACTGGAAGGCCAAAATGGAGCTACTTTTGGCGTCATTGGATCTTTGGGAGATCGTATGTGAGGAGGAAGAGGCACGTGGGGTAGAGACAAGCATGAAGGAGCAAAAGGACTTCAAAAGACGAGAAAAGAAGGCTTTTGGCATAATTGCCACCAATTTAGATGAGAGCAACTTTGCTCATGTCATTTCTTGCAAAGGGGCAGCAGAGGCATGGAAGACTCTTTGCAACGTCTATGAGAGTAGAAATCTCTCCAATGTACTATGGTCAAGGCAAAAATTCTTCACCGTGAAGATGGAAGAAGGTGAAGATCTCATGGCTCATGTAAATAAGGTAAAAGCACTTGCAAACCAACTTGCTGTTATTGACAAGCCTTTACCTGAAGAAGATGTTGTGATGACATTGCTCTCAAGCCTTCCGGACTCCTATTCCTCCCTCATTGTGGCATTGGAGTCAATTTCAAGAAAAGATCTTACTTTGGACTATGTCACGGCAAGACTAGCCCATGAAGTGACCAAAAGAAAGCAAAAGGAGTCTATTGGAGAGCAATCAGCACTATTCACGAGACCAAGTATGGCAAGTACTTCCATTCAACGTAATCTTCCCAAAACTTGTTATATTTGTGGAAAACCAGGGCATTTTGCTAGGAATTGTTTCAAGGCAAAGAGAGGAGAAAGAGAGAATGCCAATAATGCTTTTCATGACCATGGAGGTGATGACTTTGCATTCATGGCAAAACAAACTTCTTCCATGCTTGATATGAGCAAATGGATCGTGGATTCTGGATGTACCAAACACATGACTCCATACAAGTGTTCATTTAACACTTATCAACCAATTCCAGCAACTAAGGTTTGGTTAGGTGATAATGGTATGGTACAAGCCATTGGAATGGGCACCATTGTAGTGGAAGTAGTGGTCAAGGGCATAAGCAAGAGGATCACACTCAAGGATGTGTTGCATGTGCCAAAGATGAAGAAGAACCTCCTTTCGGTGAGTAAACTTGTAAGTCATGGGTGCAAAGTGCAATTCAATATGAATGGATGTTTTGTGAGAACCATGGAAGGCAAAGAAGTAGCAAAAAGGGATTAGAGATGGCAATCTCTATATTATCAATTGCAAGCGCATCAATGGAGTAGAGGTTGCTGCTTTTGCTGAATTTCCATCAAATGAAGATAAGGTAGGCATTTGGCATCAAAGACTTGGACATTTGAATGCCAAAAGCATGAAGGAGCTTCAATCCATGGTAAGTGGCTTAGACCTTGGCCATTCTACTATGAATCTATCTTGTGAAGGTTGCATTCAAGGCAAACAACATAGGACACCATTTCCTAGTGGAATTGCAACAAGAGCAAATCAATTGCTGGAGCTTGTGCATTCGGATGTTTGTGGACCCATGAAAACAGCATCTATGTGTGAAGCAAGATATTTTGTCACATTTATTGATGACTTTTCAAGGAAGGTATGGATTTATATCATCAAGGCCAAAAGTGAGTGTTTTGCTAAGTTTAAGGAGTGGAAAGCACTTGTGGAGAAGCAATGTGAGCACAAGATTAAGGTGCTGCGATCGGACAATGGAGGTGAGTATTTGTCCAAAGACTTTGATGAGTTATTGAAGCATGAAGGCATTGCAAGACAAACCTCCACTCCCTATACCCCACAACAAAATGGAGTTGCTGAAAGAGCAAATCGCACCATTGTGGAGATGGCAAGGAGTATGATTCATGCTCAAAAGCTTGGATATGAGTATTGGGCGGAAGCTGTGGTAAATGCCGTATATACAAGAAATAGGTGTCCCACAAGTGCACTTGAAGGAATGACTCCCGAAGAAGCTTGGACTGGTAAGAAACCTTGTTTATCTCATATGAGGATTTTTGGATGCATTGCATATGCTAAAGTTCCAGATAGTATGAGAGGGAAACTTAATGCAAAGGGCACAAGATGTGCATTCCTTGGATATTGTGAAGGCACCAAGGCATATAGGCTCATGTGTTTAGACACCAAAAAGATCATCAAAAGTCGTGATGTAGAGTTCTTGGAGTACAAGAGTGCAAGTGAAAAGTGGAAGATGTGTCCAAGTGGGAGTAGTGGTGTGTTTGTGGACACATCTTCAATTTCAGCAAACAAAGAAGAAGATGAAGAAGAGCATTCTCAAAGTGAAGATGGAAATGAAGATATCATTGAAGAAGAGCCCAACTCTATAAAGACTTCAATTCCAGCAAGATACAACAAAGACAATGAAGAGAATGAAGATGAAGAATATCAACCAATGAATGAGAGAAGGAAGTGTATGAGCCATAAAAGGCAGCAAGAGGTGCATGAAGGCTCATCTTCTTTGCTTGAGAGAAGATATCCAACACGTGAAAGAAGACCACAAGGTGAATGGTGGAAGAACCACATCTTTCCACAAGTAAGTGAAGATCAGGCTAATGTTGCTGTTCTTGATGATCCATTGACTTTGTGTGATGCAATGAGGTGTGGTGATGCAATGAAGTGGGAGATTGCTATGCAAGAAGAGTACAAATCTCATATGGACAACAAGACATGGGAGTTGACTCCACTTCCACCAAATCGTTCAGCAATTGGATGTAAGTGGGTGTTTAGAACCAAGAGAGATGCTATGGGCAATGTTGTGAGGTACAAAGCAAGATTGGTTGCCAAAGGCTACTCACAAGTTGCTGGAGTAGATTTTAATGAGAAATTTGCTCCAGTGGCCAAATTCACTACCATTAGAACTATAGTAGCAATTGGAGCATCAATAGACTTGGAGATGCATCAAATGGACGTCAAGACAGCCTTCTTGAATGGAGAATTGGAAAAAGACATCTACATGGAGCAACCTCAAGGATTTATTGATCAAGACAAACCCAACCTTGTATGCAAGTTGAAGAAGTCATTGTATGGACTCAAGCAATCACCAAGAGCACTAATTGATAATATAGAGATTGCCATTCCTAGTCCCTGACATGAGCAAAGTTGGTTTCATCTAAGTTGGTTGCAATTATGCCAAAAGCCTTCTTTTCTTGTCTTTTGAAGTCCTTTTGCTCCTTCATGCTTGCCTCTAATCCAGGTGCCTCTTCGTCCTCACATACTATCTCCCAAAGATCCAATGACGCCAAAAGTAGCTCCATTTTGGCCTTCCAGTGGTGAAAGTTGTCACCTCTAAACTTTTCTACCATTCTTAAGCTATCACTCTCAAAAGATGCCATCTCAAGCTACAAGTAGGTCCAAAAATCTCTTGATTTGGAGTTGTAATGCAGAAGATATGACTACTCAAAGATTGCTGAACTACAAATCCAGAATTCGCTGTTTTGCAACTTTTTGCATACTTTGAGTCCAAATCACGTCTTAATGGTGGGAAGTGCTATGTCATGTAATTCTATGGCTTTCAAACATCTCCCTCACTTCACCTCACTCAAAATGACTCAATTTCTCATAAAACTCTCAAATACTAGTGTTACTTCAGCAAAGACACTATCAAGGTCTTGCACTAACCTCATACACTCATAAATCCAGGAGTAATGACTTCAACAAAATACTAGTAATACTATACCATAAGATCTCAACCACCAAACAAGCAACAAAGAAAATAAAATGCAAGAACAACTTACTTTGTAAGAGAATGTGGGCCCATAACCTATTGGAACATAGAAAGCATACTCCACACAAGTAAGTTAGGACCAGCAAGGTTGCACTATAACAAATAGAGTGTGGTATGAGACAATTCTTCCCATGCCAACCCTTTCCTTATATACTAGTACCAAGGTACCAAGTGCTACAATCCATATGCGATATCTCCTAGGACCAGCTCTCCCCTTGTACTCTAGACCAGCACCCTACCTTATGGGATGTCCTTAATAACACTTGTTCTCTATTGACCATTAGCAACTACTTAAAGAGTTCTTTTCTCAACAATCCCAACCACCAAAGTAAGCAACAAAGAGAATAATGCAAGAACAACTTACTTGGTAAGAGAGAGTGGGCCCATAACCTATTGAAACATAGAAAGTAACTCCACATAAGCAAGTTAGGACCAGCAAGGTTGCACTTCACAAATAGAATGTGGTATGAGATGATTCTTCCCATGCCAACCCTTTTCTTATATACTAGTACCAAGGTACCATGTGTTACAACCCATATGGGATATCTCTTAGGACCAGCCCTCTCCTTGTATTCTAAGGCACTATAGACCAGAAACTAACCTTGTAGGATATCCCTCATTACTCATATACTCTATTGACCATTAGCAACAACTAAATGAGTTCTTTCCTTCAACATCTTTTGAGGGTGATAGCTTGAGAATGGTTGAAAAGTTCAAAGGTGACAACTTTCACCACTGGAAGGCCAAAATGGAGCTACTTTTGGCGTCATTAGATCTTTGGGAGATTGTATGTGAGGAGGAAGAGGCACCTGGGGTAGAGGCAAGCATCAAGGACCATAAGGAGTTCAAAAGACGAGAAAAGAAGGCTTTTGGCATAATTGCCACCAATTTAGATGAGAGCAACTTTGCTCATGTCATTTCTTGCAAAGGGGCAGCAGAGGCATGGAAGACTCTTTGCAACGTCTATGAGAGTAGAAATCTCTCCAATGTACTATGGTCAAGGCAAAAATTCTTCACCGTGAAGATGGAAGAAGGTGAAGATCTCATGGCTCATGTAAATAAGGTAAAAGCACTTGCAAACCAACTTGCTGTTATTGACAAGCCTTTACCTGAAGAAGATGTTGTGATGACATTGCTCTCAAGCCTTCCGGACTCCTATTCCTCCCTCATTGTGGCATTGGAGTCAATTTCAAGAAAAGATCTTACTTTGGACTATGTCACGGCAAGACTAGCCCATGAAGTGACCAAAAGAAAGCAAAAGGAGTCTATTGGAGAGCAATCAGCACTATTCACGAGACCAAGTAAGGCAAGTACTTCCATTCAACGTAATCTTCCCAAAACTTGTTATATTTGTAGAAAACCAAGGCATTTTGCTAGGAATTGTTTCAAGGCAAAGAGAGGAGAAAGAGAGAATGCCAATAATGCTTTTCATGACCATGGAGGTGATGACTTTGCATTCATGGCAAAACAAACTTCTTCCATGCTTGATATGAGCAAATGGATCGTGGATTCTGGATGTACCAAACACATGACTCCATATAAGTGTTCATTTAACACTTATCAATAAAATCCAGCAACTAAGGTTTGGTTAGGTGATAATGGTATGGTACAAGCCATTGGAATGGGCACCATTGTAGTGGAAGTAGTGGTCAAGGGCATAACCAAGAGGATCACACTCAAGGATGTGTTGCATGTGCCAAAGATGAAGAAGAACCTCCTTTCGATGAGTAAACTTGTAAGTCATGGGTGCAAAGTGCAATTCAATATGAATGGATGTTTTGTGAGAACCATGGAAGGCAAAGAAGTAGCAAAAGGGATTAGAGATGGCAATCTCTATATTATCAATTGCAAGCGCATGAATGGAGTAGAGGTTGCTGCTTTTGCTGAATTTCCATCAAATGAAGATAAGGTGGGCATTTGGCATCAAAGACTTCGACATTTGAATGCCAAAAGCATGAAGGTGCTTCAATCCATGGTAAGTGGCTTAGACCTTGGATCTCCCTCACATCACCTCACTCAAAATGACTCAATTTCTCATAAAACTCTCAAATACTAGTGTTACTTCAGCAAAGACACTATCAGGGTCTTGCACTAACCTCATACACTCACAAATCCAGGAGTAATGACTTCAACAAAACACTAGTAATACTATATTATAAGATCTCAACCACCAAACAAACAACAAAGAAAATAAAATGCAAGAACAACTTACTTGATAAGAGAATGTGGGCCCATAACCTATTGAAACATAAAAAGCATACTCCACACAAGTAAGTTAGGACCAGCAAGGTTGCACTATAACAAATAGAGTGTGGTATGAGATAATTCTTCTCATGCCAACCCTTTCCTTATATACTGGTACCAAGGTACCAAGTGCTACAATCCATATGGGATATCTCCTAGGACCAGCCCTCCCCTTGTACTCTAATGTACTATAGACCAGCACCCTACCTTATGAGATATCCTTAAGAACACTTGTACTCTAATGACCATTAGCAACTACTTAAAGAGTTCTATTCTCAACAGCGGATTGGGCTGGAGATACAAATGATAGAAGATCAAGAACGGGCTATGTATTCTTTGTTGGAATGGGAGCCATATCTTGGAATTGTAAGAGACAACCAACCATTGCAAGGTCCACAATGGAGGCGGAGTATATGGCAGCAAGTCATGGAGCAATGGAGGCAATTTGGTTGAGGTTGTTGTTGGAAGACATTGGACTTATGCAATTGGAAGCCACTCCATTGAGATGTGACAATCAAGGATGTTTGGCTTTTGCAAAGAATCCAAAGCATCATGCAAGAACCAAGCACATTGATATTCAACACCACTTTATAAGAGAGAAGATAGAGATGGCAGTTATTGATATGATGTATTGTGAAACCAAAGACATGTTGGCTGATTTTGTAACAAAAGCCTTGGTGAAAGAGAGACACAACATATTGAGTAAGGCATTAGGATTGATAGCTAATTGACCAGTAGCAAAGTGGGAGTGTTGAAGGAAAGAACTCATTTAGTTGTTGCTAATGGTCAATAGAGTATATGAGTAATGAGGGATATCCTATAAGGTTAGTTGCTGGTCTATAGTGCCTTAGAATACAAGGAGAGGGCTGGTCCTAAGAGATATCCCATATGGATTGTAACACATGGTACCTTGGTACTAGTATATAAGAAAAGGGTTGGCATGGGAAGAATCACTCATACCACATTCTATTCTATTTGTGAAGTGCAACCTTGCTGGTCCTAACTTGCTTGTGTGGAGTTTGCTTTCTATGTTTCAATACTACCAAGTACATGACTCAATACAAGTGTTCATTTGACACTTATGAGACTATTCCAACAACAAAATTTTGGTTAGGAGATAATGGCATGGTGCAAGCCATTGGAATTGGCTCCATTGTCGTGGAGATTGTTGTGAAGAATCAAATGAAGAAGATCAGATTGAAAGAAGTGTTACATGTGCCAAAGATGAAGAAGAACCTGCTTTCGGTGAGTAAACTTGTTTCTCATGGTTGTTAGGTGCAATTTGATATGAATGGATGCTTTGTGAAGACAATGGATGGAGATTATCTTTTGAAAGGCTTTAGAGATGGCAATCTTTACTTCATCAATTGTAAGAAGGTGAATGGAGTTGAAGTGGCCACATTTGCTGAATTTCCACAAGATCAAGACAAGTTTGGCATTTGGCATCGACGCCTTGGTCATTTGAACGCCAAAAGTATGAAGGAGCTCTAATCCATGGTTAGTGGCTTAGATCTTGGTCATTCATGCACAAATCTTACTTGTGAAGGTTGTATTCAAGGCAAACAACAAAGAGCTTCATTTCCAAGTGGAGTTGCAACACGTGCAACCAAAATATTAGTGATTGTGCATTGTGATGTTTGTGGACCTATGAGGACACCATCAATGGCAGGATCAAGGTACTTTGTTACATTTATTGATGACTTTTCAAAGAAGGTGTGGATTTTCATCCTTAAATCCAAGAGTGAATGCTTTTCAAAGTTTAAGGAATTTAAGGCACTTGTGGAGAAGCAATGTGAATGCAAGATCAAGATGTTGCGTCCAGACAATGGACGTGAGTATTTGTCAAAGCATTCTGATGAGTATTTGAAGATTCATGGTATTGCAAGACAAACTTCCATGCCCTATACTCCTCAAAAAAATAGATTTGCTGAAAGAGCAAATCGAACTATTGTGGAGATGGCAAGGAGTATGATTCATGCTCAAAACCTAGGGCATGAATTTTGGGCGGAAGCTGTGGTGAATGCAGTGTATACAAGGAATAGGTGTCCTACAAATGCACTTACATCAATGACTCCACAAGAAGCTTGGAGTGGGAGGAAACCTTGTGTTTCACACATGAGGACTTTTGGATGCATTGCTTATGCAAAGGTACCAGATTGTATGCGATCCAAATTTGATGCAATAGGTACAAAATGTGTGTTTCTTGGATATTTTGAAGGTACCAAGGCATATAGGCTAATGTGTTTGGATACCAAGAAGATCATGAAAAGTCGTGATGTTGAATTTATGGAGCATAAAAGTGCTTGTGAGCACTTGGAGATGTGTCCAAAGTGGGAGTAATGGTGTGCTTGTGGACACATCTTCAATTTCAGCAACGAAAGAAGAAGAAGAAGATGAAGACAATGAAGATAGTGGAGATTTGAATCAACATGAAGAACCAAAGAAGATGAAGAAGAAGAAGAAGAAGAAGAAAGTATATACAATTGGTATGACAAACAATGAAGAAGTTGGAGATGATGATGATGATGAGGAATACCAACCTTTGAGTGAGAAGAGACAAGGTTCAAAAGAAAAGAAGGTTGAAGAGCATCAAGGTGAATCTTCTTCAAATGATAGGAGATATCCCACAAGAGAAAGAAAACAACGTGGTGAATGGTGGAAGGACCACATCTTTCCTCAAGTAAGTGAAGAACATGCCAATGTTGCACTCCTTGCTGATCCATTGAATATATGTGATGCTATGAAGTCTATGAATGCGTTGAAGTGGGAGGAGGCTATGGAAGAAGAGTACAAATCTCTCATGAGCAATGGAACATGGAAATTGACTCAACTTCCATCAAATCGATCTTCAATTGGTTGTAAGTGGGTGTTTAGAACCAAGAGGGACGCAATGGGTGATTTTGTGAGATATAAGGCAAGGCTAGTTGCCAAAGGATACTCACAAGTTGCTTGTATTGATTTCAATGAGACATTTGCTCCCGTGGCTAAGTTCACCACCATTAGAACCATTGTCGCAATTGAGGCAGGAATGGACTTGGAAATGCATCAAATGGATGTGAAGACGGCTTTCTTGAATGAAAAGTTGGAAGAAGACATCTACATGGATCAACCTCAAGGATTTGTAGAAGAAGGCAAGCAACATCTTGTTTGTAAAATGAAGAAATCCTTGTATGGACTCAAGCAATCTCCAAGGACATGGTATCAAAGAATTGACACATTCTTTGTTAATGAGGGATTCCAAAGAAGTGAGGCTGACCATTCTATGTATGTGATACAATCAAAAGAGTTCTTGATGATTGTTATTCTTTATGTAGATGATTTAATCATCTTAACCAATACTCTAAAGATGATGGATTGGTTGAAGGCAAAGTTAGAAAAAGAATATGAGATGAGTGATTTGGAAGAGCTTCACTATTGCTTAGGTGTGGAATTTACAAGAAATCGTGCTAACAAGACCATCACAATGAGCCAAAGGAAGTACATTGAAGGAGTGTTGAAACGATTCAACATGGAGGATTGTAAGCCTATTGAAACACCTTTGGAGTCCAATTTGAAGTTGATGAAGCTCACGGATGAAGAGTTTGCACAAGTTGAAGGCCAAATACAAGGTGTTCCTTACAAGGCAGCAGTTAGGTCACTCATGTATGGAATGGTTGGCACAAGGGTGGATCTTGCTTATGCGGTGAGTGTCGTAAGTCAACACATGTCAAAAGCAGGACCAATTCATTGGGCAACCATCAAGACGATCATGATGTACTTGAAAGGCACTTTGGACTTCAAATTGTGCCTTAGAGGTGAAAGTATTGTTTTCTAGGATATTGTGATGCGGATTGGGAAGGACATGCAAATGATAGGCGGTCAATAACGGGCTATGTATTCTTTGTTGGAGTGGGAGCAATTTCATGGAATTGCAAGAGGCAACCCACAATTGCAAGGTCCACAATGGAGGCGGAGTACATGGCAGCAAGCCATGGTGCAATGGAAGCAACATGGTTAAGGCAATTTTTGGAGGACATTGGACTTGTGCAATTGGAAGCAACTCTATTGAATTGTGACAATCAACGATGCCTTGCTTTTGCAAAGAATCCAAAGCATCATTCAAGAACCAAGCACATTGACATTCAACACCACTTTATAAGAGAGAAGATTGAAATGGGAGTGATTGACTTGAAGTATTGTACAACAGAAGATATGCTTGCTGATTTGTTAACAAAGGCATTGGTCAAAGATAGACATCATATGTTGACAAAGGCATTAGGTTTGAAGGGCTTTGACAATTAGCAAAGTGAGTGTTGATGTAAAAGATAAAGATAAATAGATAATAGTTAAAGTAGAATAAGTTATCTCATAAAAGATATTACCTTAGGTAAGTTGCTAATGGTCAAAGGTGTTCCAATGGACTCCAAAGGTGTTCCAATAGGCTTGCAATCCTCCATGTTGGATCATTTCAACACTCTTTCAATGTACTTCCATTGGCTCATTGTGATGGTCTTGTTAGCATAATCTCTAGCAAATTCCACTCCTAAGCAATAGTGAAGCTCTCCAAAATCACTTATCTCATATTCTTTTTCTAACTTTGCCTTCAACCAATCCATCATCTTTAGAGTATTGGTTAAGATGATTAAATCATCTACATAAAGAATAACAATCATCAAGAACTCTTTTGATTGTATCACATACATAGAATGGTCAGCCTCACTTCTTTGGAATCCCTCATTAACAAAGAATGTGTCAATTCTTTGATACCATGCCCTTGGAGTTTGCTTGAGTCCATACAAGGATTTCTTCATTTTAGAAACAAGATGTTGCTTGCCTTCTTCTACAAATCCTTGAGGTTGATCCATGTAGCTGTCTTCTTCCAACTTTCCATTCAAGAAAGCCGTCTTCACATCCATTTGATGCATCTCCAAGTCCATTGCTGCCCCAATTGCCACAATGGTTCTAATGGTGGTGAACTTAGCCACGGAAGCAAATGTCTCATTGAAATCAATACCAGCAACTTGTGAGTATCCTTTGGCAACTAGCTTTGCCTTATATCTCACAATATCACCCATTGCGTCTCTCTTGGTTCTAAACACCCACTACCAACCAATTGAAGATCGATTTGATGGAAGTTGAGGAAATTCTCATGTTTCATTGCTCATGAGAGATTTGTACTCTTCTTCGATAGCCTCCTCCTACTTCATCGCATTCGTAGACTTCATATCATCACATATATTCAATGGATCAGCAAGGAGTGCAACATTGGCATGTTCTTCATTTACTTGAGGAAAGATGTGGTCCTTCCACCATTCACCACGTTATTTTCTTTCTCTTGTGGGATATCTCCTATCATTTGAAGAAGATTCACCTTGATGCTCTTCAACCTTCTTTTCTTTTGAACCTTGTCTCTTCTCACTCAAAAGTTGGTATTCCTCATCATCATCATCATCTCCAACTTCTTCATTGTTTGTCATACCAATTGTATATACTTTCTTCTTCTTCTTCTTCTTCATCTTCTTTGGTTCTTCATGTTGATTCAAATCTCCACTATCTTCATTGTCTTCATCTTCTTCTTCTTCTTCTTTCGTTGCTGAAATTGAAGATGTGTCCACAAGCACACCATTACTCCCACTTTGGACACATCTCCAAATGCTCACAAGCACTTTTATGCTCCATAAATTCAACATCACGACTTTTGATGATCTTCTTGGTATCCAAACACATTAGCCTATATGCCTTGGTACCTTCAAAATATCCAAGAAACACACATTTTGTACCTTTTGCATCAAATTTGGATCGCATACAATCTGGTACCTTTGCATAAGCAATGCATCCAAAAGTCCTCATGTGTGAAACACAAGGTTTCCTCCCACTCCAAGCTTCTTGTGGAGTCATTGATGTAAGTACATTTGTAGGACACCTATTCCTTGTATACACTGCATTCACCACAGCTTCCGCCCAAAATTCATGCCCTAGGTTTTGAGCATGAATCATACTCCTTGCCATCTCCACAATAGTTCGATTTGCTCTTTCAGCAAATCTATTTTGTTGAGGAGTATAGGGCATAGAAGTTTGTCTTGCAATACCATGAATCTTTAATTACTCATCAAAATGCTTTGACAAATACTCACCTCCATTGTTTGGACGCAACATCTTGATCTTGCATTCACATTGCTTCTCCACAAGTGCCTTAAATTCCTTAAACTTTGAAAAGCATTCACTCTTGGATTTAAGGATGAAAATCCACACCTTCCTTGAAAAGTTATCAATAAATGTAACAAAGTACCTTGATCATGCCATTGATGTTGTCCTCATACGTCCACAATCATCAGAATGCACAATCTCTAACAATTTGGTTGCACGTATTGCAACTCCACTTGGAAATGAAGCTCTTTGTTGTTTGCCTTGAATACAACCTTCACAAGTAAGATTTGTGCATGAATGACCAAGATCTAAGCCACTAACCATGGATTAGAGCTCCTTCATACTTTTGGCGTTCAATTGACCAAGGCGTCGATGCCAAATGCCAAACTTGTCTTGATCTTGTGGAAATTTAGCAAATGTCGCCACTTCAACTCCATTCACCTTCTTACAATTGATGAAGTAAAGATTGCCATCTCTAAAGCCTTTCAAAAGATTATCCCCATCCATTGTCTTCACAAAGCATCCATTCATATCAAATTGCACCTTACAACCATGAGAAACAAGTTTACTCACCGAAAGAAGGTTCTTCTTCATCTTTGGCACATGTAACACTTCTTTCAATCTAATCTTCTTCATTTGATTCTTGACAACAATCTTCACCACAATGTAGCTAGTTCCAATGGCTTGCACCATGCCATTATCTCCTAACCATACTTTTGTTATTGGAATAGTCTCATAAGTGTCAAATGAACACTTGTATGGAGTCATGTGCTTGGTAGCACCCGAATCAATGATCCGTTTGGACATGGCAGCCTTAGACGTGCCTATATTTGCCATGAATGCATAATCATCTCAGCCAACTTCATCACATGCATTGTTAGCAATTTCTCGATCTCCTTTCTTGGCTTTATAGCAATTTCGTGTAAAATGACCCGGTATTCCACAAATGAAGCAAATTCTTGCATTGCTTCTCACATTGTCATGTTGGTTGGAATAGGTACCTTTGCCTTGTCTTGAGAAGAGAGCTGAATCTTCACTTTGATGCTCCTTCTCTTTCCTTTTAGTTATTTCATGTGCAAGTCTTGATGTCACATAGTCCTTTGTATGCTCTTTCAACCTCAAAGACTCCAATGCCAAAATGAGGTAGTTGTAGGACTTAGGAAGACTCATGAGTAGAGTCATGACAATGTCACCTTCCTCTAAAGGCTTGTCAACAATTGCTAGTTGATATGCAAGAGCGTTTACCTTATTAACATGTGTCATGAGGTCTTCACCTTCTTCCATCTTACAAGTGAAGAATTTCCTTCTTGTGAAGAGGATGTTGGATAAGTTCTTGCTCTCATATATGTTGCAAAGTGTCTTCCATGCTTCCGCTAGTCCTTTGCAATAGATAATGTGAGAAAAGTTGGCTTCATCCAAATTGGTGGCAATCATGCCAAAAGCCTTCTTTTGACGTCTTTTGAAGTCCTTGTGGTCCTTAGGGCTTGCATCTATGCTTGGAGGGTCTTCACTCTCATCTACAATATCCCAAAGATCCAAAGATGCCAACAAAAGCTCCATTTTGACCTTCCAATGGTAGAAATTATTGCCTCTAAACTTCTCAATCACTCTCAAACCTTCACCCTCACTACAAGCCATGTCTAAGGAGGAGTGTATCAAAAAATATTGAGAAAAGGAGTCTCTAAAAGCTTAAAATCACCAAACGAAGTTTACACTAGCAGAATCTCAGAATGCCCTATTATGAACAAAAGAGTGGTATCTCACTGGAAACACTTTCAACTCAACTTGTGAAGCTTTCTTCAAGTAATTGCACCCTCATGGAACTCACAATCACTCGTCTTAATCACTTTTTCATCAAAACACTCAAGAATAATGAAGAAACTTCACTAACTCAAAAGACACTATCAAGGTCTTTCTACAAAGTCTTAACCTCACAAAGTAAGGAGATAAGAACCCACAAAGCAATGTTAGAGATGTACAAGCTTAATACCAATAGCCTCCTTATACCAACAAACCTAACATCAACAAATACCATAAGATCTAATCCACACAAAAGCAACAAAGAGAAAATGACTTCAACTTACTTGAATAGCACAACAAAGAGTGTGTGGGCCCATAACCTGTGGAGAAAAAGAACACTATAAGCATAATACAAGTAAGTAGAAATCAGCAAGGTTGCACATAAGAGAAGTGTGGAATGAGATGGTTCTCTCTTCCAACTCTCGTTACTAATAGGTGGTGGTTGCTGCCCTAAAAGGACTTCTTCTACCATTTGACTTTTACACATATACTCCTTGGATCCTTTGGCTCTGTCATGGACATACATTAGAAGATTCTTTGAATATTCTTCTAGAATATTCTCTAAAGATTCTCTAAAGATTCATTTAGAAGATTCTAGAAGATTCTTAGAATATTCTCTAAAGATTCTCTTAGAAGGTTCTAGAATATTCTTAGAAGGTTCTAGAATATTCTGATAGATTCTAGGAAGTTGCTCGAGAAGTTTCCTAATTAATAGAAGTTGTTGGAGAAGCGTCCTAGTTAGTGGAAGTAGCTCGAGAAGCTTTCTATTCAGTAGTATATATAGGAGTCGAGGATGAAGGATTCTTCAGTCTTGACAACACATCTCTTGGAGTTCTAGCTCACCTTTCTGGTGTTGTTCTTATACTCATCTGTTTAATCTAGTTCTGCCACTTCTTTTTGAACTTCTTGTTACATTTCAAGTCTGTATTTTGTGTCCGTGACAGTTTGTCGAGACTACATTTTCACTGGTATCAGAGCTAGTTCCTTCTTGTTAGAGAGTGGATTACCCCTCTTCTTGAAGGTGTGCTAGTGTTTTAGAGGTTGCGGATTACCCTCCTCTAAACTGATATCTCTTCTTTTCAGTATTGGAGCCTTATTCTTCTTGGAGAGAGTGGATTACCCCTCATCTTGGCGTCTTAAGGCGTTTTAGAGGTTGCGGAGTACTCTCCTCTGAACCAATATTGTCCTCTTGTCAAAACTCTTTTTTCTTCTTTCTGAAGGTTAGCCGAAGGTTAAGACGTTAAAATGGCTGAAAGTTTGGAATCCAAACTAGACGCCATCATAAATGCTCTTGCCTCGTTGTCACATAGGACAACAGAGATCGAAGGAGTCATGGTAGGACTCCATAACAATGGAGCATCTGGGATAGCGCCATCTAAAGCATATCAGCCTCAAACTTCTGCGCCAGAAGAAGCAGTTCTACCTCCATTTCAACAAGATCGAGTAGTCCTACAACGAAAGGAGCCTCGAGTTAGTCTTCCGGATAAGTTTGATGGAACTCGTTCCAAGTTTCGAGGTTTTGTCAACCAAATCAGGTTGATAACAATTTTACAGCCCGAACGTTATCGACGGAGGAAGCGCGTGTTGGACTTGTTGGAACCTTGCTTACAGAACAAGCCCTGTCTTGGTTTACTCCCTTGTTCGAGAAGCGATCGCCAATCCTGAGCAACTTTGAAACGTTCTTGGAGGCGTTTGCAGAAGCATTTGGCGAGTATGATAAAGTTCGATGGGCTACAACAAAGATCCGATCGCTACGACAAGGAACACGCTCAGCATCAGTCTATGCCTCGGATTTCAGACAATTAGCAAGTGACATTAATTGGGGTGAAGAGGCGTTGGTGAGTCAGTTTTATTGGGGCTTGAAGGATGATGTGAAGGACTTGCTGTTATCTCTTCCTGATCCTCAAACACTCAACGAAGCTATTAGCCAAGCTGTAAAGTGTGACAACCGCCTATTCCAGCGTCACCAAGACCAACGTCCAAGACACCAAATGACTCGTTACGACGTGACTATGTCTGCAAATAGCTTAAACTCGCATTCGGAGGCAACAGACATGCAAATCGACACGGCGCGTGTCCGATCTCTTACTCCAACAGAGAAGAAACGGCGTATGGAGGAAGGGTTATGTTTGTACTGTGGAGAAGAAGGTCACAAGGTTCGAAATTACCCAAAGAAGCAAAATTGGCACCTTGTCAAGACTAGAAGTGCGATGATTCTGGAAAACGATGACGCCCAGCCACAGTAGGAACCGTGCGGCTGGACAATCTAATATCACGACAACAATCAGGTTCCTCCTTCTCTGTCCAACCTGCCCGTTGTTTTACAATTCCTTTGTTTTTAGGCCCTCAAAAACAAAAATCTTTAGCTTTATTGGATTCGGGGGCATCTACTTGTTTTTTAGATGAAGAGTTTGCTAAACGCCACAAGATCCGTTTAGTACAGAAGTCCAAACCTGTTCACATAGAGGTGATAGATGGACGATCTTTATTGTCAAGCAACGTTACCCACGAATCAGAACCTATAGAAGTGGTGTTTAAGGACCATAGTAGTCACGTTATTCTTAATATTATTAGAACCCCATCAAGCCCTGTTATCCTTGGTCTTTCTTGGTTAGAAGATCATAATCCGTCTATTGATTGGAGGCTACGAAGGATAATATTTCCTGAAAAAAATAATAATAAACCTGTTGGTAGAACCTATATGAAGAAATCCATGTTTATTGGAGCGAGAGCGTTTCTAAGATCGTCCAAGGAAGGCGCACCATTTGTCATTTATGCAGCTCCAACTAGCGGCGAGAATATCTCAACATCGAATATACCAGAGCAATATAGGGATTTTGAAGACGTGTTTCAGAAGAAGAACGCCGATATACTACCGGAACATCGACCATATGATTGCGCCATAGACTTAAAGGAAGGAGCGCAACCACCTTTTGGTCCAATATACAACCTATCGCAGACGGAGTTGGTAGAATTGCGGAAGTACATCGATGAGAATCTAGCCAAGAATTTTATTCGACATTCAAAGTCGCCAGCTGGAGCACCAATCCTATTCGTGAAGAAAAAGGATAGCTCACTGCGGATGTGCGTGGACTACCGAGGACTCAACAAGGTGATCAAGAAAAATCGCTATCCCTTACCTTTGATCTCCGGCCTCTTAGATCAACTTGGACGTGCAAGGATTTTTACAAAGATTGATTTAAGAGGAGCCTACAACCTTGTGCGAATCAAAGAAGGAGATGAATGGAAGACAGCCTTTCGTACAAGGTATGGCCATTTTGAGTACAATGTCATGCCTTTTGGTCTTACCAATGCTCCAGCGGTCTTTCAGCATATGATGAACGACATCTTTCGGGAGTACCTCGATGACTTTGTTGTCATCTATCTGGATGATATTTTGATATTTTCCAAGAATGAAGAAGAACATGAGAAGCACGTTTGTTTGGTTCTTAAAAAACTACGCGAACGAGGACTCTACGCCAAGTTGGAGAAGTGTTAATTTCACCAGAATGAGATGGAATTTTTGGGCTTCATTGCAACTACAGAGGGCTTGAAGATGGATCCAAAAAAGGTAGAAGCAATTATATCTTGGGAAGTTTCGAAGACGGTTAGAGATGTTCAGTGTTTTTTTGGATTTGCTAACTTCTATCGGATCTTCATCAAGAATTATTCTCAAGTTGCTGCACCACTCACGCATCTAACAAGCAAAGACAAGCTCGAATGAGGATCACAAGCAGCAAAAGCATTTCAAGATCTCAAGACGGCATTCACTACGCCTCCAATCTTGGTACACCCTGACTTTGCAAAGGCTTTCTATTTAGAGACCGATGCTTCAGATTTTACTTTAGGAGCTGTGCTTTCACAGATGGGCATAGACAAGAAGCTTCTCCCAGTTGCATTCTATTCACGAAAGTTCTCTTCTGCTGAGATCAACTACGAGATCTACGACAAAGAGTTGCTTGCTATAGTGGATGCCTTCCAAGAGTGGCGTCACTTCCTCGAAGGAGCTGCACATCCAGTGACTGTTTATACGGACCACAAGAATTTGGAGTACTTCATGACAGCTCGAATTTTGAATCGTCGTCAAGCTCGATGGAATATGTCTCTATCATGATTTGACTTTATTATCACCTACCGCCCTGGAAAAAAGCAAGGATTATCTGACGCATTATCGAGGAGATCGTATCTTGCGTCAAAGGCTGGAGAAGCAGCGTTTGATCAACAATGTACAACATTGTTGAAACCAGAAAAATTCAAGATTTTTGCTACTGTTGCAACTATCGATGATGGCTTCCTCAGCGAGGTAGGTACTGCGACCATTGAGGATTCTATAGCTCTTGACATCAAACAACGTGTCGATAATGACAAGTTTAGGGTGGAGGGAGATCTTTTGTATTTTGAGGAGCGGTTGTATATCCCGAAAGGACCAACTCGACTCCGAGTACTTCAATCTCGCCACGACTTTCCAGCTGCGGGACATTTTGTATTCAACAAGACTTTGGAGCTCATTTCACGAGATTTTTGGTGGTCCCAAATGTGGAAGGATGTGAAGGAATTTGTCCTTTCTTGTGATGTTTGTTCAAGATCCAAGATCCCTCGACATCGTCCGTATGGACTTCTCCAGCCATTGCCTATTCCGCACCGACCATGGTCTTCAGTTTCTATGGACTTCATTACGGACCTACCGCCATCGAATTCATTTGACAGCATCTTTGTTATGGTGGATCGATTTACAAAGATGGCGCATTTCGTGCCTTGCAAGAAAACATCGTCAAGTGAAGACACCGCAAGACTCTTTCTTGATAATATATATCGTTATCATGGCCTACCAGATGATATCGTGTCGGATCGAGGTACTCAGTCTGTATCCAAGTTTTAGAGGTCTCTCTTTGAGATATTGAAGGTGGATATTAAGCTCTCTTCGGCTTTTCATCCTCAAACTGACGGTCAAACGGAGCGGGTGAATCAAGTTTTGGAGCAATATTTACGATGCAGCATCAACTATCAACAAGATGATTGGACTGCATATCTACCGCTTGCTGAGTTCGCATATAACAACACTCTTCATGCGTCAACTCAACAAACACCATTCTTCTCCAACTACGGATACCACCCCAAGCTCGATTTATTGAGTTCTTCAGCAAATAACAACCCAGCAGCTGAAGGATTTGTGAAGCAACTATCGAAGCTTCAAGCGACGTTGAAGCTTCAATTGCAATCTGCCCAAGAGAGTTACAAGGCATCTGCAGATAAATATCGAAATGAGGCGCCTACTTTTAAAGTTGGAAGTAAAGTATGGCTTCTTCGACGGAATATCAAGACCAAGCGGCCATGTGACAAATTGGACTATCGGAGATTAGGGCCATTTGTTATCGGGAAGCAGATCAATCCGGTGGCATATCGTCTGGAGTTACCAGCTACTATGAAGGTACATCCAGTCTTTCATGTGTCTTTGTTGGAACCTTATCGAGAGTCAGTTTTTCAAAGAGTACAAAGTCCGCCACCAAGTATCGAAATTGAAAACCATGAAGAATACGAGGTGGAAAAGGTACTAGATTCACAGCGTAATAGGAGAAAATTGGAGTATTTAGTGCATTGGAGTGGATACGACATCAATGAACGAACGTGGGAGCGTGCCGAAAATCTTGCCAATGCACCAAAAAAGGTACAAGAATTTCATCAACGATATCCTCATAAACCTAAGCCGATTCAACGATAGCTTCTTGCTGAAGCTTGCTCATCAAGTAACATAAAAAGGGGGGAGGGCACCTCCAAAACCCATAGTTCGATAGTGTAGAACTTTGTTAACAACTATAGTTTGTTCTCATCATTTTAGCCTTTGGACATGGATAGTCAAGATACTACACTTGTTATGTCATCTCAAGTGACTAGCTCACGAAGACGACCGCGAGATGAAAAACCGCCTGCACCACGACGACGTCGGAGGATACCGAGCAACAGATCGCTAGTAATTGTATTTGAGGTCGAGCCTGCCTACGACGGTCAGCCAGAAGGTGTGTTTGGAGGACAGTTTCACAATGAAGACACAGAAGTCCACGCTTGGTCAGAGGTTGAAGGTGTTGGTCACTACCGTTGGCTCAAAGGGCCGATGAATCATTTGCCTCGCGAACAACAATTCGAATTCATAGCGGATGTGATGCGACAGATTTTCATTTTCTTGCGTTGGTATTGACTGATAACAACATTGCTTCTCGGAGACCTCGAACTTAGAAGAGGAGGTGATGTCATGGACATACATTAGAAGATTCTTCGAATATTCTTCTAGAATATTCTCTAAAGGTTCTCTAAAGATTCCTTTAGAAGATTCTAGAAGATTCTTAGAATATTCTCTAAAGATTCTCTTAGAAGGTTCTAGAATATTCTGATATATTCTAGGAAGTTGCTCGAGAAGTTTCCTAATTAGTAGAAGTTGTTGGAGAAGCGTCCTAGTTAGTGGAAGTAGCTCGAGAAGCTTCCTATTAAGTAGTATATATAGGAGTCGAGGCTGAAGGGTTCTTCAGTCTCGACAACACATCTTTTGGAGTTCTAGCTCACCTTTCTGGTGTTGTTCTTGTACTCATCTGTTTAATCTAGTTCTGCCACTTCTTCTTGAACTTCTTCTTAGATTTCAAGTCTGTATTTTGTGTCCGTGACAGGCTCATACCACGAGGGTATTTAAAGATCCTAGGATCCTATGGCATCTTACATACCACGAGGGTATCCTATGCCATATACTAATTACTCTTACCTAGTTCTTTGGATATTCCCTAGGACACACTTTATCCTCTTGACTTTGACTCTTTGTCTTTAACCGCATCCTATGTCCATAGGATGCTTTTTCTATATGCCAAGAGTCAAGCCTTTGAATATTAGCAACTTACCTAAGATAATATCCTTTACGAGGTAACTTATTCTACTTTAACTATTATCTATTAATCTTTATCTTTTACCTCAACATAACTAAGGCTTTTGTTAATAAATCAGCCAACATGTCTTTGGTTTCACAATACATCATATCAATAACCCCCATTTCTATCTTCTGTCTTATGAAATGATGTTGAATATCAATGTGCTTGGTTCTTGCATGATGCTTTGGATTCTTTGCAAAAGTAAGACATCCTTGATTGTCACACCTCAATGGAGTGGCCTCCAATTGCACAAGTCGAATATCTTCCAATAACAACCTCAACCAAATTGCCTCCATTGCTCCATGACTTGCTGCCATGTACTCCGCCTTCATTGTGGACCTTTCAATGGTTGGTTATCTTGGTTATAAGTGCACTTGTGGGACACCTATTTTTTTTATACACGACATTTATTACATCTTCCGTCAATACTCATCCCCAAGTTTTTTGAGCATGAATCATACTCCTTGCCATCTCTACAATGGTGCGATTTGCTCTTTCAGCAACTCCATTATGTTGTGGAGTATAGGGAGTAGAGGTTTTTCTTGCAATGCCTTCATGCTTCAATAACTCATTAAAGTGTTTGGACAAATACTCACCTCCATTGTCCGATCGCAGCACCTTAATCTTGTGCTCACATTCCTTCTCCCTAAGTGCTTTCCATTCCTTAAACTTGGCAAAACACTCACTCTTGGCCTTGATGATGTAAATCCATACCTTCCTTGAAAAGTCATCAATAAATGTGACAAAGTACCTTGCTCCACTCATAGATGGTGTCCTCATGGGTCCACAAACATCTTAATGCACAAGCTCCAGCAATTGATTTGCTCTTGTTGCAATGCCACTAGGAAATGGTGTCCTATGTTGTTTGCCTTGAATGCATCCCTCAGAAGCAAGATTCATGGTAGAATGGCCAAGGTCTAAGCCACTTATTATGGATTGAAGCTCTTTCATGCTTTTGGCATTCAAATGCTCAAGTCTTTGATGCCAAATGCCCACCTTGTCTATATTTGATGGAAATTCAGCAAAGGCAACAACCTCCACTTCATTGATCCTCTTACAATTGATAATATAGACATTGCCATCCCTAGTCCCTTTTGCTACTTCTTTGCCTTCTATGGTTCTCACAAAACAACCATTCATGTTAAATTGTACTTTGCACTCATGACATACAAGTTTACTCACCGAAAGGAGGTTCTTCTTCATCTTTGGCACATGCAACACACCGTTGAGAGTGATTCTCTCGCTTATGCCCTTCACCACCACCTTCACTACAATCGTGCCCATTCCAATGGCTTGTACGATACAATTATCACCTAACCAAACCTTGGTTTTTAGAATTGGCTGATAAGTGTTAAATGAATACTTGTATGGAGTCATGTGTTTTGTACATCCAGAATCCACAATCCATTTGCTCATATCAAACATGGAAGGAGTTTGTTTTGCCATGAATGCAAAGTCTTCACCTCCATGGTCATGAAAAGCATTATTGGCATTCTCTCTTTTTCCTCTCTTTGCCTTGAATGATTTCTAGCAAAATGGCCTGGTTTTCCACAAATGTAACAAGTTTTAGGAGGATAACGTTGAAAAAGGACACTTGCCTTACTTGGTCTTGTAAATAGTGCTGATTGCTCCCCAATAGACTCCTTTTGTTTTCTTTTGGTCACTTCATGGACTAGTCCTGCCGTGACATCGCCAAAGTGAGGTCTTTCCTTGAAATGGACTAAAATGCCACAATGAGGGAGGAATAGGAGTCCGGAAGGCTTGAGAGCAATGTCATCACAACATCTTCTTCAAGTAAAGGCTTGTCAACAACAGCAAGTGGATTTGGAAGTGCTTTTACCTTATTCATATGAGCCATGAGATCTTCACCTTCTTCCATCTTGACTGTGAAGAATTTTTGCCTCAACCATAGCACATTGGAGAGATTCCTACTTTCATAGACATTGCAAAGAGTCTTCCATGCATCTGCTGCCCCTTTGCAAGAAATGACATGAGCAAAGTTGCTTTCATCTAAATTGGTGGCAATTATGCCAAAAGCCTTCTTCTCTCGTCTTTTGAAGTCTTTTTGCTCCTTGATGCTTGCCTCTACCCTAGGTGCAAGTTCTTCCTCATCTACTATCTCCCAAAGATCCAATGATGCCAAAAGTAGCTCCATTTTGGCTTTCCAGTGGTGAAAGTTGTCACCTCTAAACTTTTCAACAACTCTTAAGCTATCACCCTCAAAAGACGCCATCTCAAGCTACAAGTAGGTCCAAAAAACTCTTGATTTGGAATTGTAATGCAAAAGATATGACTACTCAAAGATTGCTGAACTACAAACCCAGAATTCGCAGATTTGCAACTTTTTGCATATTTTGAATCCAAATTAAGGCTAAATGGTGGACAATGGTTTGTAATGTGATTTTATGACTTTCAAACGTCTCTCTAACGTAAATTCATTTGAAATGACTCACTTTCTCATAAAACTCTCAAATACTAGTGCTCCTTCAGCAAAGACTCTATCAAGGTCTTGCACTAAGTTCATACACTCACAAATCCAGGAGCAATGACTTCAACAATTTACTAGCAACACTCTACCATAAGATCTCAACCACCAAAAACAAGCAACAAAGAAATAATGTAAGAACAACTTACTTGGTAAGAAAATATGGGCCCATAACCATTTGAAACATAGAAAGCATACTCCATACAAGTAAGTTAGGACCAGCAAGGTTGGACTATAACAAATAGAGTGTGGTATGAGAAAATTCTTCCCATGCCAACCCTTTCCTTATATACTAGTACCAAGGTACCAAGTGTTACAACTCATATGGGAAATCTCCAAGGACGAGCCCTCCCCTTGTACTCTAATGGACTATAGACAAGCATCTAACCTTATGGGATATCCCTAACAACACTTCTACTCTATTGACCATTAGAAACTACTTAAAGAGTTCTTTCCTTCAACAAATGGTATAGTACAAGCCATTAGAATGGGCACCATTGTAGTGGAGGTGGTGGTGAAGGGCATAAGCCAGAGAATCACTCTCAACGGTGTGTTGCATGTGCCAAAGATGAAGAAGAACCTCCTTTCGGTGAGTAAATTTGTAACTCATGGGTGGAAAGTCCAATTTAACATGAATGGATGTTTTGTGAGAACCATAGAAGGCAAAGAAGTAGCAAAAGGGACTAGAGATGGCAATGTCTATATTATCAATTGTAAGAGGATCAATGAAGTGGAGGTTGTTGCCTTTGCTGAATTTCCATCAAATATAGACAAGGTGTATTGAAACATAGAAAACATACTCCACACAAGTAAGTTAGGACCAGCAAGGTTGCACTATAACAAATAGAGTGTGGTATGAGATAATTCTTCCCATGCCAACCCTTTCTTTATATACTAGTACCAAGGTACCAAGTGCTACAATCAATATGGGATATCTCCTAGGACCAGCCCTCCCCTTGTACTCTAATGCACTATAGACCAGCACCCTACCTTATGGGATATCCTTAACAACACTTGTACTCTATTGACCATTAGCAACTACTTAAAGTGTTCTTTTCTCAACACTCCCACTTTGCTATTGGTCAATTAGCTCTCAATCCTAATGCCTGACTCAACTTGTTGTGTCCTTCTCTAACTAAGGCTTTTGTCAACAAATCAGCCATCAGGTCTTTGGTTTCACAATACATCATATCAATAACCTCCATCTCTATCTTCTCTCTTATGAAATGATGCTGAATATCAATGTACATAGTTCTTGCATGATGCTTTGGATTCTTTCCAAAAGCAAGACATCCTTGATTATCACACCTCAATGGAGTAGCCTCCAATTGCACAAGTCCAATATCTTCCAATAACAACCTCAATCAAATTGCCTCCATTGCTTTATGACTTGCTGCCAAATATTCCGCCCCTATTGTGGACCTTGCAATATTTGGTTGTCTCTTGCTATTCGAAGATATGGCTCCCACTCAAACAAAGAATACATAGCCCATTGTTGACCTTCAATCGTTTGCATCTCTCTTGGTTCTAAGCACCCACTTACATCCAATTACTGTGGAAAAATGTGGTTCTTTCACGATTCACCTTGTGGTCTTCTCTCACGTGTTGGATATCTTCTTTCATGCAAAGAAGATGAGCCTTCTTGCACCTCTTGCTGCCTTGTATGACTCATGGAGTGCTTTCTCTTACTCATTTGTTGGTATTCTTCATCTTCATTCTCTTCATTGTCCTTGTTGTATCTTGCTGGAATTGAAGTCTTCATAGTATTGGGCTCTTCTATCATGGCAACTTCCTCTCCTTCTTCACTTTGAGAATGCACTTCTTCATCTTCTTGTTTGTTTGCTGGAATTGAAGATGTGTCCACAAACACACCACTACTCCCACTTGGACACATCTCCCACTTTTCACTACCACTCATAGATGGTGTCCTCATGGATCCACAAACATCCGAATGCACAAGCTCCAGCAATTGATTTGCTCTTGTTGCAACTCCTCTAGGAAATGGTGTCCTATGTTGTTTGCCTTGAATGCATCCCTCACAAGCAAGATTCATTGTAGAATGGCCAAGGTCTATGCCATTTACCTTGGATTGGAGCCCCTTCATGCTTTTGGCATTCAAATGCCCAAGTCTATGATGCCAAATGCCCATCTTCTCTTCATTTGATGGAAATTCAGCAAAGGCAGCAACCTCCACTCCATTGATCCTCTTGCAATTGATAATATAGAGATTGCCATTCCTAGTCCCTTTTGCTACTTCTTTGCCTTCCATGGTTCTCACAAAACATCCGTTCATGTTAAATTGCACTTTGTACCCATGAGTTATAAGTTTACTCACAGAAAGGAGGTTCTTCTTCATCTTTGGCACATGCAACACATCCTTGAGAGTGATTCTCTTGCTTATGCCCTTCACCACCACCTCCACTACAATGGTGCCTATTCCAATGGCTTGTACCATACAATTATCACCTAACCAAACCTTGGTTGCTGGAATTGGTTGATAAGTGTTAAATGAACACTTGTATGGAGTCATGTGTTTGGTACATCCGGAACCACTATCCATTTGCTCATATCAAACATGGAAGGAGTTTGTTTTGCCATGAATGCAAAGTCTTCACCTCCATGGTCATGAAAAGCATTGTTGGCATTCTCTCTTTCTCCTCTCTTTGCCTTGAAACAATTTCTAGCAAAATGGCCTGGTTTTCCACAAATGTAACAAGTTTTAGGAGGATAACGTTGAAAAGGGGCACTTGCCTTACTTGGTCTTGTAAATAGTGCTGATTGCTCCCCAATAGACTCCTTTTGCTTTCTTTTGGTCACTTCATGGGCTAGTCTTGCCGTGACATAGTCCAAAGTAAGATCTTTTCTTGAAATGGACTCCAATGCCACAATGAGGGAGGAATAGGAGTCTGGAAGGCTTGAGAGCAATGTCATCACAACATCTTCTTCAAGTAAAGGCTTGTCAACAACAGCAAGTTGGTTTGCAAGTGCTTTTACCTTATTTACATGAGCCATGAGATCTTCACCTTCTTCCATCTTCACGGTGAAGAACTTTTGCCTTGACCATAGCACATTGGAAAGATTCCTACTCTCATAGACATTGCAAAGAGTCTTCCATGCATCTGCTGCTCCTTTGCAAGAAATGACATGAGCAAAGTTGGTTTCATCTAAGTTGGTTGCAATTATGCCAAAAGCCTTCTTTTCTCGTCTTTTGAAGTCCTTTTGCTCCTTGATGCTTGCCTCTACCCCAGGTGCCTCTTCCTCCTCACATACTATCTCCCAAAGATCCAATGACGCCAAAAGTAGCTCCATTTTGGCCTTCCAGTGGTGAAAGTTGTCACCTCTAAACTTTTCTACCATTCTTAAGCTATCACTCTCAAAAGATGCCATCTCAAGCTACAAGTAGGTCCAAAAATCTCTTGATTTGGAGTTGTAATGCAAAAGATATGACTACTCAAAGATTGCTGAACTACAAACTCAGAATTCGCTGTTTTGCAACTTTTTGCATACTTTGAGTCCAAATCACGTCTAAATAGTGGAAAATGCTATGTCATGTAATTCTATGGCTTTCAAACATCTCCCTCACATCACCTCACTCAAAATGACTCAATTTCTCATAAAACTCTCAAATACTAGTGTTACTTCAGCAAAGACACTATCAAGGTCTTGCACTAACCTCATACACTCACAAATCCAGGAGTAATGACTTCAACAAAACACTAGTAATACTATACCATAAGATCTCAACCACCAAACAAGCAACAAAGAAAATAAAATGCAAGAACAACTTACTTGGTAAGAGAATGTGGGCCCAAAACCTATTGAAACATAGAAAACATACTCCACACAAGTAAGTTAGGACCAGCAAGGTTGCACTATAACAAATAGAGTGTGGTATGAGATAATTCTTCCCATGCCAACTCTTTCTTTATATACTAGTACCAAGGTACCAAGTGCTACAATCCATATGGGATATCTCCTAGGACCAGCCCTCCCCTTGTACTCTAATGCACTATAGACCAGCACCCTACCTTATGAGATATCCTTAACAACACTTGTACTCTATTGACCATTAGCAACTACTTAAAGAGTTCTTTTCTCAACAAGGTGGGCATTTGGCATCAAAGACTTGAGCATTTGAATGCCAAAAGCATGAAAGAGCTTCAATCCATAATAAGTGGCTTAGAACTTGGCCATTCTACCATGAATCTTGCTTCTGAGGGATGCATTCAAGGCAAACAACATAGGACACCATTTCCTAGTGGCATTGCAACAAGAGCAAACCAATTGCTGGAGCTTGTGCATTAAGATGTTTGTGGACCCATGAGGACACCATCTATGAGTGGAGCATGGTACTTTGTCACATTTATTGATGACTTTTCAAGGAAGGTATGGATTTACATCATCAAGGCCAAGAGTGAGTGTTTTGCCAAGTTTAAGGAATGGAAAGCACTTAGGGAGAAGGAATGTGAGCACAAGATTAAGGTGCTGCGATCGGACAATGGAGGTGAGTATTTGTCCAAACACTTTAATGAGTTATTGAAGCATGAAGGCATTACAAGAAAAACCTCTACTCCCTATACTCCACAACATAATGGAGTTGCTGAAAGAGCAAATCGTACCATTGTAGAGATGGCAAGGAGTATGATTCATGCTCAAAAAACTTGGGTATGAGTATTGACGGAAGCTGTAATAAATGTCGTGTATAAAAAAAATAGGTGTCCCACAAGTGCACTTGAAGGAATGACTCCCCAAGAAGCTTGGACTGGTAAGAAACCTTGTATATCCTACATGAGGATTTTTAGATGCATTGCATATGTCAAGGTTCCAAATAGTATGAGAGGCAAACTTGATGCAAATGGCACAAGATGTGCATTCCTTGGTTATTGTGAAGGCACTAAGGCATATAGGCTCATGTGTTTAGATACCAAAAAGATCATCAAAAGTCGTGATGTAGAGTTCTTAGAGCATAAGAGTGATAGTAAAAAGTGGGAGATGTGTCCAAGTGGGAGTAGTGGTGTGTTTGTGGACACATCTTCAATTCCAACAAACAAAGAAGAAGATGAAGAAGAGCATTCTCAAAGTGAAGAACAAGAGGAAGATGCCATGATAGAAGAGCCGAATACTATGAAGACTTCAATTCCAGCAAGATACAACAAGGACAATGAAGAGAATGAAGATGAAGAATACCAACCAATGAGTAAGACAAAGAACTCCATGAGCCATACAAGGCAGCAAGAGGTGCATGAAGGCTCATCCTCCTTGCACGAAAGAAGAAATCCGACACGTGAGAGAAGACCACAAGGCAAATGGTGGAAGAACCACATCTTTCCACAAGTAAGTGAAGACCATGCTAATGTTGCTCTTCTTGATGATCCATTGACTTTGTGTGATGCAATGAGGTGTGGTGATGCAATGAAGTGGGAGATTGCTATGCAAAAAGAATACAAATTTCTTATAAACAATGACAAATGGGAGTTGACTCCACTTCCACCAATTTGATCAGCAATTGGATGTATGTGGGTGTTTAGAACCAAGAGAGATGTTATGGACAATGTTTTGAGGTACAAGGTAAGATTGGTTGCCAAAGGCTACTCACAAGTTGCTGGAGTGGACTTTAATGAGACATTTGCACCTGTGGCCAAGTTCACCACCATTACAACCATAGTAGCAATTGGAGCATCAATGGATCTTGAGATGCATCAAATGGACATCAAGACAACATTCTTGAATAGAGAGTTGGAAGAAGACATCTACATGGAGCAACCGCTAAGGATTTATTGAACAAGACAATCATCACCTTGTTTGCAAGTTGAAGAAGTCATTGTATGGACTCAAGCAATCACCAAGAGCATGGTACCAATGCATTGACTCATTCTTTGTGAAAGAAGATTTTGTAAGGAGTGAAGCTAACCATTCTTTATATGTATTGCAAGCCAAGGACTTCTTGCAGGTTGTGATCCTCTATGTAGATGATTTAATCATCTTAAGCAACACCATGGTAAGATTGGATTTGTTGAAGAAGAAATTGGAGGGAGAGTTTGAGATGAGTGATTTGGGAGAGCTCCATTTTTGTTTGGATGTGGAATTCACAAGAAGTAGAGAATCAAAGACCATCACATTGAGCCAAAGCAAGTACATTGAAGAAGTATTGAAACGATTCAACATGGGAGACTGCAAGCCCATTGGAACTCCTTTGGAGGCCAACTTGAAGTTGATGAAGCTCACGGATGAGGAGTATGCTGAAGTTGAGCATCAAATGCAAGGCATACCATACAAGGCAGTAGTATGCTCACTCATGTATGCAATGGTAGGTACAAGGATGGATCTTGCATTTGCGATAAGTGTTGTAAGCCAATTCAATGCAAAACCAGATCCTATGCATTGGACAACCATCAAGAGAATCATGAGGTACTTGAAAGGCTCTTTGAACCTCAAACTATGTCTTGGAGGAGATAATATTGCATTATATGGATATTGTGATGCAGATTGGGCTGGAGATGCAAATGATAGAAGATCAACAACGGGCTATGTATTCTTTATTGGAGTGGGAGCCATATCTTGGAATTGCAAGAGACAACGAACCATTGAAAGGTCCACAATGGAGGCGGAGTACATAGCAGCAAGTCATGGAGCAATGGAGGTAATTTCGTTGAGGTTGTTATTGGAAGATATTGGACTAGTGCAATTGGAGGCCACTCCAATTGAGGTGTGACAATCAAGGATGTCTTCCTTTTGCAAAGAATCCAAAGCATCATACAAGAACCAAGCACATTGATATTCAGCATCATTTCATAAGAGAGAAGATAGAAATGGGGGTTATTGATATGATGTATTGTGAAACCAAAGACATGTTGGCTGATTTATTGACAAAAGCCTTAGTTAGAGAAAGAGACAACAAGTTGAGTAAGGCATTAGGATTGATAGGTAATTGACCAATAGTAAAGTGGGAGTGTTGAAGGAAAGAACTCTTTAAGTAGTTAGTAATGGTCAATAGAGTACAAGTGTTGTTAGGGATATCCCATAAGGTTAGGTGCTGGTCTATAGTGCATTAGAGTACAAGGAGAGGGCTGGTCCTAGGAGATATCCCATATGGGTTGTAGCACTTGGTACCTTGGTACTAGTATATAAGAAAAGGGTTGGCATGGGAAGAATTATCTCATACCACACTCTATTTGTTAAAGTGCAACTTGACTACTCCTAACTTACTTGTGTGGAGTATGCTTTCTATGTTTCAACAATGACAACCAAGGATGTCTTGTTTTTGCAAAGAATCCAAAGCATCATGCAAGAACCAAGCACATTGATATTCAGTATCATTTCATAAGAGAGAAGATAGAAATGGGGGTTATTGATATGATGTATTGTGAAACCAAAGACATGTTGGCTGATTTATTGACAAAAGCCTTAGTTAGAGAAAGAGACAACAAGTTGAGTAAGGCATTAGGATTGATAGGTATCTCATACCACACTCTATTTGTTAAAGTGCAACCTTGCTGGTCCTAACTTACTTGTGTGGAGTATGCTTTCTATGTTTCAATACAACTTACTTGATAGCACAACAGAGAGTGAGTGGGCCCTTAACCTATTGAAAAAATACTATAAGCATAACACAAGTAAGTAGAATTCAACAAGGTTGCACATAAAAGAAGTGTGAAATGAGATAACTGTTACTTCCAACACCCGTTACTTATAATCAGAGTTCACATCCAATATCTATAGACTTCATCCACATTCATCTATAATTAGCCGCCACTAGAGACCTTAAACTGAACCGCCTCTCGAGACTCTAGCCGTCACTTAGTCCTTAGTTGCCTTTGACCATTAATAACTTTCCTAAGAAAATATTCTCTACAAGATAACTTATTCTACTTTTACTATTACCTATTTATCTCAACATCTTTATCTTTCATCTCAACATGTGATATAATCGAAATAGTTCTTGATGATTGTTATTCTTTATGTAGATGATTTAATCATCTTAATCAATTCTCTAAAGATGATGGATTGGTTGAAGGCAAAGTTAGAAAAGGAATATGAGATGAGTGATTTGCGGGAGCTTCACTATTGCTTAGGAGTGGAATTTAGAAGAAATCGTGCTAACAAGACTATCACAATGAGCCAAAGGAAGTACATTGAAGGAATGTTGAAACGATTCAACATGGAGGATTGCAAGCCTATTGGAACACCTTTGGAGTCCAAATTGATGTTGATGAAGCTTACGGATGAAGAGTGTGCACAAGTTGAAGGCCAAATGCAAGGTGTTCCATACAAGACAGCAGTTGGATCACTCCTGTATGCAATGGTTGGCACAAGGATGGAACTTGCTTATGCGGTGAGTGTCGTAAGTCAATACATGTCAAAAGCAGGACCACTTCATTGGGCAACCATCAAGAGAATCATGAGGTACTTGAAAGGCACTTTGGACTTCAAATTATGCCTTGGAGGTGAAAGTATTGCTTTGCATGGTTATTGTGATGCGGATTGGACAGGAGATGCAAATGATAGGCGGTCAACAACGGGCTATGTATTCTTTGTTGGAGTGGGAGTAATTTCATGGAATTGCTAGAGGCAATCTACAAGTACAAGGTCCACAATGGTGGCGGAGTACATGGCAGCAAGCCATGGTACAATGGAAGCAACATGGTTAAGGCAAGTTTTGGAGGACATTGTATTTGTGCAATTAGAAGCAACTCTATTGAATTGTGACAATCAAGGATGCCTTGCTTTTACAAAGAATCCAAAGCATCATTCAAGAACCAAGCACATTCACATTCAACATCACTTTATAAGAGAGAAGATTGAAATGGGAGTGATTGACTTGAAGTTTTGTACAACAGAAGATATGCTTGCTGATTTGTTAACAAAGCATTGATAAAAGATAGACATCATATGTTGACAAAGGCATTAGGTTTGAAGGGCTTTGACAATTAGCAAAGTGGGAGTGTTGAGGTAAAAGATAAAGATGTTGAGATAAATAGGTAATAGTAAAAGTAGAATAAGTTATCTTGTAGAGAATATTTTCTTAGATAAGTTGCTAATAGTCAAAGGCAACTAAGGACTAAGTGGCGGCTAGAGTCTTGAGAGGCGGTTAAGTTTAGAGTCTCGAGTGGCGGCTAGTTATAGATGAATGTGGATGAAGTCTATACATATTGGATGTGAACTCTGATATAAGTAATGGGTGTTGGAAGTAAGAGTCATCTCATTCCACACTTCTCTTATGTGCAACCTTGCTGATTTCTACTTACTTGTGTTATGCTTATAGTATTTCTTTAATAGAAATTATTGCTTCTAAACTTTTCAATCACTCTCAAACCTTCACACTCACTAGAAGCCATGTCTAAGGAAGAGTGTATCAAAAAATATTGAGAAAAAGAGTGTCAAAAACCTTAAAATCACCAAACGAAGTTTGTACTAACAGGATCTCAGAATGCCCTATTATGAACAAAAGAGTGGTATCTCACTGAAAACACTTTCAGCTCAACCTTTGAAACTTTCTACAAATAATTGCACCATCATGGAACTCACAAACACTCGTCTTAATCACTTTCTCATCAAATCACTCAAGAATAATGAAGAAACTTCACCAATTCAAAAGACACTATCAAGGTCTTTCTACAAAGTCTTAACCTCAGAAAGTAAGTATTGAGAAAAGAACACTATAAGCATTACACAAGTAAGTAGAAATCAGCAAGGTTGCACATAAGAGAAGTGTGGAATTAGATGGTTCTCTTTTCCAACTCTCGTTACTTATAGGTGGTGGTTGCTGCCCTAAAAGGACTTCTTCTACCATTTAACTTTTACACATATGCTCTCTGGATCCTTTGGCTCATACTACGAGGATATCATAGGATCCTAGGATCCTATGGCATCTTACATACCACGAGGGTATCCTATGCCATATACTTATTACTCTTACCTAGTTCTTTGGATATTTCCTAGGACACACTTTATCCTCTTGGCTTTGACTATTTGTCCTTGACTGCATCCTATGTCCATAGGATGCTTTTTCTATATGCCAAGAGTCAAGCGTTTGACCATTAGTAATTTACCTAAGATAATATCTTTTAGGTGGTAACTTATTCTACTTTAACTATTATATATTCATCTTTACCTTTTACCTCAACAACATCAAGGCAAAGGCAACTATCCAAATCAACTAGGTATTATCAAATCTTGCTTCATTTGTAGGAAAGAAGGCCATTAAGCTCGAAATTGCTACAGAGGCAAAATAATAGAGAAGGAGAATGCAAATATTATACAAGATGAATTTGGAGGACAAGATTATGCATTCACGGCAGCAAATGGGACCTCTATGGCTGCCATGTCAAGATGGATTGTGGATTCAGGTTGTTCCAAGCATATGACATCTTATATCTCTTCATTTGATACTTGTGAGGCTATTCCAACATCAAACGTGGTGTTGGCGGATAGTGGAAGATGTGAAGCCATTGGAATTGGCTCTATTATGATGGAGGTGGTTGTGAATGGACAAATCAATAGGATCAGACTCAAAAACGTCCTCCATTTTTGTAAGATGAAGCAAAACCTTTTTTTGGTGAGTAAACTTGTAATGGAAGGTTTTATTGTTTAATTTGATATGAATGGATGTTGCGTAAGATCATTGAGTGGAGACAAGATCTTCAAAGGCTTGAAAGACGGAAATTTGTACTACCTCATTTGTAAGAAGGTGAATGGAAAGGAGGTAGCTGTATTTTCTAAATTTACATCAAACAAAGATAATTTGAATATATGGCATCGTCGCCCTTGTCATTTGAATGTGAAAAGCATGAGAGAGCTTAAGACCATAGTAAGTGGCTTAGATCTTGGAAATACAAGCCAAAATATAAAACAACTAACATGTGAAGGATGCATACAAGGCAAACAAGAAAGGGCCTCATTTCTAAGGAGTGTAGTCACACGTGCTACCAAGTTGTTGGAGACTGTCCATTCAGATGTATGTGGACCTATGAAGAACACAAGAATTGGAGGATCAAGGTATTTCCTCACTTTCATTGATGATTATTCAAGAAAGATTTAGATCTATATTCTTAAAGCCAAGGAATGGTGTTGCTGAAAGGAAAAATCGAACCATTGTAGAGATGGCAAAGAGTATGTTACATGCTCAAAATCATTTCTATGAATTTTAGGCAGAAGCTGTGGTGAATGCAATATATATAAGAAATAGATGTTCAACAAGTGCTCTTGCATCAATGACACCATAAGAAGCATGGAGAGGTAGACAACCTTGCATTGCCCATATGAGGACCTTTAGTTGCATTGCATATCCAAAAATACTTGATTATATGAGGTCCAAACTTAATGCAAAAGGTACAAAGTTCGTATTTCTTGGTTATTGTGAAGGTACCAAGGCATATAGGCTAATGTGCTTGAAATCCAAGAAGATCATCAAAAGTCATGATGTGGAGTTTTTGGACCATAAGAGTGCTTGTAAGTACTTGGAGATGTGTCCAAGTGGGAGTAATGGTGTGTTTGTGGACATATCATTTAATTCAGTAAAGACAGAAGAAGATGAAGACAATGAAGATGATGAAGATGAAAAGCCAAGGAAGGTTGAAAAGATGAAGGCTCCTACGATTGAAAGGACCAGCAATGAAAGAAATGAAGATGTTGAAGATTGGAATGATGACAATGATGAAGAGTATCAACCATTGAGTAAAAAACGACAAGGCTTAAAAGAGAAGAAGATTGATAAAGTGCAACAAGGTGAATGTTCTTCTACAAGTGAGAGGAGATATCGTTTGAGAGAAAGAAGGGATTATGGTGAATGGTGGAAGGATCACATCTTCCCTCAAGTAAGTGAAGAACATGCAAACGTTGCTCTTCTTGCTGATCCATTGCCATTGTGTGATGTTATGAAGTGTGAAGATGCAATCAAGTAGGAGAAGGCTATGGAAGAAGAGTACCAATCTCTTATAAACAATGGTACATGGGAATTGACACCTCTTCTACCAAATCGATCTAGTGTTGGTTGTAAATGGGTGTTTAGGACTAAAAAAGATGCAATGGATGAGGTGGTGAGGCACAAGGCAAGATTAGTTGCCAAAGGATACTCACATGTTGCTGGAATTGATTTCAATGAGATTTATGTACCTGTTTCTAAAAACACCACTCAAGGACCAAGTACATTGATGTTCAACATCATTTTATATAAGAAAAGATTTAAGACGGAATAATAGGTCTGAAGTATTGTGCTACAAATGACATGCTTGCTGATGTTCTTACAAAGGCATTGGTCAAGGATAGACATCATGACTTGATTTAAAGATTAAATTAAAAGCCTTTTGAATATTAGCAAAGTGGAAGTGTTGAAGATCAGCAAGTACTTGCTTAGTTACAATCACCTAAAGTTTAAGCATAGTATATTGCTAATAGTAAAAAGGCAGCAAAGAAGTAAAGTAAAATATTGTAGTAGTACCGAGGCTTTAGTAAGATGAAATAGAAATGGATGTAATATCAAATGGATAGAAGTTGCCTCGTTGGTGTGCAAACCACCACCTATAAGTAAAGAGAATTGGAAGTAAGAATTATCTTCTTCCACACTATCTCTTAGAGTACAATCTTTGTTGACTAAGTGTTTGTAGCTTTTAGACTTCTTTTTCTTCAATAGTTAATGTGCTCATAAAGGCATTAGTGAGGGATAGACATCATGACTAGATTTAGAAATTAGAATTAAAAGCCTTTTGAATATTAGCAAAGTGGGAGTGTTGAAGATCAATTAGTGCTTGCTTAGTTATAACCACATAGACAATAAGCATAGTATGTTGATAATAGGAAAAAGACAACAAATAGTTAAAGTTAGTTATTGTGGTGATACCAAAGATTTGTAGGTGGCGTCGCAGTCAAAAATGAATCTAAGATTTAGATGGATGAAGTAGAAATAGATGAAATATTAAAAAGATAGAAGTTACTTTGTTGGTGAGCAAATCACCACCTATAAGTAAAGAGTGTTGAAAGTAAGAATTATCTTTCTCTACACTTTTTTTAGATTACAATCCTTGCTAATAGTAAGTATTTGTGTTAAAATAAAAGTAGAAAATGTTACTTTGTATAGGATATTATCTTAGATAAATTGCTAGTGGTCAAAGGTTTTACTCTTGGTATATGATAAAAGCATCCAATGGATATAGAACGAAGTTATGGACCAAGAGTCAAAGTCAAAAGGATAAAGTATCAACAAGAGAATATTCCAAGACTAAGTATGAGTCATTAGTGTGTGTCATAGGACACCCTTATAGTTTGTGAGATGCCAAAGGATCCTAAGAGCATGTGTGTAAGACGTAAGAATAATTAGTATTGGACATAGGATACTCTTGGGACTCGTGAGATGCGAAAAGGATTCTCGGGCCATGTGTGTAAAAGTCAAAGAGTGGATGTTATCTTTTAGGGCAGCAAGTACCACCTATAAGTAATGGGTGTTGGAAGTGAGAGATATCTTACTCCATACTCTCTTTGTGTATAACCTTGCTGATGCTAAGTGTTGTGTCATCTAAGTACTTAATTTCTTAATAGGTTATGGGTCCACTCATCTTTACTTGTGAGTTTTGAAGTACTTTGAAGTCTTGAATTTGAGTTTGAGTTTGTATTTGTAATCTTCTAATCTTTTTTATGCATCTATTTGTAGATGTAATTTTGCACTTATTTATCATTAAATATACTCACAGTCTTTGTTGATGTTAGACTCCATATAATGATATTTTAGAACTCTAGTGTTATATTTTATTGCTGAAATTTATCATTGATGTTCTAACTTTGTGGTTTCATGTACTTAACTTCTTAAGAGATTGTTCTATTTTTATAAGAAATATTTTTTGTGAGCTTAGAAGTGTTAAAGAATAGCAAGTACTTGCTTAGTACATAAAGTTTAAGCATAGTATGTTGCTAGTCGTAAAAAGACAGCAAAGAGGTAAAATAAGTTATTGTAGTAATACGGAGGCTTTAGTAATATGAGGTAGAAATGGATGTAATATCAAATAGATGGAAGTTGACTAGTTGGTAAGCAAACCACCACCTATAAGTAAAGAGTTTTGGAAGTAAGAATCATTTTCCTCCACACTTCTATTACAGTGCAATACTTGTTGATGCTAAGTGATTGTAGCCTTTATACTTCTTTTTTCTTTAATAGGTTGTGGGCCACTGACATTTGCTTGAGTGTCTTTTGAAGTCTTCGAAGTATTTTATTTTTTAATTGTGGAGTAGATCAAGTTGTTGTTGCTGATGTTAGGCATTAAAAGTACCTAACTTTCAGATTCAGATCTAGATCTAGATCTTGCTTTGTTCTTACATGTGGTTAAGAGCAATTTGGAGTTGATGGCTAATTTATCACATTAAATTACTTATTTTACTTTATAATATTAAAGAAATACTATAAGCATAACACAAGTAAGTAGAAATCAGCAAGGTTGCACATAAGAGAAGTGTGGAATGAGATAACTCTTACTTCCAACACCCGTTACTTATAATCAGAGTTCACATCCAATATGTATAGACTTCATCCACATTCATCTATAACTAGCCACCACTCGAGATCCTAAACTTAACCGCCTCTCGAGACTCTAGCCGCCACTTAGTCTTTAGTTGCCTTTGACCATTAGCAACTTAATTAAGAGAATATTCTCTATAAGATAACTTATTCTACTTTTACTATTACCTATTTATCTCAACATCTTTATCTTTTACCTCAACACTCCTACTTTGCTAATTGTCAAAGCCCTTCAAACCTAATGCCTTTGTCAACATATGATGTCTATCTTTTATCAATGCATTTGTTAACAAATCAGCAAGCATATCTTCTGTTGCACAAAACTTCAAGTCAATCACTCCCATTTCAATCTTCTCTCTTATAAAGTGATGTTGAATGTCAATGTGCTTGGTTCTTGAATGATGCTTTGGATTCTTTGCAAAAGCAAGGCATCCTTGATTGTCACAATTCAATAGAGTTGCTTCCAATTGCACAAGTCCAATGTCCTCCAAAACTTGCCTAAACCATGTTGCTTCCATTGTACCATGGCTTGCTGCCATGTACTCCGCCTCCATTGTGGACCTTGTACTTGTGGATTGCCTCTTGCAATTCCTTAAAATTACTCCCACTCCAACAAAGAATACATAGCCCGTTGTTGACTGCCTATCATTTGCATCTCCTGCCCAATTCGCATCACAATAACCATGCAAAGCAATACTTTCACCTCCAAGGCACAACTTGAAGTTCAAAGTGCCTTTCAAGTACCTCATGATCCTCTTGATTGTTGCACAATTAAGTGGTCCTACTTTTGACATGTATTGACTTACGACACTCACCACATAAGCAAGATCCATCCTTGTGCCAACCATTGCATACAAGAGTGATCCAACTGCTGCCTTGTATGGAACACCTTACATTTAGCCTTCAACTTGTGCACACTCTTCATCCGTGAGCTTCATCAACATCAAATTGGACTCCAAAGGTGTTCTAATAGGCTTGCAATCTTCCATGTTGAATCATTTCAACAGTCCTTCAATGTACTTCCTTTGGCTCATTGTGATGGTCTTGTTAGCACGATTTCTTCTAAATTCCACTCCTAAGCAATAGTGAAGCTCTCGCAAATGACTCATCTCATATTCCTTTTCTAACTTTGCATTCAACCAATCCATCATCATTAGAGTATTGGTTAAGATGATTAAATCATCTACATAAAGAATAACAATCATCAAGAACTCTTTTGATTGTATCACATGTTGAGATAAAAGATAAAGATGTTGAGATAAATAGGTAATAGTAAAAGTAGAATAAGTTATCTTATAAAGAATATTCTCTTAGTTAAGTTGCTAATGGTCAAAGGTAACTAAGGACTAAGTGGCGGCTAGAGTCTCAAGAGGCGGTTAAGTTTAGGGTGTCGAGTGGCGGCTAGTTATAGATGAATGTGGATGAAGTCTATACATATTGGATGTGAACTCTGATTATAAATAACCGGTGTTGGAAGAAAGAGTTATCTCATTCCACACTTCTCTTATGTGCAACCTTGCTGATTTCTACTTACTTGTGTTATGCTTATTGTATTTCTTCAATAAGTTATGGGCCCACTCACTCTTTGTTGTGCTATTCAAGTAAGTTGAAGTCTTTCCTCTTTGTTGCTTTTGTGTGGATTAGAGCTTATGGTATTTGTTGATGTTAGGTTTGTTGGTATAAGGAGGCTATTGGTATTAAACTTATACATCCCTAACATTGCTTTGTAGGTTCTTATCTCCTTGCTTTGTGAGGTTAAGACTTTGTAGAAAGACCTTGATAGTGTCTTTTGAGTTGGTGAAGTTTCTTCATTATCCTTGAGTGTTTTGATGAGAAAGTATTTAAGACGAGTGATTGTGAGTTCCATGAGGGTGTAATTACTTGTAGAAAGCTTCACAAGTTGAGTTGAAAGTCTTTTCAGTGAGATAGCATTCTTTTGTTCATAACAGGGCATTCTGAGATTCTGCTAGTGCAAACTTCGTTTGGTGACTTTAAGCTTTTAGAGACTCTTTCTCTCAATATTTTTTGATACACTCCTCCTAAGACATGGCTTCTAGTGAGGGTGAAGGTTCGACAGTGATTGAGAAGTTTAGAGGCAACAATTTCTACCATTGGAAGGTCAAAATGGAGCTTTTATTGGCATCTTTGGACCTTTGAGACATTGAAGATGAAAGTGAAGACCCTCCAAGCATAGATGCAAGTCCTAAGGACCACAAGGACCTCAAAAGACTTGAAAAGAAGGCTTTTGGTATGATTGACACCAATTTGGATGAAGCCAACTTTTCTCACATTATCTATTGCAAAGGACCAGCGGAAGCATGGAAGACACTTTGCAACATATATGAGAGCAAGAACTTATCCAACATCCTCTTCACAAGAAAGAAATTCTTCACTTGTAAGATGGAAGAAGGTGAAGACCTTATGGCACATGTTAATAAGGTAAAGGCTCTTGCAAATCAACTCGCAATTATTGACAAGCCTTTAGAGGATGGTGATATTGTCCTGACTCTACTCATGAGTCTTCCCGAGTCCTACAACTACCTCATTGAGCCAATGGAATCTTTGAGGTTGAAGGAGCTTACAATGGACTATGTGACATCAAGACTTGCACATGAAGTAACTAAAAGGAAAGAGAATGAGCATCAAAGTGAAGATTCAGCTCTCTTCTCAAAACAAGGCAAAAAGAACCTATTCCAACCAACGTGACAATGTGAGAAGCAATGCAAGAAATTGCTTCATTTGTAGAAAACCGTTCATTTTGCACGAAAGTGCTACAAGGCCAAGAAAGGAGATAGAAAAAATGCTAACAATACATGTAATGAAGTTGGTGGAGATGATTATGCATTCATGGCAAATGAAGGCACGTCTATGGCTGCCATGTCCAAATGGATCATTGATTCGGGTGCTACCAAGCACATGACTCCATACAAGTGTTCATTTGACACTTATGAGACTATTCCAAGAACAAAAGTATGTTGAGAAATAAACTCTTTAAGTAGTTGCTAATGGTCAATAGAGTACAAGTGTTGTTAGAAATATCCCATAAGGTTAGGTGCTGCTCTATAGTACATTAGAGTACAAGGGGAGGGCTCTATTGAACCATAGAAAGCAAACTCCACACAAGCAAGTTAGGACCAGCAAGGTTGCACTTCACAAATAGAATGTGGTATGAGATGATTCTTCCCATGCCAACCCTTTTCTTATATACTAGTACCAAGGTACCATGTGTTACAACCCATATGGGATATCTCTTAGGACCAGCCCTCTCCTTGTATTATAAGGCACTATAGACCTGCAACTAACCTTGTAGGATATCCCTCATTACTCATATACTCTATTGACCATTAGCAACAACTAAATGAGTTCTTTCCTTCAACACTCCCACTTTGCTACTGGTCAATTAGCTATCAATCCTAATGCCTTACTCAATATGTTGTGTCTCTCGTTCACCAAGGCTTTTGTTAGCAAATCAGCCAACATGTCTTTGGTTTCACAATACATCATATCAATAACTCCCATCTCTATCTTCTCTCTTATAAAGTGGTGTTGAATATCAATGTGCTTGGTTCTTGCATGATGCTTTGGATTCTTTGCAAAAGCCAAACATCCTTGATTGTCACATCTCAATGGAGTGGCTTCCAATTGCACAAGTCCAATGTCTTCCAACAACAACCTCAACCAAATTGCCTCCATTGCTCCATGACTTGCTGCCATATACTCCGCCTCCATTGTGGACCTTGCAATGGTTGGTTGTCTCTTACAATTCCAAGATATGGCTCCCATTCCAATAAAGAATACATAGCCTGTTGTTGATCTTCTATCATTTGTATCTCCAGCCCAATCCGCATCACAATATCCATGTAATGCAATGTTATTTCCTCCAAGACATAGTTTATGGTTCAAAGAGCCTTTCAAGTACCTCATGATTCTTTTGATGGTTGCCCAATGCATAGGACCTGGTTTTGCCATGTGTTGACTTACAACACTTACTGCAAATGCAAGATCCATCCTTGTACCCACCATTGCATACATGAGTGAGCCTACTGCTGCCTTGTATGGTATGCCTTGAATTTGATGCTCCACTTCAGCATATTCCTCATCCGTGAGCTTCATCAACTGTAAGTTGGCTTCCAAAAGAGTTCCAATGGGCTTGCAATCTTGCATGTTGAATCGTTTCAATACTTCTTCAATGTACTTGCTTTGACTCAATGTGATGGTCTTTGATACTCTATTCTTTGTAAATTCTACACCCAAACAATAATGAAGCTCTCCCAAATCACTCATTTCAAACTCTTTCTCCAATTTCTTCTTCAATCAATCTAATTTTACCATGGTGTTGCTTAAGATGATTAAATCATCTACATAGAGGATCACAACCAGCAAGAAGTCCTTGGCTTGCAACACATACAAAGAATGGTCAGCTTCACTTCTTATAAAACCTTCCTTCAGAAAGAATGAGTCAATGCGTTGATACCATGCTCTTGGTGATTGCTTGAGTCCATACAATGATTTCTTCAACTTGCATACAAGGTTGGATTTGTCTTGATCAATAAATCCTTGAGATTGCTCTATGTTGATGTCTTCTTCCAATTCTCCATTCAAGAAGGCTGTCTTGACGTCCATTTGATGCATCTCCAAGTCTATTGATGCTCCAATTGCTACTATGGTTCTAATGGTAGTGAATTTGGCCACTAGAGCAAATGTCTCATTAAAATCCACTCCAGCAACTTGTGAGTAGCCTTTGGCAACCAATCTTGCTTTGTACCTCACAACATTGCCCATAGCATCTCTCTTGGTTCTAAACACCCACTTACATCCAATTGCTGAACGATTTGGTGGAAGTGGAGTCAACTCCCATGTCTTGTTGTCCATAAGAGATTTGTACTCTTCTTGCATAGCAATCTCCCACTTCATTGCATCACCACACCTGGTCAATGGATCATCAAGAAGAGCAACATTGGCCTGATCTTCACTTACTTGTGGAAAGATGTGGTTCTTCCACCATTCACCTTGTGGTCTTCTTTCACGAGTTAGATATCTTCTTTCATGCAAAGAAGATGAGCCTTCATGCACCTCTTGTTGCCTTCTATGGCTCATACACTTCCTTCTCTCATTCATTCGTTGATATTCTTCATCTTCATTTTCTTCATTTTGCTTGTTGTATCTTGCTGGAATTGAAGTCTTTATAGAGTTGGGCTCTTCTTCAATGATATCTTCATTTCCATCTTCACTTTGAGAATGCTCTTCTTCATCTTCTTCTTTGTTTGCTGAAATTGAAGATGTGTCCACAAACACACCAATACTCCCACTTGGACACATCTCCCACTTTTCACTTGCACTCTTATACTCCAAGAACTCTACATCACGACTTTTGATGATCTTTTTGGTGTCTAAACACATGAGCCTATATGCCTTGGTGCCTTCACAATATCCAAGGAATGCACATCTTGTGCCCCTTGCATCAAGTTTGCTTCTCATACTATCTGGAACTTTAGCATATGCAATGCATCCAAAAATCCTCATATGAGATAAACAAGGTTTCTTACCAGTCCAAGCTTCTTCGGGAGTCATTCCTTCAAGTGCACTTGTGGGACACCTATTTCTTGTATATACGGCATTTACCACAGCTTCCGCCCAATACTCATATCCAAGCTTTTGAGCATGAATAATACTCCTTGCCATCTCCACAATGGTGCGATTTGCTCTTTCAGCAACTCCATTTTGTTTTGGGGTATAGGAAGTGGAGGTTTATCTTGCAATGCCTTCATGCTTCAATAACTCATCAAAGTCTTTGGACAAATACTCACCTCCATTGTCCGATCGCAGCACCTTAATCTTGTGCTCACATTGCTTCTCCACAAGTGCTTTCCACTCCTTAAACTTAGCAAAACACTCACTTTTGGCCTTGATGATATAAATCCATACCTTCCTTGAAAAGTCATCAATGAATGTGACAAAATATCTTGTTCCACTCATAGATGGTATTTTCATGGGTCCACAAACATCCGAATGCGCAAGCTCCAGCAATTTATTTGCTCTTGTTGCAATTCCACTAGGAAATGGTGTCCTATGTTGTTTGCTTTGAATGCAACCTTCACAAGATAGATTCATAGTAGAATGGCCAAGGTCTAAGCCACTTACCATGGATTGAAGCTCCTTCATGCTTTTGGCATTCAAATGTCCAAGTCTTTGATGCCAAATGCCCACCTTATCTTCATTTGATAGAAATTCAGCAAAAGCAGCAACCTCTACTCCATTGATGCACCTGCAATTGATAATATAGAGATTGCCATCTCTAATCCCTTTTGCTACTTCTTTACCTTCCATGGTTCTCACAAAACATCCATTCATATTGAATTGCACTTTGCACCCATGACTTACAAGTTTACTCACCGAAAGGAGGTTCTTCTTCATCTTTGGCACATGCAACACATCCTTGAGTGTGATCCTCTTGCTTATGCCCTTGACCACAACTTCCACTACAATGGTGCCCATTCCAATGGCTTGTACCATACCATTATCACCTAACCAAACCTTGGTTTCTTGATTTGATTGATAAGTGTTAAATGAACACTTGTATGGAGTCATGTGTTTGGTAAATCCAGAATCCACGATCCATTTGCTCATATCAAGCATGGAAGAAGTTTGTTTTGCCATGAATGCAAAGTCATCACCTCCATGGTCATGAAAAGCATTATTGGCATTCTCTCTTTCTCCTCTCTTGGCCTTGAAACAATTCCTAGCAAAATGCCCTGGTTTTCCACAAATATAACAAGTTTTGGGAAGATTACGTTGAATGGAAGTACTTTCCTTACTTGGTCTCGTGAATAGTGCTGATTGCTCTCCAATAGACTCCTTTTGCTTTCTTTTCGTCACTTCATGGGCTAGTCTCGCCCTGACATAGTCCAAAGTAAGATCTTTTCTTGAAATTGACTCCAATGCCACAATGAGGGAGGAATAGGAGTCCGGAAGGCTTGAGAGCAATGTCATCACAACATCTTCTTCAGGTAAAGGCTTGTCAATAACAGCAAGTTGGTTTGCAAGTGCTTTTACCTTATTTACATGAGCCATGAGATCTTCACCTTCTTCCATCTTCACGGTGAAGAATATTTGCCTTGACCATAGTACATTGGAGAGATTTCTACTCTCATAGACGTTGCAAAGAGTCTTCCATGCCTCTGCTGCCCCTTTGCAAGAAATGACATGAGCAAAGTTGCTCTCATCTAAATTGGTGGCAATTATGCCAAAAGCCTTCTTTTCTCGTCTTTTGAACTCCTTATGCTCCTTGATGCTTATTGAAACATAGAAAACATACTCCACACAAGTAAGTTAGGACCAGCAAGGTTGCACTATAACAAATAGAGTAGGGTATGAGATAATTCTTCCCCTGCCAACCCTTTCCTTATATACTAGTACCAAGGTACCAAGTGCTACAATCCATATGGGATATCTGCTAGGACCAGCCCTCCCCTTGTACTCTAATGTACTATAGACCAGCATCCTACCTTATGGGATATCCTTGACAACACTTGTACTCTATTGACCATTAGCAACTACTTAAAGAGTTCTTTTCTCAACACTTTTCTCAACACTCCCACTTTGCTATTGGTCAATTAGCTCTCAATCCTAATGCTTTACTCATCTTGTTCTGTCCTTCTCTAATTAAGGCTTTTGTCAACAAATCAGCCAACATGTCTTTGGTTTCACAATACATCATATCAATAACCTCCATCTCTATCTTCTCTCTTATGAAATGATGCTGAATATTAATGTACTTAGTTCTTGCATGATGCTTTGGATTCTTTTCAAAAGCAAGACATCCTTGATTGTCACACCTCAATGGAGTAGCCTCCAATTGCACAAGCCCAATATCTTCCAATAACAACCTCAACCAAATTGCCACCATTGCTTTATGACTTGCAGCCAAATACTCCGCCCCTATTTTGGACCTTGCAATGTTTGGTTGTCTCTTGCTATTCAAAGATATGGCTCCCACTCAAACAAAGAATACATAGCCCATTGTTGACCTTCAATCGTTTGCATCTCTCTTAGTTCTAAGCATCCACTTACATCCAATTGTTGTGGAAAGATGTGGTTCTTTCACCATTCACCTTGGAGTCTTCTCTCACGTATTGGATATCTTCTTTCATGCAAAGAAGATGAGCCTTCTTGCACCTCTTGCTGCAAAGAAGATGTGTCCACAAACACACCACTACTCCCACTTGGACACATCTCCCACTTTTCACTACCACTCATAGATGGTGTCGTCATAGATCCACAAACATCCGAATGCACAAGCTCGAGCAATTGGTTTGCTCTTGTTACAACTCCTCTAGGAAATGGTGTCCTATGTTGTTTGCCTTGAATGCATCCCTCACAAGCAAGATTCATCGTAGAATGGCCAAGGTCTATGCCATTTACCTTGGATTGATGCCCCTTCATGCTTTAGGCATTCAAATGCCCAAGTCTTTGATGCCAAATGCCCATCTTCTCTTCATTTGATGGAAATTCAGCAAAGGCAGCAACCTCCACTCTATTGATCCTCTTGCAATTGATAATATAGAGATTGCCATTCCTAGTCCCTTTTGCTACTTCTTTGCCTTCCATGGTTCTCACAAAACATCCGTTCATGTTGAATTGCACTTTGTACCCATGAGTTATAAGTTTATTCACCGAAAGGAGGTTCTTCTTCAACTTTGGCACATGCAACACATCCTTGAGAGTGATTCTCTTGCTTATGCCCTTCACCACCACCTCCACTACAATGGTGCCTATTCCAATGGCTTGTACCATACAATTATCACCTAACCAAACTTTGGTTGCTGGAATTGGTTGATAAGTGTTAAATGAACACTTGTATGGAGTCATGTTTTTGGTACATCCAGAATCCACTATCCATTTGCTCATATCAAGCATGGAAGAAGTTTGTTTTGCCATGAATGCAAAGTCTTCACCTCCATGGTCATGAAAAGTAATGTTGGCATTCTCTCTTTCTCCTCTCTTTGCCTTGAAACAATTTCTAGCAAAATGGCCTGGTTTTCCACAAATGTAACAAGTTTTAGGAGGATAACGTTGAAAAGGGGCACTTGCCTTACTTGGTCTTGTAAATAGTGCTGATTGCTCCCCAATAGACTCCTTTTGCTTTCTTTTGGTCACTTCATGGGCTAGTCTTGCCGTGACATAGTCCAAAGTGAGGTCTTTCCTTGAAATGGACTCCAATGCCACAATGAGGGAGGAATAGGAGTCCGGAAGGCTTGAGAGCAATGTCATCACAACATCTTCTTCAAGTAAAGGCTTGTCAACAACAGCAAGTTGGTTTGAAAGTGCTTTTACATTATTTATATGAGCCATGAGATCTTCACCTTCTTCCATCTTCACGGTGAAGAACTTTTGCCTTGATCATAGCACATTGGAAAGATTCCTACTCTCATAGATATTGCAAAGAGTCTTCCATGCATCTGCTGCTCCTTTGCAAGAAATGACATGAGCAAAGTTGGTTTCATCTAAGTTGGTTGCAATTATGCCAAAAGCCTTCTTTTCTCGTCTTTTGAAGTCCTTTTGCTCCTTCATGCTTGCCTCTAATCTAGGTGCCTCTTCGTCCTCACATACTATCTCCCAAAGATCCAATGACGCCAAAAGTAGCTCCATTTTGGCCTTCCAGTGGTGAAAGTTGTCACCTCTAAACTTTTCTACCATTCTTAAGCTATCACTTTCAAAAGATGCCATCTCAAGCTACAAGTAGGTCCAAAAATCTCTTGATTTGGAGTTGTAATGCAAAAGGTATGACTACTCAAAGATTGCTGAACTACAAACTCAGAATTCGATGTTTTGCAACTTTTTGCATACTTTGAGTCCAAATCACGTCTAAATTGTGGAAAATGCTATGTCATGTAATTCTATGGCATTCAAACATCTCCCTCACATCACCTCACTCAAAATGACTCAATTTGTCATAAAACTCTCAAATACTAGTGTTACTTCAGCAAAGACACTATCAAGGTCTTGCACTAACCTCATACACTCACAAATCCAGGAGTAATGACTTCAACAAAACACTAGTAATACTATACCATAAGATCTCAACCACCAAACAAGCAACAAAGAAAATAAAATGCAAGAACAACTTACTTGGTAATAGAATGTGGACCCATAACCTATTGAAACATAGAAAACATACTCCACACAAGTATGTTAGGACCAGCAAGGTTGCACTATAACAAATAGAGTGTGGTATGAGATAATTCTTCCCAGCCCTCCCTTTTTACTCTAATGCACTATAGAACAGCACCCTACCTTATAAGATGTCCTCAACAACACTTGTACTTTATTGACCATTAGCAACTACTTAAAGAATTCTTTTCTCAACAGGTGATGCAATGAAGTGGGAGATTGCTATGCAAGAAGAGTACAAATCTCTTATGGACAACAAGACATGGGAGTTGACTCCACTTCCACCAAATCGTTCAGCAATTGGATGTAAGTGGGTGTTTAGAACCAAGAGAGATGCTATGGGCAATGTTGTGAGGTACAAAGTAAGATTGGTTGCCAAAGGCTACTCACAAGTTGCTGGAGTGGATTTTAATGAGACATTTGCTCTAGTGGCCAAATTCACTACCATTAGAACCATAGTAGCAATTGGAGCATCAGTAGACTTGGAGATGCATCAAATGGACGTCAAGACAGCCTTCTTGAATGGAGAATTAGAAGAAGACATCTACATGGAGCAACCTCAAGGATTTATTGATCAAGACAAATCCAACCTTGTATGCAAGTTGAAGAAATCATTGTATGGACTCAAGCAATCACCAAGAGCATGGTATCAACGCATTGACTCATTCTTTGTGAAGGAAGGTTTTATAAGAAGTGAGCTGACCATTCTTTGTATGTGTTGCAAGCCAAGGACTTCTTGCTGGTTGTGATCCTCTATGTAGATGATTTAATCATCTTAAGCAACACCATGGTAAAATTAGATTGGTTGAAGAAGAAATTGGAGAAAGAGTTTGAAATGAGTGATTTGGGAGAGCTTCATTATTTTTTGGATGTGGAATTTACAAGGAATAGAGTATCAAAGACCATCACATTGAGTCAAAGCAAGTACATTGAAAAAGTATTGAAACGATTCAACATGCAAGATTGCAAGCCCATTGGAACTCCTTTGGAAGCCAACTTGAAGTTGATGAAGCTCACGGATGAAGAATATGCTGAAGTTGAGCATCAAATGCATTTGCAATAAGTGTTGTAAGTCAACACATGGCAAAACCAGGTCCTATGCATTGGGCAACCATCAAAAGAATCATGAGGTACTTGAAAGGCTCTTTGAACCATAAACTATGTCTTGGAGGAAATAATATTGCATTACATGGATATTGAGATGCGGATTAGGCTGGAGATACAAATGATAGAAGATCAACAATGGGCTATGTATTCTTTGTTGGAATGGGAGCCATATCTTGGAATTGTAAGAGACAACCAACCATTGCAAGGTCCACAATGGAGGCGGAGTATATGGCAGCAAGTCATAGAGCAATGGAGGCAATTTGATTGAGGTTGTTGTTGGAAGACATTGGACTTGTGCAATTGGAAGCCACTCCATTGAGATGTGACAATCAAGGATGTTTGGCTTTTGCAAAGAATCCAAAGCATCATGCAAGAACCAAGCACATTGATATTCAACACCACTTTATAAGAGAGAAGATAGAGATGGGAGTTTTTGATATGATGTATTGTGAAACCAAAGACATGTTGGCTGATTTGCTAACAAAAGCCTTGTTGAAAGAGAGACACAACATATTGAGTAAGGTATTAGGATTGATAGCTAATTGACCAATAGCAAAGTGGGAGTGTTGAAGGAAAGAACTCATTTAGTTGTTGCTAATGGTCAATAGAGTATATGAGTAATGAGGGATATCCTACAAGGTTAGTTGCTGGTCTATAGTGCCTTAGAATACAAGGAGAGGGCTGGTCCTAAGAGATATCTCATATGGTTTGTAACACATGGTACCTTGGTACTAGTATATAAGAAAAGGGTTGGCATGGGAAGAATCATCTCATACCACATTCTATTTGTGAAGTGCAACCTAGCTGGTCCTAACTTGCTTGTGTGGAGTTTGCTTTCTATGTTTCAATAATCCCAACCACTAAAGTAAGCAACAAAGAAATAATGCAAGAACAACTTACTTGGTAAGAGAGTGTGGGCCCATAACCTATTGAAACATAGAAAGCAAACTCCACACAAACAAGTTAGGACCTGCAAGGTTGCACTTCACAAATAGAATGTAGTATGAGATGATTCTTCCCATGCCAACCCTTTTCTTATATACTAGTACCAAGGTACCATGTGTTTCAACACATATGGGATATCTCTTAGGACCAGCCCTCTCCTTGTATTCTAAGGCACTATAGACCAGCAACTAACCTTATAGGATATCCCTCATTACTCATATACTCTATTGACCATTAGCAACAACTAAATGAGTTCTTTCCTTCAACAGGCTCGTCCTAGGAGATATCCCATATGGATTGTAGCACTTGGTACCTTGGTACTAGTGTATAAGGAAAGGGTTGGCATGGGAAGAATTATCTCATACTACACTCTATTTGTTAAAGTGCAACCTTGTTGGTCCTAACTTACTTGTGTGGAGTATGCTTTCTAGGTTTCAACAGGTTATGGGCCCACATTCTCTTACCAAGTAAGTTGTTCTTGTATTATTTCTTTGTTTCTTGTTTTTGGTAGTTGAGATCTTATGGTAGAGTGTTGCTACATTGTTGAAGTCATTGCTCCTGGATTTGTGAGTGTATGAGCTCAGTGCAGGACCTTAATAACGTCTTTGCTGAAGGTGCACTAGTATTTGAGAGTTTTATGAGAAAGTGAGTCATTTTGATTGAAGTGACGTTAGAGAGACGTTTGAAAGTCATAAAATCACATTATAAACCATTCTCCACCATTTAGACGTAATTTGGATTCAAAATATGCAAAACGTTGCAAAACTGCGAATTCTAGGTTTGTAAATCAGCAATCTTTAAGTAGTCATATCTTTTGCATTACAATTCCAAATCAAGAGTTTTTTGGACCTATTTGTAGCTTGAGATGGCGTCTTTTGAGGATGAAGGCTTAAGAGTTGTTGAAAAGTTTAGAGGTAACAACTTTCACCACTGGAAACCAAAATGGAGCTACATTTGGCGTCATTGGATCTTTGGGAGATAGTAGATGAGGAGGAACTTGCACCTGGGGTAGAGGCAAGCATTAAGGAGCAAAAAGACTTCAAAAGACGAGAGAAGAAGGCTTTTGGCATAATTGCCACCAATTTAGATGAAAGCAACTTTGCTCATGACATTTCTTGCAAAGTGGCAGCAGATGCATGGAAGACTCTTTGCAATGTCAATGAAAGTAGGAATCTCTCCAATGTGCTATGGTTGAGGCAAAAATTCTTTACAATCAAGATGGAAGAAGGTGAAGATCTCATGGCTCATATGAATAAGGTAAAAGCACTTGCAAACCAACTTGCTGTTGTTGACAAGCCTTTACTTGAAGAAGATGTTGTGATGACATTGCTCTCAAGCCTTCGGGACTCCTATTCCTCCCTCATTGTGGCATTGGAGTCCATTTCAAGGAAAGACCTCACTTTGGACGATGTCACTGCATGACTAGTCCATGAAGTGACCAAAAGAAAACAAAAGGAGTCTATTGGGGAGCAATCAGCACTATTTACAAGACCAAGTAAGGCAAGTGCCCCTTTTCAACGTTATCCTCCTAAAACTTGTTACATTTGTGGAAAACCAGGCCATTTTGCTAGAAATTGTTTCAAGGCAAAGAGAGGAGAAAGAGAGAATGCCAACAATGCTTTTCATGACCATGGAAGTGAAGACTTTGCAATCATGGCAAAACAAACTCCTTCCATGCTTGATATGAGCAAATGGATTGTGGATTCTGGATGTACAAAATACATGACTCCATACAAGTGTTCATTTAACACTTATCAACCAATTCAAGAAAACCAAGGTTTGGTTAGGTGATAATTGTATGGTACAAGCGATTAGAATGGGCACCATTGTAGTGGAGGTGGTGGTGAAGGGCATAAGTAAGAGAATCACTCTCAAGGGTGTGTTGCATGTGCCAAAGATGAAGAAGAACCTCCTTTCGGTGAGTAAACTTGTAACTTATGGGTACAAAGTGCAATTTAATATGAATGGATGTTTTGTGAGAACCATGGAAGGCAAAGAAGTAGCAAAAGGGACTAGGAATGGCAATCTCTATATTATCAATTGCAAGAGGATCAAAGGAGTGGAGGTTGCTGCCTTTGCTGAATTTCCATCAAATGAAGAGAAGATGGGCATTTGGCATCAAAGACTTGGGCATTTGAATGCCAAAAGCATGAAGGGGCTTCAATCCAAGGTAAATGGCATAGACCTTGGCCATTCTACCATGAATCTTGCTTGTGAGGGATGCATTCAAGGCAAACAACCTAGGACACCATTTCATAGTGCAGTTGCTGAAAGAACAAACCAATTGGTGGAGCTTGTGCATTCGGATGTTTGTGGACCCATGAGGATACCATCTTTGAGTGGTAGTGAAAAGTGGGAGATGTGTCCAAGTGGGATTAGTGGTGTATTTGTGAACACATCTTCAATTCCAGCAAACAAACAATGAGATAAAGAAGAGCATTCTCAAAGTGAAGAAGAAGAGGATGTTGCCATGATAGAAGAGCCCAATACTATGAAGACTTCAATTCGAAGATACAATAAGGACCATGAAGAGAATGAAGATGAAGAATACCAACCATTGAGTAAGAGAAAGAACTCCAAGAGCCATACAAGGCAACAAGAGGTGCAAGAAGGCTCATCTTCTTTGCATGAAAGAAGATATCGAACACGTGAGAGAAGACCACAAGGTGAATGGTGGAAGAACCACATCTTTTCACAATAATTGGATGTAAGTGGGTGCTTTAAACTAAGAGAGATCCAAACGATTGAAGGTCAATAATGGGCTATGTATTCTTTGTTTGAGTGGGAGCCAAATCTTCGAATTACAAGACACAACTAAACATTGCAAGGTCACAATAGGGGCGGAGTATTTGGCAGCAAGTCATAAAGCAATGGAGGGAATTTGGTTGAGGTTGTTATTGGAAGATATTGGACTTGTGCAATTTGAAGCAACTCCATTGAGGTGTGACAATCAAGGATGTCTTGCTTTTGGAAAGAATCCAAAGCATCATGCAAGAACTAAGTACATTGATATTCAGCATCATTTCATAAGAGAGAAGATAGAGATGGAGGTTATTGATATAATGTATTGTGAAACCAAAGACATGTTGGCTGATTTGTTGACAAAAGCCTTAGTTAGAGAGAGACACAACAAGTTGAGTAAGGCATTAGGATTGATAGCTAATTGACCAATAGCAAAGTGGGAGTGTTGAGAAAAGAATTCTTTAAGTAGTTGCTAATGGTCAATAGAGTACAAGTATTCTTAGGGATATCCCATAAGGTTAGGTGCTGGTCTATAGTGCATTAGAGTACAAGGAGAGGGCTGGTCCAAGGAGATATCCTATAGGGATTGTAGCACTTGGTACCTTGGTATTAGTATATAAGGAAAGAGTTGGCATGGGAAGAATTATCTCATACCACACTCTATTTGTTACAATGCAACCTTGCTGGTCCTAACTTACTTGTGTGGAGTATGCTTTCTATGTTTCAACAAAGTATGGGTAGGAGATAATGGCATGATGCAAGCCATTGGAATTGGCTCCATTATGGTACAAATTGTTGTGAAGAATCAAATGAAGAAGATCAGATTGAAGAAAGTGTTACATGTGCCAATGATGAAGAAAAACCTTCTTTCGGTGAGTAAACTTGTTTCTCATGATTGTAAGGTGCAATTTGATATGAATAGATGCTTTGTGAAGACAATGGATAGAGAGAATCTTTTGAAAGGCTTTAGAGATGGCAATCTTTACTTCATCAATTGTAAGAAGGTGAACGGAGTTGAAATGGCGACGTTTGCTGAATTTCCACAAGATCAAGACAAGTTTGGCATTTGGCATTGACGCCTTGGTCATTTGAATGCCAAAAGTATGAAGGAGCTCCAATCCATAGTTAGTGGCTTAGATCTTGGTCAATCATGCACAAATCTTACTTATGAAGGTTGTATTCAAGGCAAACAATAAAGAGCCTCATTTCCAAGTGGAGTTGCAATACGTGCAAACAAATTATTGGAGATTGTGCATTCTGATGATTGTGGACCTATGAAGACACAATCAATGGCATGATCAAGGTACTTTGTTACATTTATTGATGACTTTTCAAGGAAGGTGTGGATTATCATCCTTAAATCTAAGAATGAATGCTTTTCAAAGTTGAAGGAATTCAAGGCACTTGTGGCGAAGCAATGTGAGTGCAAGATCAAGGTGTTGTGTACAGACAATGGAGGTGAATATTTCTCAAAGTACTTTGATGAGTATTTGAAGATTTATGGTATTGCAAGATAAACTTCCACTCTCTATACTCCAGAACAAAAAGGAGTTGCTGAAAGAGTAAATCGAACTATTGTGGAGATGGCAAGGAGTATGATTCATGCTCAAAACCTTGGGTATGAATTTTGGGCGGAAGCAATGGTGAATGCAGTGTATACAAGGAATAGGTGTCCTACAAATGAACTTACATCAATGACTCCACAAGAAGCTTGGAGTGGGAGGAAACCTTCTGTTTCACGCATGAAGACTTTTGGATGCATTGCTTATGCAAAGGTATCAGATTGTATGCGGTCCAAATTTGATGCAAAAGATACAAAATATGTATTTCTTGGATATTGTGAAGGTACCAAGGCATATAGGCTAATGTGTTTGGATACCAAGAAGATCATCAAAAGTCGTGATGTTGAATTTATGGAGCATAAAAGTGCTTGTAAGCACTTAGAGATGTGTCGAAGTGAGAGTAATGGTGTATTTGTTGATACATCTTCAATTTCAGCAACGAAAGAAGAAGAAGAAGATGAAGACAATGAAGATAGTGGAGATTTGAATCAACATGAAGAACCAAAGAAGATGAAGAAGAAGAAGAAGAAGAAAGTATATACAATTAGTATGACAAACAATGAAGAAGTTGAAGATGATGATGATGATGAGGAATACCAACTTTTGAGTGAGAAGAGACAAGGTTCAAAAGAAAAGAAGGTTGAAGAGCATCAAGGTGAATCTTCTTCAAATGATAGGAGATATCCCACAAGAGAAAGAAAACAACGTGGTGAATGGTGGAAGGACCACATCTTTCCTCAAGTAAGTGAAGAACATGCCAATGTTGCACTCCTTGCTGATCCATTGAATATATATGATGCTATGAAGTCTACGAATGCGTTGAAGTGGGAGGAGGCTATGGATGAAGAGTACAAATCTCTCATGAGCAATGGAACATGGGAATTGAATCAACTTCTATCAAATCGATCTTCAATTGGTTGTAAGTGGGTATTTAGAACCAAGAGGGATGCAATGGGTGATATTATGAGATATAAGGCAAGGCTAGTTGCCCAAGGATACTCTCAAGTTACTAGTATTGATTTCAATGAGACATTTGCTCTCGTGGCTAAATTCACCACCATTAGAACCATTGTGGCAACAGGGGCAGCAATGGACTTGGAGATGCATCAAATGGATGTGAAGACTATTAAAACATAAAAAACAAACCCCACACAAGCAAGTTAGGACCAGCAAGGTTGCACTTCACAAATAGAATGTGGTATGAGATAATTCTTCCCATGCCAACCCTTTTCTTATATACTAGTACCAAGGTACCATGTGTTACAAACCATATGGGATATCTCTTAGGACCAGCCTCTCCTTGTATTCTAAGGCACTATAGACCTGCAACTAACCTTGTAGGATATCCCTCATTACTCATATACTCTATTGACCATTAGCAACAACTAAATGAGTTCTTTCCTTCAACACTCCCACTTTGCTATTGGTCAATTAGCTATCAATCCTAATGCCTTACTCAATATGTTGTGTCTCTCGTTCACCAAGGCTTTTGTTAGCAAATCAGCCAACATGTCTTTGGTTTCACAATACATCATATCAATAACTCCCATCTCTATCTTCTCTCTTATAAAGTGGTGTTGAATATCAATGTGCTTGGTTCTTGCATGATGCTTTGGATTCTTTGCAAAAGCCAAACATCCTTGATTGTCACATCTCAATGGAGTGGCTTCCAATTGCACAAGTCCAATGTCTTCCAACAACAACCTCAACCAAATTGCCTCCATTGCTCCATGACTTGCTGCCATATACTCCGCCTCCATTGTGGACCTTGCAATGGTTGGTTGTCTCTTACAATTCCAAGATATGGCTCCCATTCCAACAAAGAATACATAGCCCGTTGATGATCTTCTATCATTTGTATCTCCAGCCCAATCCGCATCACAATATCCATGTAATGCAATATTATTTCCTCCAAGACATAGTTTATGGTTCAAAGAGCCTTTCAAGTACCTCATGATTCTTTTGATGGTTGTCCAATGCATAGAACCTGGATTTGCCATGTGTTGACTTAGAACACTTACTGCAAATGCAAGATCCATCCTTGTACCCACCATTGCATACATGAGTGAGCCTACTGCTGCCTTGTATGGTATGCCTTGCATTTGATGCTCCACTTCAGCATATTCCTCATCCGTGAGCTTCATCAACTGTAAGTTGGCTTCCAAAAGAGTTCCAATGGGCTTGCAATCTTGCATGTTGAATCGTTTCAATACTTCTTCAATGTACTTGCTTTGACTCAATGTAATGGTCTTTGATACTCTATTCCTTGTAAATTCCACATCCAAACAATAATGAAGCTCTCCCAAATCACTCATTTCAAACTCTTTCTCCAATTTCTTCTTCAACCAATCTAATTTTACCATGGTGTTGCTTAAGATGATTAAATCATCTACATAGAGGATCACAACCAGCAAGAAGTCCATGGCTTGCAACACATACAAAGAATGGTCAGCTTCACTTCTTATAAAACCTTCCTTCACAAAAAATGAGTCAATGCGTTGATACCATGCTCTTGGTGATTGCTTGAGTCCATACAATGACTTCTTCAACTTGCATACAAGGTTGGATTTGTCTTGATCAATAAATCCTTGAGGTTGCTCCATGTAGATGTCTTCTTCTAATTCTCCATTCAAGAAGGCTGTCTTGACGTCCATTTGATGCATCTCCAAGTCTATTGATGCTCCAATTGCTACTATAGTTCTAATGGTAGTGAATTTGGCCACTGGAGCAAATGTCTCATTAAAATCCACTCCAGCAACTTGTGACTAGCCTTTGGCAACCAATCTTGCTTTGTACCTCACAACATTGCCCATAGCATCTCTCTTGGTTCTAAACACCCACTTACATCCAATTGCTGAACGATTTGGTGGAAGTGGAGTCAACTCCCATGTCTTGTTGTCCATAAGAGATTTGTACTCTTCTTGCATAGCAATCTCCCACTTCATTGCATCACCACACCTGGTCAATGGATCATCAAGAAGAGCAACATTGGCCCGATCTTCACTTACTTGTGGAAAGATGTGGTTCTTCCACCATTCACCTTGTGGTCTTCTTTCACGAGTTAGATATCTTCTCTCATGCAAAGAAGATGAGCCTTCATGCACCTCTTGTTGCCTTCTATGGCTCATACACTTCCTTCTCTCATTCATTGGTTGATATTCTTCATCTTCATTCTCTTCATTGTCTTTGTTGTATCTTGCTGGAATTGAAGTCTTTATAGAGTTGGGCTCTTCTTCAATGATATCTTCATTTCCATCTTCACTTTGAGAATGCTCTTCTTCATCTTCTTCTTTGTTTGCTGAAATTGAAGATGTGTCCACAAACACACCACTACTCCCACTTGGACACAACTCCCACTTTTCACTTGCACTCTTATACTCCAAGAACTCCGTATCACGACTTTTCATGATCTTTTTGGTGTCTAAACACATGAGCCTATATGCCTTGGTGCCTTCACAATATCCAAGGAATGCACATCTTGTACCCTTTGCATCAAGTTTGCCTCTCATACTATCTGGAACTCTAGCATATGCAATGCATCCAAAAATCCTCATATGAGATAAACAAGGTTTCTTACCAGTCCAAGCTTCTTCGGGAGTCATTCCTTCAAGTGCACTTGTGGGACACCTATTTCTTGTATATACGGTTCTTACCACAGCTTCCGCCCAATACTCATATCCAAGCTTTTGAGCATGAATCATACTCCTTGCCATCTCCACAATGGTACGAATTGCTCTTTCAGCAACTCCATTTTGTTGTGGGGTATAGGGAGTGGAGGTTTATCTTGCAATGCCTTCATGCTTCAATAACTCATCAAAGTCTTTGGACAAATACTCCCCTCCATTGTCCGATCGCAGCACCTTAATCTTGTGCTCACAAGTGCTTTCCACTCCTTAAACTTAGCAAAACACTCACTTTTGGCCTTGATGATATAAATCCATACCTTCCTTGAAAAGTCATCAATAAATGTGACAAAATATCTTGCTCCACTCATAGATGGTATTTTCATGGGTCTTCAAACATCCGAATGCACAAGCTCCAGCAATTGATTTGCTCTTGTTGCAATTCCACTAGGAAATGGTGTCCTATGTTGTTTGCCTTGAATGCAACCTTCACAAGATAGATTCATAGTAGAATGGCCAAGGTCTAAGCCACTTACCATGGATTGAAGCTCCTTCATGCTTTTGGCATTCAAAGGTCCAAGTCTTTGATGCCAAATGCCCACCTTATCTTCATTTGATGGAAATTCAGCAAAAGCAGCAACCTCTACTCCATTGATGCGCTTGCAATTGATAATATAGAGATTGCCATCTCTAATCCCTTTTCCTACTTCTTTGCCTTGAAACAATTCCTAGCAAAATGCCCTGGTTTTCCACAAATATAACAAGTTTTGAGAAGATTACGTTGAATGGAAGTACTTGCTTTACTTGGTCTCGTGAATAGTGCTGATTGCTCTCCAATAGACTCCTTTTGCTTTCTTTTGGTCACTTCATGGGCTAGTCTTGCCGTGACATAGTCCAAAGTAAGATCTTTTCTTGAAATTGATTCCAATGCCACAATGAGGGAGGAATAGGAGTCCGGAAGGCTTGAGAGCAATGTCATCACAACATCTTCTTCAGGTAAAGGCTTGTCAATAACAACAAGTTGGTTTGCAAGTGCTTTTACCTTATTCACATGAGCCATGAGATCTTCACCTTCTTCCATCTTCACGGTGAAGAATTTTTGCCTTGACCATAGTACATTGGAGAGATTTCTACTCTCATAGACGTTGCAAAGAGTCTTCCATGCCTCTGCTGCCCCTTTGCAAGAAATGACATGAGCAAAGTTGCTCTCATCTAAATTGGTAGCAATTATGCCAAAAGCCTTCTTTTCTCGTCTTTTGAACTCCTTATGCTCCTTGATGCTTGCCTCTACCCCAGGAACCTCTTCTTCCTCACATACAATCTCTCAAAGATCCAATGACGCCAAAAGTAGTTCCATTTTGGCCTTCGAGTGGTGAAAGTTGTCACCTTTGAACTTTTCAACCATTCTCAAGCTATCACCCTCAAAAGATGCCATCTCAAGCTACACATAGGTCCAAAAAACTCTTGATTTGGAGTTGTAATGGAGAAGATATCACTACTCAAAGATCGCTGAACCACAAACCCAGAATTCGTTGTTTTGCAACTTTTTGTAAATTATGAGTCCAAATCACGTCTAAATGGTGGGGAATGAATTGTAAGTAATTCTATAGCTCTCATAAGTCTCCCTCACGTCACTCCACTCAAAATGACTCACTATCTCATAAAACTTTCAAACACTAGTGTTACTTCAGCAAAGACACTATCAAGGTCTTGCACAAAACTCATATACTCACAAATCCAGGAGCAATGACTTCAACAACACACTAGCAACACTCTACCATAAGATCCCAACCACCAAAGTAAGCAACAAAGAAATAATGTAAGAACAACTTACTTGGTAAGAGAGTGTGGGCCCATAACCTATTGAAACATAGAAAGTAACTCCACATAAGCAAGTTAGGACCAGCAAGGTTGCACTTCACAAATAGAATGTGGTATGAGATAATTCTTCCCATGCCAACCCTTTTCTTATATACTAGTACCAAGATACCATGTGTTACAACCCATGTGGGATATCTCTTAGGACCAGCCTCTCCTTGTAATCTAAGGCACTATAGACCAGCAACTAACCTTGTAGGATATCACTCATTACTCATATACTCTATTGCCATTAGCAACAACTAAATGAGTTCTTTCCTTCAACAAAGACGGCTTTCTTGAATGGAGAGTTGGAAGAAGTCATCTACATGGATCAACCTCAAGGATTTGTAGAAGAAGGCAAGCAACATCTTGTTTGTAAGGTTAAGAAATCCTTGCATAGACTCAAGCAATCTCCAAGGGCATGGTATCAAAGAATTGACACATTCTTTGTTAATGAGGGATTCCAAAGAAGTGAGGCTGACAATTCTATGTATGTGATACAATCAAAAGAGTTCTTGATGATTGTTATTCTTTATGTAGATGATTTAATCATCTTAACCAATACTCTAAAGATGATGGATTGGTTGAAGGCAAAGTTAGAAAAGGAATATGAGATGAGTGATTTGAGAGAGCTTCACTATTGCTTAGGATTGGATTTTATAAGAAATCGTGCTAACAAGACCGTCACAATGAGCCAAAGGAAGTACATTGAAGGAGTGTTAAAACGATTCAACATGGAAGATTGCAAGCCTATTGGAATACCTTTGGAGTCCAATTTGATGTTGATGAAGCTCACGGATGAAGAGTGTGCACAAGTTGAAGGCCAAATGTAAGGTGTTCCATACAAGGCAGCAGTTGGATCACTCATGTATGCAATGGGTTGCACAAAGGTGGATCTTGCTTCTGCGGTGAGTGTCGTAAGTCAATACATGTCAAAAGCAGGACCACTTCATTCGATAACCATCAAGAGGATCATGAGGTACTTGAAAGGCACTTTGGACTTCAAATTGTGCCTTGGAGGTGAAAGTATTGCTTTGCATGGTTATTGTGATGCGGATTGGGCAGGAGATGCAAATGATAGGCGGTCAACAACGGGCTTTGTTTTCTTTGTTGGAGTGGGCTGCAATTTCATGGAATTGCAAGAGGCAACCCACAATTGCAAGGTCCACAATGGAGGCGGAGTACATGGCAGCAAGCCATGGTGCAATGGAAGCAACATGGTTAAGGCAATTTTTGGAAGACATTGGACTTGTGCAATTGGAAGCAACTCTATTCAATTGTGACAATCAAGGATGCCTTACTTTTGCAAAGAATCCAAAGCATCATTCAAGAACCAAGCACATTGACATTCAACACCACTTTATAAGAGAGAAGATTGAAATGGGAGTGATTGACATGAAGTATTGTGCAACAGAAGATATGCTTGCTGATTTGCTAACAAAGGCATTGGTCAAAGATAGACATCATATGTTGACAAAGGCATTAGGTTTGAAGGGCTTTGACAATTAGCAAAGTGGGAGTGTTGAGGTAAAAGATAAAGATGTTGAGATAAATAGGTAATAATAAAGTAGAATAAGTTATCTTATAGAGAATATTCTCTTAGGTACATTGCTAATGGTCAAAGGTAACTAAGGACTAAATGACGGCTAGGGTTTTGACACGTGACTAGGTTTAATGTCTTGAAAGACGGCTAGGTTTAGAGTCTCAAGAGGTAGTTAAGTTTAGGGTCTCGAGGGGCGGCTAGTTATGGATGAATGTAGATGAAGTCTATACATATTGGATGTGAACTCTGATTATAAGTAACGGGTGTTGGAAGTAAGAGTCATCTCATTCCACACTTCTCTTATGTGCAACCTTGCTGATTTCTACTTACTTGTGTTATGCTTATAGTACTTCTTTTATAGGTTATGGGCCCACTCACTCTCTGATGTGTTATTCAAGAAATTAAAGTCATTTTCTCTTTGTTGCTTTTGTGTAGATTAGGTCTAATGGTATTTGATGATGTTAGGTTTGTTGGTATAAGGAGGCTATATTGAAAAAATACTATAAGCATAACACAAGTAAGTAGAAATCAGCAAGATTGCACATAAGAGAAGTGTGGAATGAGATGACTCTTACTTCCAACACTTGTTACTTATAATCAGAGTTTACATCCAATATGTATAGACTTCATCCACATTCATCCATAACTAGCCGCCACTCGAGACCCTAAACTTAACCGCCTCTTGAGACTCTAAACCTACCCGTCTTTCAAGACATTAAACCTAGTCACGTATCAAAACCCTAGCCGTCATTTAGTCCTTAGTTACCTTTGACCATTAGCAATGTACCTAAGAGAATATTCTCTATAAGATAACTTATTCTACTTTTATTATTACCTATTTATCTCAACATCTTTATCTTTTACCTCAACACTCCCACTTTGCTAATTGTCAAAGCCTTTCAAACCTAATGCCTTTGTCAACATATGATGTCTATCTTTGACCAATGCCTTTGTTAACAAATCAGCAAGCATATCTTCTGTTGCACAATACTTCAAGTCAATCACTCCCATTTCAATCTTCTCTCTTATAAAGTGGTGTTGAATGTCAATGTGCTTGGTTCTTGAATGATGCTTTGGATTCTTTGTAAAAGCAAGGCATCCTTGATTGTCACAATTCAATAAAGTTGCTTCCAATTGCACAAGTCCAATGTCCTCCAAAACTTGCCTTAAACATGTTTCTTCCATTGCACCATGGCTTGCTGCCATGTACTCCGCCTCCATTGTGGACCTTGCAATTGTGGATTGCCTCTTGCAATTCCATGAAATTACTCCCACTTCATCAAAGAATATATAGCCCGTTGTTGACCGCCTATCATTTGCATCTCCTGCCCAATTCGCATCACAATAACCATGCAAAGCAATACTTTCACCTCCAAGGTATAATTTGAAGTCCAAAGTGCCTTTCAAGTACCTCATGATCCTCTTGATGGTTGCCCAATGAAGTGGTCCAGCTTTTGACATGTGATGACTTACTACACTCACAGCATAAGCAAGATCCATCCTTGTGCCAACCATTGCATACATGAATGACACAACTGCTGCATTGTATAGAACACCTTGCATTTGGCTTCAACTTGTGCAAAATCTTCATCTGTGAGCTTCATCAACTTCAAATTGGACTCCAAAGGTGTTCCAATAGGCTTGCAATCCTCCATATTGAATCGTTTTAACACTCCTTCAATGTACTCCTTTGGCTAATTGTGATGGTCTTGTTAGCACGATTTCTTGTAAAATCCAGTCTTAAGCAATAGTGAAGCTCTTCCAAATCACTCATCTCATATTCCTTTTCTAACTTTGCCTTCAACCAATCCATCATCATTAGAGTATTGGTTAAGATGATTAAATCATCTACATAAAGAATAACAATCATCAAGAACTCTTTTGATTGTATCACATACATAGAATGGTCAGCCCTACTTCTTTGGAATCCCTCATTAACAAAGAATGTGTCAATTCTTTGATACCATGCCCTTGGAGATTGCTTGAGTCCATACAAGGATGTCTTCAACTTACAAACAAGATGTTGCTTGCCTTCTTCTACAAATCCTTGAGGTTGATCCATGTAGATGTCTTCTTCCAACTTTCCATTCAAGAAAGCCGTCTTCACATCCATTTGATGCATTTCCAAGTCCATTGCTGCCGCAATTGCCACAATGGTTCTAATGTTGGTGAACTTAGCTACGGAAGCAAATGTCTCATTGAAATCAATACCAGCAACTTGTGTGTATCCTTTGGCAACTAGCCTTGTCTTATATCTCACAATATCACCTATTGCATCCCTCTTGGTTCTAAACACCCACTTACAACCAATTGAAGATCGATTTGATGGAAGTTGAGTCAATTCCCATGTTCCATTGCTCATGAGAGATTTGTACTCTTCTTCTATAGCCTCCTCCTATTTCAATGCATTTGTAGACTTCATAGCATCACATATATTCAATGGATCAGCAAGGAGTACAACATTTGCATGTTCTTTACTTACATGAGGAAAGATGTGGTCCTTCCACCATTCACCATGTTGTTTTCTTTCTCTTGTAAGATATCTTCTATCATTTGAAGAAGATTCACCTTGATGTTCTTTAACCTTCTTTTTTTTTGAACCTTGTCTTTTCTCACTCAAAGGTTGGTATTCCTCATCATCATCATCAACTTCAACTTCTTCATTGTTTGTCATACCAATTGTATATACTTTCTTCTTCTTCTTCTTCATCTTCTTTGGTTCTTCATGTTGATTCAAATCTCCACTATCTTCATTGTCTTCATCTTCTTCTTCTTCTTTCGTTGCTGAAATTGAAGATGTGTCCACAAACACACCATTACTCCCACTTTGACACATCTTCAAGTGCTCATAAGCACTTTTATGCTCCATAAATTCAACATCACGACTTTTGATGATCTTCTTGGTATCCAAACACATTAGCCTATATGCCTTGGTACCTTCACAATATCCAAGAAACACACATTTTGTACCTTTTGCATCTAATTTGGACCGCATACAATCTGGTACCTTTGCATAAGCAATGCATCTAAAAGTCCTCATGTATGAAACACAAGGTTTCCTCCCACTCCAAGCTTCTTGTGGAGTCATTGATGTAAGTGCATTGGTAGGACACCTATTCCTTGTATACATTGCATTCACCACAGCTTCCGCCTTGAATTCATGCACAAGGTTTTGAGCATGAATCATACTCCTTGCCATCTCCACAATAGTTCGATTTGCTCTTTCAGCAACTCTATTTTGTTGTGGAGTATAAGGAGTAGAAGTTTGTCTTGCAATACCATGAATCTTCAAATACTCATCAAAGTACTTTGACAAATACTCACCTCCATTGTCTGTACGCAACACCTTGATCTTGCACTCACATTGCTTCTCCACAAGTGCCTTAAATTCCTTAAACTTTGAAAAGCATTCACTCTTGGATTTAAGGATGAAAATCCACACCTTCCTTGAAAAGTCATCAATAAATGTAACAAAATACCTTGATCCTGCCATTGATGATTGTCTTCGGCATTCAATCCTCAAACTGATGGACAAACGGAGCATTTTAATGAAGTTTTAGAGCAGTACTTAAGATGTACCATTAAATACCAACTATATGATTGAGCAACTCTTTTGCCATTAGTGTCACATAGACAGAAATACAGACTCGAGATCTAACAAGAAGTTCAAGAAGAACTGGCAAGAACTAGATTAATCAGATGAATAGAAGAACAACACCCGAGAGGTGAACTAGAGCTCCAAGAGATGTGTTGTCGAGATAGAAGAACTCTTCAACCTCGATTCCAATATATATTCCTATTTAGGAAGCTTCTTAAGTAACTTATATTAACTAAGAAGCTTCTAGAAGGTTCCAGAGACTTGCTTCTAGAAGGTTCTAGAAACTTATCTCTGGAAGGTTCTAAGGACTATGTTCCTAACATCTTCAATCAACTAAGAAGCTTCTAGAGGGTTCTAGAGACTTGCTTCTAGAGGGTTCTAGAAACTTGTTTCTAGAAGGTTCTAAAAACTTGTCTCTAGAAGGTTCTAAAGACTATTTCTCTAACATCATCCCGTCCTTTAGCTTCGAGGTCTCTGAGAAGCAATGTTGTTATTAATCAGTACCAATGCAAGAAAATGAAGATCTGTCACATAATGTCTGCTATGAACTCCAACTGTTGTTCATGAGGCAAGTGGTTCATCGATCCTTGAAGCCAACGATAGTGGCCCACTCCTTAAATTTCTGACCAAGCATGAACTTTCTTGTCCTCATTATGAAATTGTCCTGCAAACACGCCTTCTGGCTGACCATCATGAGTAGGCTCGGACTCAAATAGAAGCACCAGTGAACGGTTACTCGATATCCTCCATCGTCGTCATGGTGTAGGCAGTTCTTCATCTCGGGGTCGCCTTCGTGAGCTAGTCGGTTGAGATAATCTGACTGGCATAGTATCTATTTCTTGGCTATCCATATCAGAAGACAATTCTATGGCTACTGAAAAAAATCTATTTTATCTTGGAAAAAATAACTACATCAACTACAAATTTTGGTGGTGCTCTCCCCCTTTCTTATATTCTTGGGTGAGCAAGCTTCAGAAAGAAGCTATCGTTGAACCAACTTAGATTTATGAGGATGTTGTTGATGAAACTCCTGTACCTTTTGAAGTGCATTGGTAAGATTTTCAACTGGCTCCCACGTTCACTCATTAATATCATAGCCGCACCAATGAACAAGATACTCCAACTTGTCCCACCTTCGTCGTGAATCCAGTACCTTTTCAACCTCGTATTCTTCGTAGTCCTCGATCTCAATACTAGGTGGCGGACATTGCACTCTACTAGAAAAAGACGACTCTTGATAAGACTCTAACAGAGAAACATGAAAGACTAGATGTACCTTCATAGAAGCTGATAATTCAAGATGGTATGCCACTGAATTGATTTGCTTCTGAATGATAAATGGTCCCAATCTTCGATAGTCTAACTTATCACATGGTCGCTTCGTCTTGATATTCTGTCGAAGAAGCCATGCTTTATCTCCAATTTTGAAAGTAGGAGCTTGATTCTGAAATCTATCTACAGACGCCTTATAGGATTCTTGAGCGGATTGTAATTGAAGCTTCAAAGTATTTTGAAGCTCTGATAGTTGTTTTGCAAATCTTTAAGCTGCTGGATTGTTATTTATTGACAAACTCAATAAATCAAGCTTCAGATGATACCCATAGTTAGAAAAGAATGGTGTATATTGAGTCGACGCATGGAAGGTGTTATATGCAAACTCGGCTAGCGATAAATATGAGGTCCAATCGTCTTGTTGATAGTTGATGCTGTATCGTAAGTATTGTTCCAAGATTTGGTTCACCCGTTCCGTTTGGCCGTCAGTTTGAAGATGAAAAGCCAAAGAAAGCTTGATATCCACCTTCAGTATCTCAAAGAGAGATCTCCAAAACTTTGATATGAATTGGGTTCCTTGATCTGATATGATATCACCTAGTATTCCATGATATCGATACACATTATCGAAAAAGAGCCTTATCGTGACTTCACTGGACGATGTCTTCTTGCAAGGGACAAAGTGCGCTATCTTTGTAAGCCAATCTACCATGACAAAGATGATGTCAAATGAGTTCGATGATGGAAGGTTGGTGATAAAGTCCATGGAAATTGAAGCCCATGGTCGACGTGGAATAGACAATGGTTGTAAGGGTTGTCCATGAGGGCGATGTCGAGGATTCTTGGATCTTGAATAGATGTCGCAAGAGAGGACAAAATCTTTCACATCCTTCCACATTTGGGACCACCAAAAATCTCGAGAAATAAGCTCCAAGGTCTTGTTGAATCCAAAATATCCCGTAGCTGGAAAATCGTGGTGAGATTGAAGAACTCAGAGTCGTGCTGGTGTCATGGACACAAAATACAGACTTGAAATCTAACAAGAAGTTCAACAAGAAGTGGCAGAACTAGATTAAATAGATGAGTACAAGAACAACACCAAAAAGGTGAGCTAGAACTCCAAGAGATGTGTTGTCGAGACTGAAGAACTCTTCAGCCTCGACTCCTATATATACTACTAGCCTATGGTTCTAAGCAAGCGCATCAAGAAGCTTCCCAAGAACTATGAAGCTTCTCGAGCAACTACCCAAGAGCTAGGAAGCTTCTCAAGTAACTTCCTAGAATCTACTAGAATATTCTAAGAATCTTCTAGAGTCTTCTAAGGGAATCTTTAAGAAATCTTTAAAGAATCTTTAGAGAATCTTTAAAGAATATTCTAAGAGAATATTGAAAGAATCTTCTGGAAGTTTCTAGAGACTTCTTTCTAGAAGGTTCTAGAAACTTGTCTCTAGAAAGGTCTAAGGACTATGTCCCTAACAGCTGGTCCTTTTGGAATATATAATCGCTCCTCAAAGTATAAAAGATCTCCGTCCACCTTGAACTTGTCATCATTAGCACGCTGCTTAATATCAATGGCTATTGAATCTTCAATAGTCTCGACATGTACCTGATTCAGGAAGTCAGCATCAATTGGCACAATAATAGCGCAAAGCTGAAATTGCTCTCGCTTCAACAATGTCTTACATTGTTGATCAAACGCTGCTTCTCCAGCCTTTGGTACAAGATACGATCTCCTCGATAGGGCATCGAATAGTCCTTGCTACTTTTCAGGTCGATAAGTGATAACAAAATCGAACCTAGATAGCAACATACTCCACCGAGCTTGACATCGATTTAGAACTCGAGCCGACATGAAATATTCCAAATTCTTGTAATCTGTGTATACGGTCACTAGATATGCAGCTCCTTCAAGAAAGTGACGCCATACTTGGAAAGAATCAACTATAGCAAGAAATTCCTTATCGTGGATCTCATAATTGATTTCAGCAGCAAAGAACTTTCGAGACTAGAATGCAATCAGATGGAGCTTCTTGTCTTCTCCCATTTGTGAAAGTACATCTCCCAAAGCAAAATCCAAAGCATCAGTTTCTAAATAAAAGGCCTTTGTAAAGTTTGGATGTACCAAGATTGGAGCCATAGTAAAGGCGGTCTTCAGGTCTAGAAACACCTTCTCCGCTAGAGGTCCCCATTCTAGCTTATCCTTGCATGTATTTGAGAATAATTCTTGATGAAGATCCGATAGAAGTTGGCAAAACCAAGAAAGCATTGTACATCTCTAATTGTCTTCGGAACCTCTCAAGATACGATTGCTTCCACCTTCTTGGGATCCATCTTCAAGCCTTCCGTAGTCGCAACGAATCCCAAAAATTTCATCTCTATTTAGTGAATTAAACACTTCTCCAACTTGGCATATAGTCCTTGCTCACATAGTTTCTCCAAGACCAAACGAACGTGCTTTTCATGCTCTTCTTCATTTTTGGAGAAGATCAGAATATCATCCAAATAGATGACAACAAAATCATCAAGGTGCTCTCGAAAAATGTCATTCATCATATGTTGAAAGACTGCTGGAACATTAGTAAGACCAAAAGGCATGATATTATACTCAAAATGGCCATACCTTGTACGTAACGCTATCTTCCACTCCTCTCCTTCCTTGATTCATACGAGGTTGTAAGCTCCCCTTAGATCAATTTTTGTAAAGATCCTTGCACGTCCAAGTTATTCTAAGAGACCAAAATTCAAGAGTAACAAATAACAATTTTTCTTTGTTATCTTATTGAGGCCTCGATAGTCCACGCACATCCGCAACGAGCCATCTTTCTCTTCACAAATAAGATGGGTGCTCCAGCAGACGATTTTGAATGACGAATGAAGTTCTTGGCTAGATTCTCGTCGATGTACTTTTGCTATTGTATTACATGCTTTCCTGCTCAAGAACGCACCGAGCGTCTGGCTATAAGAGGTAGTATGGAGATTCACTAATATTCAAGTAGTCTATCGGTTTTTGACTATTGGAATATAAATGATTGCAAGAATATATCATAAATCTATATGGATGTCCTTCGACTACTCGTCAAAATCCTTTATGCCCCAGCCGGTAGGTCTCTAGACGTTACAAAGAACCCCGAACAACCCAATCTGCTAATCTCTAATACCGCTTTATACTCACGACCTTGTATCCACTGACTATCTTGTTAGATTAATCCAAAAATTTTCATTCACTCCGCATACTCAATTCTATAGACACCTTTTTAATTCTTCAATCTTAGACGTAACTTTGATTTCACAAAACAGTCAAGAGTAATCACACCCACTTCATTAAAACCCCAATTCACCAGTACAACACATCGACCTTTCAGCATTGATCGCCAGAAGTCCCTTTTCTGACCCATACCCAAAAACATTGTAACCTCCCTTTTTTTTAACCTCCCTAATTCCCAAATCCCTGAATCCTCTCTTCAACCTTAACCATTTCCGAATGTTTTTTTTTTTTCTCCCAAATCCTAGCCTCTGAATTTCTTCAATCTTCTATCTTGGATCCGGAATTGGCTCCGCTGTCAGAGCTTTTTCTTCCATTTTTTGCCTTTTAAAAGGTTCTTTTTTTGGAAACAACATTCCCTGAAACAATACAGAGAATATGATAGCCTGAAACGGAATCAAAACCCCCATAATCGAGACCACATTGAGTCGCCCGACCAAATCTGGTCTCATATTGGCTAAAAGGCCGTAGTAAGACCTGGATGTTCCCATAATTGGATCAAATTGGTCCTTCACATCAGGCTCGCTCAGTCATCGATTTAGTCCTTTTGATTCTGTTGACTCCCACTATTGGACTCGAACGGAGCATTTTGTTATTGGTAAGTATGCCCTGACCAACTATGTTGAGGTGTCTGAACTAGCCCCTGAATATTGGCACTAGAATTGGTCATTGCTCTTAATATTCGAGGTAACCGAACATTAATAAAAGTCCCCTTTCTTTATATTTTCACGGTATACTCGTGTTACAACACGACATCCACCCCCTCTGAACTTGTGCATCCTCCGGTATGCACCAATTTATCCAATTGTTGTTTGATTTATAATATATTCTCTACGTCTTTATCCAGTTCGTCTTCCTCACCTTTATTATCCAAATCACTTTCATCTTCTTACTGCGGAATCTATATACCTTCATTAAGGTCTTCTATATTCATCTCCATATATCTTTGTTTAAATATTTTTACTCGCTTCCCTATAATTGGTATTTTCAATTTTGTACCATCTAACTCCCATAATGAGTAAGTTGCATTATCATGAACAGTTGTTAATATATATGGTCCAAACCAATGTTTTAAAAATTTCCGCAAAATACTATGTTGATTATCTAGACTATTGTCATAAACAAGTAGCCAGTCACCCTCCTCGATTGCTTTAGGTCTCAATCGATGTTACTTATCAAATCGCACCTTATTTTGTAACCTTGCTCTTTTTAACCTTTTCAATGCTATCTACACATCTTCCGATCTTTGCTCCAATTGTCGAATCCTAATAGCCAAAAGTTCTTCTCTTGTCAATCCATCTTCCCATGGTAGCATACTCCAAGTAAGTACCCTTTCTTCAATCGGCATAATTGGTTTTCGACCTGTCATAAGTTCTACTGGCATATATCTTGTCACCGAACTATGTATTGTTCGATCAACCCATAATGCAAATGACAAAAGCCGTGTCACCTCTCTAACTTTTCCATTACAAGCTTTTATTAATGCTTTCGCAATCGGTGGGTGACTACGTTTACTTTTTGCATTCCCTTCCAGATTATAAGCAATAGTTAGTGATAGTTTAACTCCACATCTTTCAAAGAACTTACAAGCTTCTTGTGCATTTAATTCTCCACGATCTGTAGTGATTTTTCCCATGCATCCGTAGCGGCAAATGACATCTTCAAGTAAAAATCTACAAATCTCCTCTGTAGATTTTGTCCTCAATGCTCTTTCTTCTACTTGATTTGATAAATCTTCACGAGCTAAGATCAAATATCTCATCTGCCATAATCCAACTGGCATAATAACCAAATCAACAACCCATTTAAAATAAATAGTCAGAGGATACGTAGAATGAAGACCATCTCGATGTCGGATATTAGAATATGATTGACAGATTTCACATGACTCTACAAATGAGAGCACATCTCGATACATATTTTTCCACCAATATCGTTCCTTGAGTTTAGCAAAAGTAGCCCAAATTCCTCTATGCCCTCTCCATAAACTATCATGAAACTTCTTTAATAATTTTAGTTTTTCTTCCTATTTGCCTATCACTCGTTGTGGCATCCCAATTCCTTTCTTCGATCTCTTCCATAAGAATCCATCTCGAAGCAAAAATTCATATACTTTTTTTCTTATTTGTTTGAATTTTTTTATTGACCAATTCCCCTGCTTAGTCAAGGTATTCAAGTAATGATCAATATCCAATAATTCTCCTTCGTAAGATTCTTCAAGAAATAGCTTATTTTCTCTGTTGAAATTTGATATTGAATAGAATTTCAATCCGATGTCATCAATATCTTCGACCATTTCATCCTCCTTCTCGTATCTTGCTCGAGATAGCATGTCTGCTATTAAATTGTCCTTTCCAGTAACATGCTTAAATTCCAGATTTAATGACTTAATATAAGCAATTCATCTCAACATTGTAATATCTGGCATTGAACAGTTAATAATCATTTTAAGCAATGGCAAGCAATCTGTTTCAATTACTACTACTGCCCTAATCAAATAGTCCTTTTCAGCTTTTATAGTCGAAACAACTCTCCAAAGTTTTCTTTTGACTTGCAAATATGCATGCTGACGAATACTTAAAACTTTAGCTCCAAATCAAACTACAAATCTATTCTCACTTGAATCATCTTGACCTACAGTCCATCCAATGGCTATTGGACTAGTGTCCATAGTAAGAATCACTAGTCTATTGCACTTATAATCAACCTTCCTCAATATTGGAGGTGACATCAATAATTTCTTCAAACTTTGCATTGCTTGAATATGCCTTTCTTTCCATTTAAATCGGTAGCCCTTGCGTAATAGTTCATATAATGGATCCACTATGTGAGCATAATGAGCGATCAAGATGCGATAAAATACACATATATCTAAAAACCTGTGAACCTCTATTAAAGAATCACAATCCTCTTTCATCCTTCCAATTGCATCAACTTTAGTCTGATCTAGTTTTCTTCCATAAGATCCACATAAATGTCCAACAATCACAACCTCTCGTACTTCAAATGCGGACTTCATATCCGATAATAAAAGATGAACTTCTCCAAGTCGAGTTAAAATCTTTTCACAATCTTGTATATGATCAACAACATATTTGTGACATCCCCTCTTATCTAAAGTTTCATCCTTGTCTCCTTCTCTGCACCCTTTTATAGGAACATCATCCCAAAAAATAAAAATAAAAATAAAATCAAACAAAATCCAATACCTTCTACCTCAAGTTTTCACGTCGCGTTCACCACTTATGTCGTATTACATGCTTTCCTACTCGAGAATGCACCGAGCGTCTTGTTGTAAGAGATAGTATGGAGTTTTGCTAATATTCAAGTAGTCTATTAGTTTTTGACTGTTGGAATATAATCAATTGCAAGAATATATCATAAATCTATATGGATGTCTTTCGACTGCTCATCAAAATCCTTTTTGCCCCAGCCGGTAGGTCTCTAGACGTTAAAAAGAATCCCCAACAACCCAATCTACTAATCTCCGATACTGCTTTATACTTACGACCTTATATCCACTGACTGTCTTGTTAGATTAACCAAAAAATTTTCATTCACTCCGCATAGTCAATCCTATAGACACCCTTTTAATTTTTCAATCATAGACGTAACTTTGATTGCACAAAACAGTCAAGAGTAATCACATTCACTTCATTAAAACCTCAATTCACCAGTACAATACATCAACCTTTCAGCATTGATCGCCAGAAGTTCCTTTTCTGACACCTACCCAAAAACCTTGTATCCTCCCATTTTTCTTAACCTCCCTAATTCCCGAATTTCTAAATCCTCTCCTCCACCCTAACCATTTTCAAATGTTTTTTTTTTTTTTTTCTCCCAAATCTTAACGTCTGAATTTCTTTAATCTTTTGTCTTGGATCTAGAATTGGCTCCATCGTCAGAGCTTTCTCCTCCATTTTTTGCCTTTTAAAAGGTTCTTTTTTTGGAAACAACATTTCCTAAAATGGCACAGAGAACAAGACAGCTTGAAACGGAATCGAAACCCCCGTAATCGGGACCACATTGAGTCGTCTGACCAAATCAGGTCTCATACTAGCTAAGAGGCCCATAGTAAGACCTGGATGTTCTCGTAATTGGGTCAAATTGGTCCTTCGCGTCAAGCTTGCTCAGTCATCGATTTAGTCCTTTCGATTCTGTTGACTCCCACTATTGGACTCGAATGGAACATTTCGTTATTGGTAAGTATGCCCTGATCAACTGTGATGGGGTGTCTGAACTGGCCCCTAAATATTGGCACTGGAATCGGTCGTTGCTCCCAATATTCGAGGTAACTGAATATTAATAAAAGTCCCTTTTTTTTATATTTTCACGGTATACTTGTGTTACAACACGACACCACAACTCCGTCAACTCTGTTTGCGATAGATTGTAGATTGGACCAAAAGGCGATTGTGCTCCTTCCTGTAAGTCTATGGCGCAATCATATGGTCAGTGTTCTGGTAGCATGTCAGCATTCTTCTTTTGAAACACGTCTTTAAAATCCTTATATTGCTCAGGTATACTTGTTGTCGAGATCTTCTCCCCGGTAGTTGGAGCCGCATAAATGACAAACGATGTGCCTTCCTTGGACGATCTTAAAAACGCTCTTGCTCCAATGAATAAGGATTTCTCTATCCAAGGTTTTCTACTAGGCTTGCTCTTAGGTGGTTTTGTAGGAAAGGTCATCTTCTACAACTTCCAATCTATGGATGGATTATGCTTTTCCAACTAGGAAAGATCAAGAATAACACGATTTGATGGAGTTCTAATAATATTGAAAATAATATGACTACTATGGCCCTTTAACGTCACTTCTATAGGTTTTGATTCATGGATGACACTACCAGACAATAAAGGTCACCCATCCATGACCTCAACGTAAATAGGTTTGGATTTTTGTACTAAAGGGATCTTATGACACTTTATAAATTCTTCGTCTAAGAAACAAGCAGATGCTCCTGAATCTAATAATGCTAAGGTTCTCAGTTTCTGAGGGCCAATAAGCAAAGGGATTGTAAAGCAAAGGGAAGGTTGAGCAAAAAAAAAAGAACTTGGTTGTTGTTGCGATATTTTACTGTCCAGTCGCACGGTTCCTATTGTGGCTGGACATCCTCATTTTCCTGAACAAACGTGTCTCTAGTCCTGACAATATGTCGATTTTGCTTCTTGGGGTAGTTTCCAACTTTGTGGCCTTCTTCACCGCAATACAAGCATAGACCTTCCTCCATACACCACTTTTTTTCTTCTAGGGTAAGGGATTTAACACGTATCGCATCAATTTACATGTCTTCTACTTCTGAATGTGTATTCACGCTGCTTGCCGATATAATTAAGGCGTGGCAAACCATATGTTGTCTTGAACGTTGGTCTTAGCGGCATTGAAATAGGTGATTATCGCACTTCACAGCTTGGCTAATAGCTCCGTTGAGCATTTGTAGATCAAGAAGAGTTAACAGCAAATCCTTCACATCATCCCTCAAACCCCAATCGAATTGACTCATCAACGCTTCTTCGTCCCAATTGATGTCACATGCTAATTGCCTAAAGTCCGATGCATAGACTGTTTTAGAGTGCATCGCTTGTCGTAGTGACCGAATCTTTGTTGTAGCCCATCGAATCTTGTCGTGTTCACCAAATGCTTCCGCAAACGCCTCCAAAAAGGTTTCAAAGTTGTTTAGTATGGACAATTGTTTCTCAAACAAAGGAGCAAACCATGATAGAGCTTGTCCTGTAAGTAAGGTTCCAACAAGCCCAACACGTGACTCCTCCGTTGGATAGCGTTCGGGCTGTAAAACTGTTATCAACCTGATTTGATTGACGAATCCTCGAAACTTGGAACCAGTACCATCAAACTTGTCCGGAAGGCTAACTTGGGGCTCCTTATGTTGTAGAACCAGCGGTGCTTGTCAAACCTGAGGCAAAGTTGCTTCTCCAAGTACAGAAGTTTGAGGCTGATGGAACCTTGATTGTGCCATCATAGATGCTCCATCATTATGAAGCCTTGCCACGACTCCTTCAATCTCTGTAGTTCTTTGCGATAACGTAGGGAGGGCATTCATGATAGCATCCAATTTGGACTCCGAACTTTCTGTCATACTAATGTCCTTGCCTCCGGCCATTCTAAAAAAAAGACAGAAATGACTCTACAAGAAGACAATATTGGTTTAGAGGAGGGTACTCCGCAACCTCTAAAATGCCTTAAGAGCTTCAAGAAAAGGGGTAATCCACTCTCTCCAAGAAGAATAAGGCTCTAATATTGTAACAAAAGAAGTATCAGTTTAGAGGAGGGTAATCCGCAACCTCTAAAATGCTAGTACACTTCCAAGCAGAGGGATAATCTGCACTCTAACGAGGAAGAAACTAACTCTGATATCTGAGGTGAGTGAAGTCTCGACAAAACTGTCACGAACACGAAAATACAGACTCGAGATCTAACAAGAAGTTCAAGAAGAACTGACAAGAACTAGATTAATCAGATGAATACAAGAACAATACTAGAGAGGTGAGCTAGAGCTCCAAGAAATGTGTTGTCGAGACTGAAGAACTCTTCAGCCTTGATTCCAATATATACTCCTATTTAGGAAGCTTCTTAAGTAACTTCTATCAAGTAGGAAGCTTCTAGAAGGTTCCAAAGACTTGCTTCTAGAAGGTTCTAAAAACTTATCTCTAGAAGGTTCTAAGGACTATGTCGCTAACATCTTCTATCAACTAAGAAGCTTCTAGAAGGTTCTAGAGACTTGCTTCTTGAAGGTTCTAGAAACTTGTCTCTAGAAGGTTCTAAAGACTATGTCCCTAGTAATTAACAGAGTTTGCTTATAATAACATGGTATATTCTTCTATAAAATAAACACCTTTTTTTGCCAATTATGGTTATCATCCATTATTTGATACTTTTGACTTTTTAAAAGTTGATAATCTTGCTGCAAAAGATTTGGCAATTTATTTGTCAGAGTTACATACAACGATGAAGGCACAATTAAAAGAAGCACAAGAACAACAAAAGGTCAATGCGGATGTCTATCGAAAGGAACAACCACCATTCTACATGGGTGATAAGGTATGGTTACTTTGTCACAATATCAAGACCACTCATCATTGTGACAAGTTGAACTATCAAAGGCTTGGATCATTTTCTATTTCTACACAATTCAATCTAATTGTATATCGTTTACTTCTATCAGAATCAATGAAAATCCATCTAGTATTCCACATGTCTCTTCTTGAACCATACAAGACAGTGGACATATGAAGAAGAAGACAAGTTCCACCTCTGCCTATAGAAGTGGACAATAATGAAGAGTTTGAAGTAGAAGAAGCCTTAGATTCAAGGTGGCGCCAAAATAAATTGGAATATCTTGTCCATTGGCATGGATATGATATTAGTGAACGCACATGGGAGCTAGTAAAAAAAACTTGTAAATGCAGCAAAGGTAGTAGAGGCTTTTCATCGACGACATCCTTCAAAATCAAAATGAAAACCTTCTTTATAAAAGAAACAAGATCTAGGCAAGATAACATTCTACTTTCAATCCTTGTTTGTAGTTTCTTTGTAGTTGTGACACTCAGAAGATGGAGAATCAATAACTAGCAGATTCGACTTAAGAGCCTTTGTTTGCTGACGTGTCGAATGAGACATTACGATTGTCACAACCTTCAAGACGATACAATCAAGATGAAGATCTTCAAGAATGATATATTCTTCTTCAAATAGATGGCGAGATACAACGTATTTGGTATCACGAATTTGGAAGGGACTTCCAATATTTGGTGATTTTACTAGAGGTAGGAACAACTCCCGATGGTGTTCCAAATGTTTTATTTGAAGGAAGTTATGAAGGCCTCAACAATGATCAAATAATTGGGTGGTCTTCCCGCTCTAGTTTGGGACACTACCGATGGTTGAGAGGCCCTATCAATCATCTTTGAAGTGAGCAAAGATCAGAGTATGTGGCGAATATAATTCATTGCATCATAGATTTTCTCAACATATGATGACCGCTCCTCATAGAACTTGTCCCTACAAGGGGAGATAATGTCACGGACATATTCAATTAAGCCAATAATTACACAGGTAGAAGTAAGTAAAAATAAGTTGATTCTATAGTATTTGATATGTAAGCTTCCTAGAAGCTTCATAGATGCTGCTTTGACTTTGTAGGTGCCTTTAATTGACTTTTTGGAATTAGAAACGTGGTCTACAAGTTGGCCATCAGCCACACATGTTATTAACATGAAGACTAAGCTAACTATGTGGTCCACACGTAAAAAAACTTGCCTTGTAAGTCAAGGCATATGTCCTACAAAGTCAACACATATTGGAGGTCCTATAAAACGTCGCCATGTAGCCTCCAGTAACATAGTATTTATAGAGACAAGAATGAAGTCTTTTTCACTCTTATCAACTCTTTTCTTGCTTCCAGTCTAGTTTTAAGGGTCTCTAATTTTCTTGACTTTTGGCAATAATCATTCTAGTTTCTTTGTTAATATATATATATCAAGTTATTCCTATTTTGTCATCTTTCTTTGAAAGAAGTCTCACTTGTTTATTTGTGTTTATCATGTTCTTGTCCTTGATATTTTGAAAGATAAAAAAAATTTTATATGTTTGAAGAATTTATGAATATTATAAAAAATTTATAAGTAATTATTTTAAAATAAATCTAATAGTCAGATTGAAAAATATGGGAATTTTATTGGATTAAGATTTCAAATATTTGAATTTTAAGATTTTTGAGATTTTATGTGATCCTAAGGAATTTGCTAGTTTGATTAAATCAAATATTTTTGAGAGCAAAATTGTCTTAAATATCTATACATTAGCAAATTTAGAAAAAAATTAAATTTTAAACAAAGAGTAATTGCTACTAGTAGATCAATATTTAAGATAGAAAATAATGACAATCAACATCCTAGAGTATTAAGAGCTCTTTCTCTCAATTGATAAGTTCGATTTTTTTTTAAATTTATATGCTTGATATTTATATAAAGCTTAAAATATCAAAAATAAATTAGTCAAAAATAATAATTGAATTAGTATTTATTGAAGTTTATAACAATAAAAAGAAATTGATTAAGATTTATTTAGGATTCTTTTAAGAATTCTTTAGAATTTTATTAGGATTTCTTTTAAATTTACTTAAGATTTCTTAAGATTTTATTATGATTTTATTAGATTTTGATTAAGATTTATTTATAATTTATTTAAAATTTATTTAGGTTTTTTAGAATTTTATTAGGATTTATTTATGATTTTTTAGTAATATATTAAGACTTGATTAAGATTAAAGATTTATTTAATATTTTATTTTTATTATTTTTTTAATAATTTTTTATCATTATTTCAATTTTTCTATTTTCAATATTTTGAATATTTTTTTATGCTTTTATAGAATTCTTTAAGATTTATTTTAAAAAAATTAAGAATTATTTTATATTTATTTATAAAATAATTTAAAACTCTTTTTGGATTTAATTAAAATTTTATTAGATTTATTATGATTTAATTAGAATTTATTTAAGATTCTATTAGAGTTTTTAGGAACTTGTTACAATTTCTAATTTACCTTTTATAGCAAAGTGCCCAATGTATTTTCAAGCAAAACTTTATGCAATATAATAATTTTATTCATATATAATTGATAGGTTTAAAACATAGCAAAAAAATTAATGTTTTAAATCTATAAATTATATATTTGACAAGTTTTTTATATATATACTATATATAAGTTAATAGAGTTTTAATCTATGGAAAAGAAACTTGATGCAATTTATGTTGCAACCAATCATATTTGTATTTTGTAATAAGGTAATTAATTAGCAATATTTGTTGAAAATCAGTAAGTACTTGCTTAATTAAAACCACATAGAGATTAAGTATAGTAAGTTGCTAATAGTCAAAAGGTAGCAAAGAATTAAAAGAAGTTACTATGGTGGCACGTAAGGTTTAGTTGGATGAAGTAGAATTGGATGTAATATCAAAAAGATGGAAGTTGCCTCGTTGATTAGCAAACCACCACCTATAAATAAAAGATGTTTGAAGTAAGAGTTATCTTACTCCATACTTGTGTTTGTATGCAAACCTTACTAATGCTAAGTGTTTGTAGTTTTTAGACTTCTTTTCTTCTACAGGTTATGGCCCACTTACATTTGCTTGAATGTTTTGAAGTTTTTTGAAGTGGTTATTGATGTTTAGAGTAGATCAAGTTGTTGTTGTTGATGTTAGGATTTAGAAGTATATAACTTTGAGATTCAAATCTAGATTTAGATCTTGATTTGCTCTTACTTATGGTTAAGAGCATTTTGGTATTAGTGTTTGGTTTTTCACCTTAAAGCAAAGTCATAGAGCACTTGCATTGTGCTATTACTAAGGTAAATCTTTGGTAGTCTAACTTTGTAGTTTCATGTTCTAAAGATATTGATTGTACTTAAAAATCCTCTTATAGTATTTAAGAGGTGATTTGTGAGCATAAGAGTGATATTTGAGTAACACGACAGATTTGAGACATTAAGATAGCTCATTAGACTTGTAAGAAGCGTTAGAAGTAAAGTTGAGAGTGTTTTTGAGAGTGAGAATATTAGTTTTTTTATAAAGATAGATTTTGTGATTCTAAGTCAGCAATACTTTTTGGCTGATTTCGAGAGCATTAGGACTTTTTGTTTCTATTTTTTTTTTTGATACATCTCTTCTTTTGATATGGCTTCAAGTGAAGGTGAAGGAGAGAGAGTAATTGAAAAATTAAAAGCTGAGAATTTCTAACATTCGAAGATAAAATTAGAGCTTTTGTTGGCATCTTTGGATATTTGAAATATTGTAGATGAAAGTGAAGAGGCTCCAAGCATAGATGTTGATATGAAGGAAAAGAAGGAGTTCAAATTTCGTGAAAAGAAGGCTTTTGAATTGATTGCAACTAATGTGGATGAAGCCAACTTCTCCTATATTATCTCTTGTAAAGAATCAACGAAAGCATGGAAGTCTCTTTGCAACATCTATGAGAGCAAAAACTTATCCAACATCAACTATACATGGAAGAAGTTCTTCACTTGTGAGATGGAAGAAGGTGAAGACCTCATGCCTCATGTCAATAAGGTAAAGGCTCTTGCAAATCAACTAGGAATTATTCACAAGTCTTTGGAAGAAAGTGATATTGTTATGACCTTATTGATAAGCATTCTCAAATCCTACAACTACTTTATTGTGGCATTGGAGTCCATCAAGCTAAAAGAACTTACAATGGATTATGTGACGACAAGACTTGCCCATGAAATAACCCAGAAGAAAAAAAAAGAGCCTCAAGGTAAAGATTCAATATTCTACTCAAGTGAAGGCAAGGACAACTATCCAAATCAACAAGGTAATATAAAATCTTTCTTCATTTATGGCAAAATATGCCATTTTTCTTGAAATTGCTATATAGGCAAAAAGATGGAAAAGAAGAATGCAAATAGTGTACAAGATGAGTTTGGAAGACAAGATTATGCATTCACGGCATCAAATGAGACCTCTATGGCTGCCATGTCAAGATGGATTGTAGATTTAGGTTGTTCCAAGCATATGACATCTTATAAGTATTCATTTGATACTTATGAGGCTATTCTAATATCAAATGTGGTATTGGCGGATAGTGGCACATGTGAAGCCATTGGAATTTGCTCTATTATGGTGGAGGTGGTTGTGAATGGACAAACCCATAGGATCAGATTTACAAACGTCTTTCATATGCTTAAGATGAAACAAAACCTACTTTCAGTGAGTAAACTTGTAATGGAAGGTTTTAAAGTTCAATTTAATATGAATGGATGTTTTGTAAGAACATTGAGTGAAGACAAGGTCTTCAAAGGCTTGAAAGAGAGAAATTTGTACTACCTCATTTGTAAGTAGATGAATGAAATGGAGATAACTGTATTTGTTGAGTTTACATCAAACTAAGACAAGTTGAATATATGGCATTGTCGCCTTAGCCATTTGAATGTAAAGAATATGAGAGAGCTCAAGTCTATGGTAAGTAGCTTAGAACTTGGAAATACAAGCCAAAATGCAAAAAAACTTGCATGTGAAAGATGTATATAAGACAAACAACAAAAGGCTTCATTTCCAAGTAGCGTTGCAATATATGCTACCAAGTTATTGAATATTATCCATTTTTGTATATGTGGACCTATGAAGAATACAAATATTAGAGGATCAAGATGTTTTGTGACTTTCATTGATGATTATTCAAGAAAGATTTGGATCTACATTCTTAAAGCTAAGAGTGAATGCTTTTGGAGATTTAAGGAGTTTAAAGTACTTGTTAAAAAACAAAGTGAATGCAAGATGAAGGTGTTGCATACGAACAATGGAGGTGAGTACATGTCTAAGCAATTTGATGTTTATTTGAAGAATGAAGGACTTGCTAGACAAACCACAACTCCATATACTCTATAACAAAATGGTGTTGCTGAAAGGGTAAATCGAACCATTATAGAGATGGCAAGGAACATGCTTCTTGTTCAACATTGTCGTTGTGAGTTTTAAACGGAAGCTGAGGTGAATAGAGTGCATACAAGAAATATGTATCCTACAAATATTCTTGCATCAATGACACTACAAGAAGCTTGGAGTGGGAGACAACCTTACATTTTCCATATGAGGGCCTTTGATTGCATTGCATATGCAAAAATACCAGATTGTATAAGGTCTAAACTTGATGCAAAAGATACAAAGTGTGTGTTTCTTGGTTATTATGAAAGTACTAAGGCATATAGTCTAATGTGCTTGGAAACCAAGAAGATCATCAAAAGTCATGATGTTGAGTTTTTGGAGCACAAGAATACTTGTAAACACTTGGAGATGTGTCCAAGTGGCAATAATGGTGTGTTTGTGGAGACATCTTTGAATTCAGCAAAGAAACAAGAAGATGAAGACAATGAAGATGATGAAGATGAAAAGCCAAAGAAGGTTGAAAAGATGAAGGGTCCTACAATTGCTAGGAACAACAATGAAGGAAATGAAGATGTTGAAGATAATGATTATGATGATGAGGAGTATCAACTATTGAGTCAGAAATGACAAGGTTTAAGAGAGAAGAAGGTTGGAAAATAACATAGAGTGCAATAAGGTGAATCTTCTTCTACAAAAAAAAGTAGATATCCTTTGAGAGAAAGAAGGCAACACGGTGAATGGTGGAAGAATCACATCTTTTTTCAAATAAATGAAGAGCATGCAAATGTTGCTCTTCTTATTAATCCGTTATCTTTGTGTGATACATTGAAGTCCCAAGATGCAATCAAGTGCGAGAAGGCTATAGAAAAAGAGTATCAATATGTTATGGACAATGCGAGATACAAAATGTATCATATAAAGCAGGAGTAGACTCACTCATATATGCAATAGTGGCCACTAGAGTGGATCTTACATATGTGATAAGTGTTGTAATATAACACATGTCTAAGGCTAGACCATTATATTAAACAATGGCAAAGAGGATAATGAGGTACTTAAAAGATATAAAGGACTTCAAATTATGCCTTGGTGGTAAAAACATTGATTTGCAAGGTTATTGTCATGCAGATTGGACTGGAAATGCAAGTGATAGAAGATCCACAATGAGATATGTCTTCTTCATTGGAGTAGGAGCTATTTCATAGAATTACAAGAAACAACCTATCATTACAAGATCAATGATGGAGGCATGTTGGATAAGGTAACTATTAGAAGACATTGGACTAGTACAATTAGAAGCAACTGTAATTATGTGTGTTAATCAAGGATATCTTGCATTTGCCAAGAATCCAAAATACCATTCAAGGACCAAGCACATCGATATTCAACATCATTTTCATATGAAAGAAGATTGAAGATGGAATAATAGGTATGAAGTATTGTGCTATAAATGACATGCTTCTGATGTACTTATAAAGCCATTAGTGAAGGATAGACAATACAAATTAATGTAGAGATTAGGATTGAAATCCTTTTAAAAATTAGCAAAGTGGAAGTCTTAAAGATTAGCAAGTACTTGCTTAATTACAACCATATAGTAATTAAGAATAATATGTTGCTAATAGTCAAAAGGTAGCAAAGAATTAAAGAAAGTTACTGTAGTGGCACCTAAGATTTAGTTGGATGAAGTAGAAATGGATGTAATATCTATTGGATGGAAGTTATCTCGGTCGTTAACAAACCACCACCTATAATTAAAGGATGTTGGAAGTAAGAATTATCTTACTCCATACTTCTGTTTGTATGTAAACCTTGTTGATGCTAAGTATTTGTAGCTTTTAGACTTCTTTTTGTTAATAATATTATGTACTTACAATTTTGACAACTTGTAACTAATATTAAGTGAAATGATACTTCACTCATAAGCAATTTTTTTGTATAGATTAAAATAAAAAATAAAGAAAGTGATGTTGACATTACATGACCTTCAAACATTGAGTCAAACAATTGAATATATTTTAAAGTATAACAATTGACTTTCTAAATTTCAATCTAAAAATTGCACAAATAGGCCTCAATATTTTTACAATTCAATAAAAATATCTATTTCTTATAAATATGTACATTTAGAAGTGGAAGATATGCAAATTGATAGAGTACATTTTGAACTTTTTATTTAATAAGAAAAGATTTGATATTGTCAAGAAGAATGTTTTTATATTATATAAAATCTAAACATACTATTGAACATTGTCTATAGAAATAATATAACCACAAAATAAAGGGTATGGCCATCAAAATAGAAAATGAATCAAAAAATGAATTTGTGAAGTTATAATAGAAACTATGTAGTTGTATTCTTATACAATACCTAGTATAGGTCTTATTTTTTCTTCAAAATCCTCTCATTTTTTTATAATTGATATTTTTTTAGAATCTAAAATGTACATAGTCTCTATCTTATTAAATTAGAGAGCCTCAACTTTTTTTTTAGATAAAAATTTTGTTAAAAGATATAGCATATTTTTAATTAAAAAAATTAAAATTATAATATAAAAATCATAAATAGTCATCTATTATCTTTAAGAAAGATTTCACAAATATCATGAAACTATTATGACTATTTATTGCTATAAAAGAATGGCCATATTTTATCATTTATGTCTTACTTTTTTATAATAAAAAAAGACTTTAAATAATATTTTAAGTCAATATTAAGATTATTAAGATGTTTTTGAGAAAAAAAAATATTGGTAATTTTTTGGAGTATCATCCTTATGATTTCTTAATTGACTTTCAAGAAGAAGCTGAATTGCTAGTTAAATCAATATAGTTAATTAAATTAGTTGAATTCAAAAGCACATTGATAAGAACTTAGCTAAGAATTTTATATATCATTTAAAATCTTTAGAATGAATTTTTATTTAGTTTGTGAAGAAAAAAGATAAATCACTACAAATGTGTGTGGATTATTTAATGATCAATAAGATTACTATTAACAATATGTACCATCTTTTTTTAATATTTAAAGTTTTTAATCAATTCAAACAAGCTAAGATCTATACAAGAATAAATCTAAGAGGATCATACAATTTAGTTTGTATTAAAGAAGGAGATGAATAGAAGACTTTATTTTGAATTAAGTATGAGCATTTTGAATATAATGTCATGTCTTTTGGATCTACAAATACATGTGTATGATGTTTTTTTAGAATTTTTAGATTTTTTTTTATTTGTTATCTAAACGATATTTTAATCTATTCTAAGAGCATAGAAAATTTTAAACTTTATATTTATTGTATTGTATAAAAACTAAGAGATCTAGAACTATATGCTAAAATTAAAAAATACATATTCTATACTTCTCATATTGACTTCTTAAGATACATCATTTCAAATGATAGCTTTATGATGGATCTTAAGAAAGTTCAAACTAATATAGATTGAAATGTTCTAAGAATAATAAAAGACATTCAATGTTTTTTTTTTTAATTTTTTAATTATTATCAATTTTTTATCATGAAGTTTTCTCAAGTTGTAGCTCCACTTATACGTGTAACTTATAAAAATAAACTTCAGTAGAATAAAAAAGCTCAATAAACACTTGAAGCTTTAAAAAAAAATTTATTTTTTCACTAATTTTATATTGTGTCAATTTCTTTTTTATATTTTTTATAGAAATAAATACATTAAACCTTACTTTTAATGCAATATTTTCATAAATAAAATATATGATAAACTTCATTATATTATTTTTTATTCAAAAAAATATTTAGTAGCAAAGATCAACTATGAAATTCACAAAAAAGAATTTTTTGCAATTAATAATTTATATCAAGAATGGTAATATTATTTAGAAGATATTTTATGTCAAATGATTCAAGAACCTTGAATATTTTATATCAATATATATTTTAAATTATTGCCAAGCTCATTGAAGCATGTCTTTCTTAAGATTTGAATTTAAGATTATATATTAGCTAAAAAAATAATAAGATTTATAAAATATTATTTTTAGACATTCTGATCTTGTATCAAAAGAAGAAAATTCATCTTTTGATGAACAATGGACAATTCTTTTGAAGCCAAAGAAATTTTATTTTTAAGCAATAAAATTAATATCAATTGTTAATTTTTAAGTAATTTTATTCAATAATAATGATTAATTTTCTTATTTGTGATATTAATTATAATTAAGTATAATTATAAGTTCTTTAAGCTCGTCATAACTTTTCAATTTTAGAACATTTTGAATACAAAAATATCTTCGAATTATTATTAAAAGATTTTTAATAGCCTAAAATTTAAATAAGAGTTAAAAGATTTATACAATCATATAATATTTATTCATAATCAAAAACTCTTCATCATCAATCTTATAGACTTTTACAACTACTACATATATTAGAACATCTATAGTCTTCTATTTTTATAGATTTTATCATAGATCTTTTGATCTAAAGTTTATATAAATTAATATTTGTAATAGTAGATTGTTTAACTAAGATGACATATTTTGTATCATGTACAAAAATTATTACAAATAAAGAAATAGTTATTTTTTTTTTAACAATATTTATTGCTATCATAGATTGGCAAAGAATATTATATTGGATAAAGGATCTCAACTTATATTAAGGCTTTAGAGAATAATTTTTAAAATATTAAAAATGGATACAATATTATCTTAAACTTTTCATCTTTAAATTGATAAAAAAATTAAATAAATAAATTAAATTTTAGAAAAATATTTATGATGCACCATCAACTACCATTAAAATAATTAAATAGCTTTCTTGCTATTGGAAGAGTTATTATTATTATTTTTATAATAGTAAAATTCATTCTTCTATTCAATAATTTTTTTTTATTAATTATGATTATTATCCATAATTTGATACTTTTGACTCTAAAAAAATTGATTATTGTAAGGCAGAAGATTTTATAAATTAAAGCTATATGCTTTAATGAAGACATTATATAAAGAAGCTCAAAAACAACAAAAAATCAATGCAAATTCTTATTGCAAGTAATAATCTCAATTCTATGTTGGTTATAAGATATGATTATTTTTTCATAATATTAAAACTAGCTATCATTATGACAACTTGGATTATCATAGACTTAGACCATTTCTTCTTTGTAAAAAGATCAATCAAATTGTATATTGATTGTACCTACTAAAACTTATGAAAATCCATCTTATATTTTACATGTCTCTTTTTAAGCCATACAAGACTTTGAATACCTTAGAAAAAAATAAATATTACTTTTTCTTTTAGAAATGGATAATAATCAAGAATTTTGAAGTCAAAGAAGTTGTAGACTAAAGGTAGTGCCAAAATAGGTTAGAATAACTTCTATATTAGCTAGGATATGATATTAATAAATGCACATGGAAGTCAATCAAGAATCTTACAAGTATTAAAGAAAAGGATAAATCTTTTCATCAATAACAATTATCAAAACCTAGATAAAGAGACAAAAAATTCTTTGCTATAAAAGAAATAAAGTTCAATGAAGAATATATTTTATCTTTTACTGTTATTTTTAATTTCTTTTTATTTATGATATTAGTGAAATAAAAAATTAATAAATAATAGATTCAATTCAAGAACTATTATTTATTGTATAAGATATTCTAACCTTTTAAAATTATGATACTTGATTTTATATGTGTTTAACTATAGTTTTGAACCTTATATACAAAACCAAGTATCACAACTTTAGAAGACACTCTAAATATTTGGTAATATTATTAGATATAAAAACCATTCTTAATGATATTTTAATTTTTTTATTTGAAGTAAATTATAAAGGCTTTAATAATGATGAAATATCACAATGGACTTTTTTCCTTGTATTGAATATTATTAATGGTTGAAAAGATCTATCAACTATCTTTGAAGCCTACAAAGATTAGACTATGTGACAAATATAATTTGTTACACCTTGGTCTTTTTTAATATATAATTATTATTCTTTGTAGAATTCATCTTTAAAAAAGGAAGTAATATGACAAATATCTATATTTTATTTAATAATTATTCAAATAAAAGTAGATAAAAATAAATAAATAAATAAATATCTTATAGAAAAGCTTCTTAGAAGCTCTATAGATGCAGCATTGCTTTTATATGTGTCTATAGATGATTGACAAGTTGAAAATTAGGCCAATAAATTGGCTATATATTACATATGTTGGCCACTTGTGGTACAAGTTGGCCTTGTGATGCACATACAAAAAGCTTATCTTATAAGATAAACATATGACATGTGAGTTAGACACATATTGAAGGTCTTATAAAATGTTGCTATATAGCTTGTAATTAGATAGTGTATGTTGAAGCAAGAGTGATGCTTTCCTCAAGCTTGTCAATTCTTTTCTTACTTCTAATTTAGTTTCAAGAGTCTCTAGTTTCTTAGTCTTTGGCAAAAGCCATTTCAATTTCTTTATATATATATATATACATACTTATTTCTTCTTTATCATCATCCTTTGAGAAATGTCTTATTTATTTACATTCATTGAATTCTTATTTTAAACATATATAGATAAAAAATAATAATAATTAATTTAATTTAAAATATAATCAAAATATATATATTATAATTATATATATTCATATAAGTGTGTTTATTTTAATTTATTTTATTAATATATTTGAATGTATCATATTAAAATAAAATATATTGATATAAAGTATTAATAAAAGATAAAAGAATAAATATTTTAATTTATAATATTATTCTATATAATACCTAATTTTAAATCTATTAATGATAATTTTAGAAAAATAAATTAAAATTAATACATACAATAGAATTTAGTTACTTTGACCATATCAATAATAATTTATAAATAATAAAAATAGAATTAATATATAAATAAATTTTCATATATTTTTTATTATTTTATTAATCCAATATAAATTAGGGGATAAGAGAGATAAAAAGATTAGAAAGCTAAGCATATTTGAAAAAAAAATTAAAAAAGATGTATATAAGATTTATTAAGATATATAAATTTTATAAAAATAAAGTAATTTTTTATTATAATTTTATTTTTGAAAATGATTGATCATATCAATTTATTACTTTATAATTCATTTTGAAAAATTTTACTTAAATTTGCACAATATATGATATAAAAACATACAAACTATTAAGAATTATAATAAATTTCTATTTGAAAAATCTTCATAAATTTAAAATAATTAAATATAATTAATATTCTAAATTAGACTAAGATATTTTAGATTTTAAAAAAATATTTTTTAATAATATAATTAGTTTTATTCAATCTTAAAATATTTTTGATATATTTATTAATTATTAATCCTTAGATTATATATATGACTTTAAAATAGATATTTTATAATATTACTAGGATCTGAGATTGGTGGGTACAGTAATTAAAAAGTGAACAGAAAATACACATAAAATCTGTGAAGGAAATTAGCTTCTTCTTAGAATGAAGGTTTACTCCACAATAATTGAGAACATCTGCACTTATACAAGAATACAAGTAATGACAACATCAATTAAATTTATTAATATTAAAATTGAAGAGTACAGTTTTCACCTGTGTGGTTTAACAATACAATCATATTTCTTGCTATTCAGTTTTAAGAGAAAAAACATTTTTACTTTGTAATGTGTAATCTCTTAATTTATTAGTACAAATCATGGATACATGATATGAGTTTTGAATATTTAGAATTTAAAATCCAAATCAAATGTGTACGAAATCCTATGGGTTAATAGTTTGGAAATGCTGGTCAATTTGTTTATTTAGAAATGCCCCTGTATTTTGGAAAAACACAGTCATCGACGAACTTTTGGATGCTAAACATCCCAAAAATTCTCCATTATCACAGGGATGAAGTTAAAACGGGTAGATGAAAAATAATAGTCCTGTTAAAGCAACAGTGGACATTTCAGAGTTAAAGTCTGGTTGTGATCCTAAGACGGGAATGAGGACGGGTTCACCTCGTCGGCAGCCAGAGGAGTCTCTGTCTGTCTCTCCGTCTCTGTCCCTCTCCCTCTTGCTTTCTCTCTCTCTCCTTCCCTTGTGTTGATAATGGAGTAATCTTTTACAGGTATTGCGTCCCATCTATTCAATCTGCACATTGGCCCATCTTCTGTATTCTAACCATGTCTCACGGGTCGTCGCATTCAATAGTCTTTTTGCTCTCTCTACTCTTGTGCCTTCGTGCTTCCCAGTGGTGAGCTCTTGCGATGTTGCTTCTGGCAAACTTCCGATTTCACTATCCCTTCTTGAAGTTTACGAGAGGCAAGTGCCTGTGTATATCCTCGTCATAACTATTCTTGCATACGCTTTTTCTGTGGCATCCTCCAAGTGATTCCCTGCTCCCTGCCGTTTCTGCCATGTAACCCTAATTATAATTCAGGCATCTTTCAGCATCCGCTTCCTAAAATTCAGACAGAAACTTTGTCTTCAAAGTATCAGCAGCACCACCTCATCTTATCGGGCTTCAGCTATGCCACCTTTCACTCCCTGCTTCGGTTTTTCTTTGCCTTTACTAATCACCTGTATGTATCTTCTTCTTCCTTTACTATCCGCGCAATTGTTTCTTGGCTACGAAAATCTGCACACGTTGTTTTGTCTCCACTGTCTAGGTCTTGTATGATTTGCATTCTCTCTTGTCTCTGTTGATCACCATGTTAAACATAGGTTTAAGTGTACTACAGAATTCTCTTGTCGTGTCTTCTGAATTTGCTGGCTTGGCTTTGTTTGCAGGTTTCTTAACATGTCCATGGATAGAACTCGTAACTGCTTCTGCAGCACCGCTCTACAATCATCGTTCATGTGAGGCAGCAGTGCAGGAATGGTCAAATAAGGAGAAACTGGCCTTGAACAAAGAGCTGAAATTGGTGCAGCCCGGGAGCAGGAAAATTCTGGAACTTCTGTTCTTTTTGCATATTCCTCGAACCGGCGGCCGGACTTATCACCAGTGGTATGGATTTACTTCAAGTTTCAAATTGAGCCATCTTCTGAGTGCAGCGTGTCTTGAATTATTAAGTTTATTCTATGCTAAAGATAAAGAAAAATCACTCTAAAATATTGGAGTTAGAATGTTTCAAAGTTGTGTCATTAGCCCGTGTTGTTGAAGTACGACTCAGGCGCTTCACGTGCAGGTACAGCTCTAGGCTGTGCACGTAGACTGTTGCGCTTTGTGTGGGCTGGATAAGTTATGTTTTGTGCGGAATGTGTCATGTTCTAATTGTGGTTGTTGATCTTGTCTCGAGTAGTTTCCTGAAGAACCTATATTCTCCGAATGATCGGTGTCCTCGTTCATACGACAAACTCCGCCTGGACTTGAGGTTGTTGCAGACTCTGCGAATTTTGAATTTTTGCTGGCTTTTGCGTAGTTTGAATGTCCAAAAGATGACATAAATTCACTATTGGGAAGCGAAGGATCTCACTTTATTTTCGCGTTTCTATCTAGAGTTAAAATAGTTATTAGTAATTAAACTATCATGGCATTTGTTTCAATTATGTGTTAGCCCTTCCAGCAGTGATATTTTCATTCTGGCTATCTAACTCTCCTCAAAATTGTCGACAAGAATATTGTGATCTTCAAGTATTGGTGATCGTACGATTTCAGCTGACTAACATTTAGGGTTAGGGCTTGAGGGTGCAGACAGCCCAGCTGCAAGCTTTTGTCTTCACACGATGACATGAGCATTTTGAGCAAGATACCAAGCAGAGCATCTGTTGTAACGAATTTGCGCAACCCAGTGAATCGTGTGTTGAGCACCTATGAGTTTTCAGTGGAAGTTGCTGCTCGATTTTTGCGTCTAAAATCGATTAATTCATCCCGTAGTCCTCTCCCCCTTGCTAAATCTCCATCGCAGCTTGTTAGCACACTTACTATCTGGCCTTGGAAGTACTTGGTCCCCTTCATGCAACATGATATTTTCACACGGGTAAAGCAACAGGCAGACTTATCCATAATCTGTGAGCGTTTGTAATGAGGAGTGGTTTATTTGAACTTTTAAGCAAGATGTCGACAGTTCTAGCCAGCTATAAACAGGATTGAGACATTAATTTTAAATCATTTTGGCAAATATTTGGAGTGTTGGGTGTCAGTTTGTTTCCACATTGTCTGAGAACTATAATTGATTGCAATCTTGTTTAATTTGAGGTGAGGTGTGTTGAGAACAAGATTTGATTTATGATCGGTCTTCCTGCACGCATGAAGTTGGGCATGTTCTCCTTTGCTTACTTTGTCCAGTCCTGTTGAATTAGGCCTTTGAAAGAATATATCACTGGCATTGTATTTGCAGGGTGTGGAGAACTGGCTTCTTTTCAATTGTGGCCTATTTATTACCAATTATATGTATTGGAGATATGAAACAGCTGATTATGTGTTGTGGGTTGCAGCGTGATGCTAGGTTAGAAGGGAAGGTCAATTGGCCACAATCCACCAATACAACGTACGATGCGCCTACGATCACCATGCCATTAACTGAATTCATACATCATCCAGTAGCTCATGAGCTTGTCCATAATGGTGCTACATTTCAGGTCTCACTATGCCCTGTAACTCTTCACATAGGTTTGTAGAGCGATCGTCGTCACCTGCGCTAATCCGCTCTTTGACCTTTGTCAATTCGCTGCCTTCTACAGAACTGGTATAGTTATTTTGCAACGGCTGAGCTGTTCTGAATTTAATTTTAGGTTCCTGTTTTGACAGTGCCAATCGGGAATGCGTGGGATGCGTGGTCGTGGGTGTGGGGTGTGGGGTGTGGTCGAGAGATCAGCCTGTCTCTGGATATTTCTGAATAATCTTGTTTCACGGTACAGGTTGCAGGTTTGACAAATAATTCGTGTAATGAAGATGCTGTGATGGTTCGAAAATGTAGTAGCCTGTATCCTAAGCTTGGCCATCAAGTGCTTGACGTTGCAAAGGTGGGTTTCTGGACTTTGCTAACTCGGTATCTTGAGCATTTCCTTGTGAATATAATCATTATTTCTTGGTATTGATTTGGAATCTATGAATTGGTGTACCTGATACGTTTTGTTCTGATATACTTCCGTGTATTGCTGATGCAGAGACGCTTAGATTATATGCTCTTTGTAGGCTTAACAGAGAAGCACCAGGAGTCGGCCACCATCTTTTTCTCCCTTGTGGCTGATCAAGCCCAAGTCCAATCGAAAGCTATGCAAGAGATTTTGGGTCAAAATGCATCTGTTCCAGGTCTGATGGGGATCTCGAGCTCGTTTTTGTTGTGGATATGGTCCTTTTCTTTCCAAGATTTACTACTTCGACAACATAGCTGTGTGCTCAATTTACAGGATCTACCTTAAAAAGTAGACAAATCGTACAATGGTAGAATACATGTGGGTGCTCTGTTGGCCTTCTCATAGCACCACCATCAACAGACTCTTTATTCAGCCGGTTCTTCGGGACGCGGAGTTCTTTGCTAGAGATCTCCAGTACTGACTGACAACGACAGTGCAGGAGAAGGATCCACGATTACTTCTATTCGCAGCGTATAAATCTTGCCTTGCCAGCCTGCGCTCCTCCCATGCCATTCGTCGAGCTGCTACATTGCAGCTCATAAGCCCAGTCAGATTTTCCCAAGAGGTTCGTGGTGCCTCCAGTTGTGGAATTTTATCAACGTAGTCTAAACAGCCCCATAGATGTAGTTTTGTTGACAGATGCAACAATTTATAGCGAATGTGCAGTTAAGTTACACATTGGTTAGGCAAAATTCATCAACTGTTTCGAGATTTGCACGTTGTTATTGATTGCTGTTTTTATTATCTATTGCACAGGAGAGAAAGCGTATTCCATCTGCTGTTCTGGAGGAGATCGTTTCCTTAAATAACTTAGATATGGAGCTACATGAACATGCCAAGAAACTTTTTGCCAAGCAGCAGAGACATTTCACAACATCAACGGACCCTCAGGTATTACATTCGAAAAATGTCTCACTGTGCAATTAGACTTTTGTTCAAAAGAGTTTAATGAGTTTTTGCCCTTACATGACAATTTTAAGTCGAACTTTGCTTCGGTTTGAGACTTATTGTAAATGTCGTGGTGGGAGGAGCTGTGTTTGTAGCTGTCATTTGATTATTATACATACTCTACTTACTTTTTCCTTTATTCTTTTTTTGAAGAAATGAAAAAGAGATGTTTATTCCTTTAAGTAAAGCAAGCATCTTACGATTGGAACCATAGGCTTTTTGTGTGTACAATCTCTAATTTCACTCTGTAGGAATTTTAATTTATTGTTGAAAATAGGGTACATTCCCACTTTTGGTACCAAATTAGTATCTAATGGGTCTAAGGGGTGTGGGGTTTACGGTTGGCTGCAGGTTAAGCAAGACCAAACGGTTCTGTCAATGTTTCTCATCCTTAGCATCAGTATGATTTTACTAATCTTAGGACTTTTAGTTGCACTAAGAGTTCGTAAAAGAGTAGGGAATGACTGGTTGCCTTTCTGGTTGCGACGGCTATTATTGTTGCAAGTTCATGAAAAGCTGTAGGTAATTGATTTCTTGATTGAGATCATGTCTTATTAAGAGAGTGCCGAAAATTTGGTATACTAATATGAAGTGAAACTATTCTGCAGAGTGCATGTTATTTACATTATTGAATCCCTGATTTAGTCTGGCATGGTGCATGATGGCGGAGCCGCTAATGTCCCTGAGTGCAAGTTTCTAAGTGATCGTTTAAGAAGGGAAGCTTTTAGGAGCACGTAGAAGCACAATTTACAAACTATCCGCAGATTGGTACACAAAACCTCTGGGTATTACAAAAAGGTTATGACTAATTCGTTTTTGCGAACCTAGACCTAAGTTGTTTTACATAATAAACATCTTATGTAAGAAATATTTCAGAGTGAAGTATAATAGTTTTAAAGATATCAAAAAATAAGAACTTACACGCACATTTACAATAATATAGTTTCAAGTATGGTGATGTAGTAATCATTATGTTCAAGTCTGGTAATAGTTAAAAACAACCACGAAATTGCCTGTTGGTTGAAATTATAAATGTGGGACTTTTCGTTGAACGGAATTCTTGATGATGTGAAAATAATATTACAGATACAGTTAACACATAATTTCATTAAATTTAAATAAGATTTCTAGATCGAATTTTTAGATCCATCTCGTTAGAATTCTTGTGAGGAATCCCACCATAGGAGAATTTAGCACCCTTTTTGAACCCATATCATACGCAACAGACAGTCTTTTTGCTAACTACAAAAAAGATTTGTTACTTTGCTAAGTCCAACTATAGATTATTTATCAATAACTTTTTTTATCAGTGAACAAGGGATAAAATCTTCATAAATAATTACTATTCTTATAAAAGCCTCAGTTTCTTCATTCAGTCTATGTGTTCAAGTCTAAAACCTGTCAAAATCCTTACTGACCCTCCCAACATATTGCAATTTCCTTGACTTATCAATTAGCCTGTTCAATTCTTAAAAGGAAGCCTTTTGATAATAAGCCCCTTGTTCTGTTGCGAAGTGTAGATCGCGACTGCTTAAGTGGACAAGTATAATGAGCATCATTGACAAGCATGGAACCTCGAAATTAGTGGCTTATTTTCACTCCAATGTGGCTGTACTTAAATAAGAGGAAACGCAAAGAACAAGTCAGCAACAGAAGCTTCGAGACATTGTTCAAAGAGGAAGAGACAGAACAGGGTCTCCGCTCCATTGATGCTCAGTCGTTGTTCACGTGTATAGCTTAACATTCCGTTTAAAACAATCAACTGAATTTTAACACTGACAATTAAACACTTAAACGACCGTGTGAGGACTAACATGATTCAGAACACTGAGGGACCTCAACCTGATTTTCATTAAACTAGTACTTCCCAGGAGCTAAAATTCTCCCGATTCGTTGCACAGCATCAGGGGGTACATCCCTCCCAGGAACATTAACCTTCAAAAGAGCTGAATATCTGCAAATAAACATTACAAATGTTCAGAATTGGCTCATATAAATTTATTTGCGCTTAAACTACGTGGACAAATCGATTACCACACTAAAAAATTCATTGAAATTGTAAACATGGGAAGACTCCCGATGCTAGTTTCTAGTAACTTCCTGTATATTTCGATTAGTGCAGATTTTTGAATTGGAATAGGTGCACACAAATGAGTAAACAGATGCATACTCAACTAAAAAGTACCACATAGATGACAAGAACATCACTTGGAGTCTTTCAAGCATGGTTACTACTTTATCAAAGAAAAGGAGAGGAAGATAGACAACCAAGAATCTTACTCAGAGAAAGAGAAAAGGGCGTCATGCTCTAAAACAAATGCATGGAGTGCCTGCAAAACAGCCATCCCGTTGTGTTTTAATGTGTAGTCTCAAGCAGGATGCTGCCGAGTCAACATCAATACTTTCGATTGCTTTGAAGCCCCTTAATGAACTGTAGTTAATGGAGTTTACGAACGTTCGCCTTTCTCACCAAAAAATTTATATACAATCGCAAGTCCATTTTATAACTTTCTACTACGGTTTGCTAGCCACCACTCTGATGGCGGTTGGCAATAATTGGCAATTCGCTCAAGTAGATGCATGATGCGAGAGAATCACAAAAATTCTAAGTTTATATAGTCATGCAATAACTGAAGTCTGAGGCTGTAAGCTTCATGCGCCAAATTAATACCCCTTGTCCTAACACCACGAACATAATTGAACACCTCGTAAAGAGATCAGGATTGTTTCGCAAAGTACCTCAAAGGGAAGATTTAAGCACTCGAAGTAGGTCCGCACACGATCAAGTCGCTCTTCGAGAAATTGACCACTGCTTGCCGCCAGTGAAGCCAATGCCTATAGAAACAAATCGTCAAAAGAATGAACTTAAAGGCCGTATCATTAAATCGCTACAATCACAAAAGATTATTCTCAGGCCTGAGCCCAAAGAAGAGGTACCATAACGACGAAACAGTTAAGTGAAAAAAATTCACTACCTGCTGAAGTGCGATGCAGTTGCGGCAGATTTGGCGTACTCCCAGCATATTCACGGATTTCATCTCATGCAAGCTCTGGATAAGCAATTGAAAGGACGACACAATATAAACAGCAATACTTGTCATCTAATGCGGATTTAACTATGTACAAATGAATACGTGAAGGAGATATCCTGGACGCTAAAATAATCAGAGTGGTGGCTAGCAAACCGTAGTAGAAATCAACGCAAAGGAGAGAATACAAGGCAAAAGACTAATTTTCTTTCACTGAAAGCAAGATTGCAGAGAAATTATAAATTGATGGCAACAAAAGACGGCTTGCAAGATACAGAGTATCAAAGTACATTTACTGACATTGTTCAAAAGATATTGTTCAAAAGACATAGTGTCGAAATTGTTCAAAAGATAGGCAGCAAAAACATACGAAAAATATCCCTAGTAAATCTGTACCTTAATGAAGGCTGTAGCTGACACACTGCAGATACCACCAAAAATGTAACTACGTTTTAATGGTGGCACATAGGCAGCCATTTCCTCATCCCTTCTAGCAATCTGCGAAAAGAGGTAATCGAAACAAATGATTAGATATCAAGTAGAGATTTCTAGCTCATCAGTAGTCTCATTGACTCAAGCATGAACTTACTGCTCCCTATATGCAGATGCTCCGTAATTTCAAAAGTAGTCCAGTGCTTGTAGCTCAAAGTTGCAGTTTCAAACAAACCCCCCAATAGCCATCCTACGCACGACTTGAAAGAAGAGAGGACAGAATGTATACCTGGGTTGTGAGACCAACAATGAAATCTTCTGGTTCTTCAGCATCTTGGTCAGTCACATATACTCTTCCCGCCATGCTCTGCACTTAAACCACGACAGAACAGTCTTTACGAGGGGAGACTGAACAAGATAAGTCGTTCTGAATTCCTGAACAAGGACTGACTCACATAGATTATGAAACACTCATACATGTCATGGTACACTAGTATCTACAAATGACCCAAAAAGGAAACTTCTATGGAACAGCCCCAGGCATACGACGCAGAGCTTGGATATTCACATTGCAAAAGCCCAAAATTCTTGATTAAAACGTAACTGCATTGTAACTGATAGACCTCACCTGGAGATGATATATCGCCTCTAATTGCATCTCAACTCTGAGAGTTCGCAGACACTCAGCAGATAAAGCACTGTATTTCTCAGCTAAGATGCCTAGGCCTGCAGTGAGTACGCTGCTGGTACGACGATGATGATGGACTCGATGTACTGAGCTTTTCCTCTTCATTGGGGATGCTGGCGTAGTAGGTTGTCGCTGACCTAATCTGTCACATGTAGGATCTTCATCAGGCACTGTTGTATTAAGGAGACATCCAGTTACACTTTGTCACAGCAACAACTTACCAAGTAAATTACAATTCGAATAGAGCAAGTCAGCTCATGTGGTAATGATCAACTCAATGTCATTTTTACACGGTGAAAACCGTCAGGAAGGCAGAGTGTATCTTACTACCGACATTGCAAGAAAACCATCAAGTCCACAATTACAGCTTAATTTAAGACGCGCATGGCAATTGCAACAATATTCAAAAATGCCAAGGATTTTAGAAGGGTAGGGTACTCACTGTTGCGCTGACTCAGACAAGAAGTCCAGTGAATCACTTAGAGCAGCTAACAGAACAAGTTTATGATTATCAGTTATCAATTGCTCCTGTTCAAAGCATTCAACTTAATGTGTCAACCATGCCATTCTTAGCCACGCTTTGTCAAAAACTTCACCTAAGGAGAAATATTGGAGCAATACACTCCTACAAGGCTTGAGATTATAACCAGATTTTTTTACTTCAATTAGATAAAATATCCTGGGAATGTCACTACTAACATTGTCAGAATATTACAACATATACTGAGATGCCTTTCAACAATGTCCTTTGTACTAATAATACAACTACAACAAACGAATTTGGAGACACAAATGGTAATCATATTATTAAGCTAAAATGCAGTTAGCAGTAACTTTAAGCACGAAAATGTTATAAAGCTCTGAAAATATTAGTCCGTGAAGAAGGTGAAGCACTAATTCATCAAAATCGTAAATTCACCCACCTGCTTAATAGGTCGTAAGCTGAGAAGGAGATTGTTTAGCTCCATCTCTACTTCTAATCCTTCCATGTCATATGGTCCATCAACATTTACTCTCTGACCAAGCTGCAAGAGATAGGCCGCATCCAGCAAGGTATTAGCCGGTTCTTGCTTCATCAAATTGGCGATATCCGGTCTCCCAATTACGCTTGAGCTCAGACTACCCAGAACTGCCTGCATTATCAAGCATCTGATTCATTTACGAGGTTTCTGCCACTCCATCTCATATGTACATGTAAAAAATATCATATGCGGACGAGCTTCACAATCAGCAACACAAACGTCTGTTAGACAAAAAACCACCTCAGTGTAAGCAGCCCGACAACGCTCTAATGTGCGTTCAAGAAGTGTTTGAACAAGCTCCAAAATCTCCCCGGCGTACATGGGCATTGCTTGAGCCCATCCAAGAACCTAGTAACACATGAGACAATTGTATTCGAGATGATTCTGTTTAATACAAACGTATAGGTACGGATAGCCAAAACCCTAAGTGGCTCTTAGACTGTACCAACACAGAGGTTAGAATGAACAATGGTTGAAACAGAATCTTTCTGGTCAGCACGAAATAAATTGAAGTGGTTAAAAAGACACCCACTTCCGTTATCAATTGATTTGCTGCCAAAGGCCCATGTAAAACAGGCCTGCCTCGCTCCAGAGCTGGCTCATACACAGCCCCCGGGTGAGCCTTCAGTCGAAATGCAGATGGGCCTGTAACATATGAATGAGACAGCATTCGTGTTGTCAACTAAGAAATCACTTGAAAGAGTAAGAGGAACATAGCAATTTCGACTCGAAGAAGTTGATGTCTCATGGATTCATTACGACGTTTTAAAACACCTGCCCTACAGCACGTCCCAAAAGCCACAAAACTTACTTGCAAGAGCGTCAGCCACACGTGTACGATAATCCACGTACACAATAGGGAGAAACTGATCTTTCACGAAGTTTTCAATGAAACTCTGTAGACCTTCATTTCTGTTACAGAAAACAAACAATTAGACATACACAAACAGTCCATATAACCAGCTTCTAAATTTGTCCACTATCTTATCTAAAACTATCTAGTGGAATAATCAGAAGAGTAACCAGTCATGAGTAAAGAGGAAAACGAATATCACAATGTAAAGGTCCGGACATGGATACAACAAGTTCGACACCACAACTTACCCAAGGTTGGCATACTTCTTAGGGAGCAGAGACACGACTTTATCAGTAAACTGCATATACAGTAAAATGGTTAGCAAATGTTTACATTAGTGATTATCGCAACAACCAGAGTGCATCTATTTGGCAAGAAATATCTTTTAACAAAGGCGTTCAGAATGAATCAATAAATTAAGATTCAAGATGTTTACGCTCTCTACCACGATATTCTCACGCATTATGAATCTTGAAATTTCAACACTTAACCAAACATAATCACAAAAAAAGAATAAGCATGGTGGTTGCAAGTGTGCCTGAAGAATAGGACGGTAAACGGCAGACGTAAGATATATGCCACGTTCTGGAAGAACAGCACTTGTTCCATAACCTTCTTGAGAGGCGTTCGAGGTTCTTCTATTACGCGTACTGCGCAAACCCTCACCACTTAAACGGTCGTTCGCTTCTGCATAACCCAAGGTGACATTGTTGAGAAATAGTGTAATGCAGAGGTTAAAGAAAACAGTGACCAAACATTAGGTTTCAATCTAGAGGCATTCGGATGAAAATCTTGCACAACATACCAGGTAAACTGAGTACTGTGTCAGTGAAACGAAAAGCAAACGACAATCCCTCTTCAGATGCCCCTCTGCGCAAAACATCATGCAACAGTTAGATGTGTAGAAGAAGATGCAAAACCCATCTGCCACAGTTTTGAGTTCACTGTTACACGGAATGTGAATAACATTAAAGTGCAAGAACCCTCCAGGCTCAGAGGTGTTTTTAGTAAGTAAAAATTCCATTGGATAAAGACCATCAAAGTGTATGTAAATTATGTGAGCAAGACCATATCTACTGAAATTTGACCAACAAAACTTGAAAAAAATAGATGTATAGAGTCATTCCATAATTACAAACATTCAATAATTTATTTTAAGGCTGGTGAATGAAAAACAAACTTTGGGGCTAAACTGGCGTCATCCTTTTTGTGCACCGCATGCCGTTTCCTGTACAGACACAAAGAGTTGGAATATGAATATTTTAATATGAAGTATGCGAAGAGTAATATAATGACAAAACGAATTAAAGTAAAATATAATTAACTATAAATTAAAAAACAAAACAATTACACGATCTAATATGGCATGATTCTGATTGTGATAAAAGGACAATCGTGATCCACTGTACACCCAAAAACTAACTTAATAAGTGTAATACAAAGCCCAGTCATGAACATGACACTTTAAATAGTGAAAAGATTGGAAACGTTTAACTAGTCGTTTAATGATACCTTCCTACTTCAACCCAACATGTGATAATATCTTTTACTCTTCAGTTCCTAAAATAGCTTTACCCTTATTTTATGCACGATTATGTTATGAACAAAATTTTAATCCAAGCGCACACAGCTAGGACATACTTTGCCACATGAGGATCAGCTTTGCTGGCCAATCTAGCTGTTTGTACCGCTGCATCGGCAGAAGCAGCATCAGGTGTTGCCCGTAAGATGTCGCATATAAGCTGCTGACATTCACTCTGAAAACAATAACACAGTACACTTAAGTTGCGTGATGAAGCCATACCAGAAGGATATAAAAATAGCTTACACAAAGTGCTACCGTTGTCGACAGCTTGAAATCTAAGGTAGAGAACTGCAAGGGCACGACAGCCCACCTGCTGGAAACAACAAAAGCGTACTTATGCATGGACCACCATGTTTAGTTTATCTACAGCCCGATGGAATGTTATACAAATGTGTTCCGATGGGAATACCTGGATAACAGTCAGTGCAAACCCTAGGCTATAGCCTCCAGTTGCTCCACTGATGTCTGCATCATTGAGCCATGCAAAGTTACCATTACCCGGGGAAGCATAAGCACCACCATGATCGCCCACATTAGCTTTAGCCTCCATTAACTCCCCGACCAGAACATGGTTTTCTGCACACAAATGAAGACATAAGTGTCACGCTTACAGCTGAACAACCATGAGATAAGGCCTATAAGATGAACCAGTCCCTTGCACCTGTCCATTGTGAAAGTCGTGAACAGCTCAAGCTAAAAGCATTACAAGCGTTGTCAGAGCTATTCAGGCATCAACACAACCACCTGACGCAAGCATTCGAACGTTACCGATGGTCAGTCAATCTTCCAGGTAGAAAAGATGGAATTACCAAGAATGTGAGTTACGAGGTCTAAAATAGACAGAAGAAGATCTCGAGCTGCAGTTTGAGCCTTTCCCATAAGTTCAACAGTTGGTTCTTGTTGTCCGGTAATCAAAATACTTCCATTCTTCCCGTTCTGTGAGAGATACACCCCGATACTTCCTCCTTTTAAAAGTTTAGAGACTTCGTCCACTCGTGGTCTAGCAGCTTCTATTGCAGCAGCCCGCGCTTTAATTTCCGCAGTTATCATGTCATGTACAGTTGGTCTCAACCTTTGACTGCACGTCCAAGAATTTGAAATAAGTAATACTTATTTCAAGAACTTGAAATCACAAACGGGCTACAAGAGCGAATATCTGAATCACTTAGAATCTCCCTCCACTGTAAATCACAAGTATCCAAGGGAATAAACTAACCTAATAATGCTTCCAGCAGCAGTAATCTTGCCAAGTAATGCAAGGCATTCCACCATAGTCTGTAGATATTTCACGCCTTGAGGAGCATCACTCTTCAACAGATATTCCTGCAGGGTAATATCGGAGATCAATCCCGACTAAAGCTGATATAGAGAGGCAGCAAAATGGACCAAACCCAAATCGAAGCAGTGTACAACTCCAAACAATACCCGGGAAAAGAATTTAACGCACTGTAAATTCGTTTGGGGTTGATTCAGCTAACCACACTGGCGCAACCCGAGACAGTTTTCCGTCGTCCTTTGAAATACCATCATCGTTGCCATTACTCGCCCCTCGGTTACCATTAGTTGCTTCAGACTGTTCATTTTCTCCATTCATTTTCTCCATTTTCTCCATGTTATCACCATCAACTGATGATCTACAGTAAAAGAGCACAACACAAGTTTACACATAAATCAAAATCCAGTCGCAAAGTATTCTTGTCTTTGTGATGCACGATAAAAACCACTCCATGAACTGCAACCAGCTCATCATATGTCAAAAACCTGCAGCACATTTCAAAACCTTACTCTATGTGAAAGAGAAGAATTAACCATGTAATCAACCATTTCCTCAATGCATAGGTACACTCGTTCCTCAACTCGAATGAAATAGGCGCTGGAAGGCCACAATACACCAGAGACATAAGTTCTACACGAATAGTAATAGGACAGACATTCACAATTAGGTGTAAACTCGACACCATTGAAAACCTTACCCATCAACAGAACCAGCTCGTCTAGCTTCCAAAACACGATCTAGACCAGATTTCCACATCTGCCGCATAGTTCGCGTGCGCCTTGACATGGTCACGTTTCCACTTGTTGGGACAACAGCAGGAGCAATGTTGGAGATATCATCGTCCTGATCGTGTGCAGCTGCCAAATTTACACTGCTCAACAAACACCAGGAGCTCATTACTACCGCCAACTTAGAATGTCGAAAGCGGGGAAAAAACGTCGATAATAGACAAAGATACGGGAGGAAAACATTATTAGAAAAAGTAAAATGGTACGATATCAATGGCCCAAAAGTCCATGTAACTACCTATATTCACCCTTGTTGTAGAGATGGAGATGCAAATCCTCTACAACTTTATGGAAAAGCACACCACGAAGCTTAGACAACTCACTCCGCACATCTTGAAGCGCTCCTACCTGCAATTGTCAACTCACGGGCAGTATTTTTAAAAGCGCATTTTCGATTAAATACAACCAGACCTTCAATTATTAGGTCCCTTGAGTTCACTGGTTTATAACATAATCAATGTACATAATTATCTTCGTATAACAAATTTTGATATATTGTTGAGGAATAGTTTTACTGTGTGCATATCCAATGAGGTACCTTGCCCTTTCTTATGGGGTCATCTGTTTCCCAAATCTGGACGGAAGATAAGGTTAGCGATTTAAACAGAACAAAAATGCCTTGTAAAGAGTCAGCTAACGTTTTCTCAGATAAAATAGTTCTGAAGACACTACGTTCAGGTCAAAATCAGAGCGGACACCATAGTTAATACGAAGCACACAATATGGTCTTTATGCAGCTAATACCACTGGAAATTTCCGACCATGTTTAAAGTGATGATGATCTTAAACGCTTACTGATTTGTTCAATTCTTTATGATACTATCCACAGAGGATGTAAGTTGCTGAGATATTCAGATGGATGAATCTTTCCGCAATAAACAATCATGAATTCATCCACAGAAATTAACGAAGGAAAGGTTCACAATCATAGAACTTACTGACTGGATGCCTTCGCGGTCTAGCATACTAATAGAATGAAGGTGGAGTTGCACAGCGGAATAGTAACGCTTCTCAGAAATCAACTTCTCTATCCTTGCTGGAACCTGTCAACAAAACTCTTCAGAATCAAATCCAGCGAAAACTGCAGAAAAAATATCTGCTTCGACTTCGAAATCATCAGGAGCAATATATGCTATATGTTCTGCTTCCTTTCGATCGAACTTAAAATCGTTGAAATAATTCGACAAATGTTGCGCTACCATTTAATGACAAGGCTTCGCAAATAAGGAAGTAAGCATGTAGATCAAGAGCGCAGGATAGAAACCTGTGCAACTTTGTCAATTTGATCAAGCAGGGTGATAACGTGGCGCAAAGTCACGGAGCGACACCATTGCTGATGTAACTGCTTATGCCGAGCACCTAGTAATCGGCGAGCCTCTCCTAAATCGTCTTTCAATCCATTTATGCTTCCAGCAGATTCACTAAAAAGCCGCAATATCTACCAAGTGCACCAGAGCATCAACAGTTCGATGTTTAGAAATAAAGACCTCAGAGACACTGACGAAGACTTGGCTCAAACTCGAGAACTGATAAATATCTAAACGAACATCGTTATGCGAACCTGCGAGTAGTTATGAATCGCTTTGTTGAAGCCATTGTGGTAAATGCGAACAACATCATCCACGAGTTCCTCAATTGCATCTCTTTGCTCACGTAATTTCTCCAAAGCAACCTCTGGATTACGAGAGGTGAGAACTCCAACTACATGTGGTAAGGAGTCGAACCGAGGCTGCTTCCACACGTCATCAATATTTTGAAGCTCTTTCTTGACTACCTACAAAACAAAACAAAACAAAACATACGAATATTCATTGATCACCTGACACTCATCACTACAAACCTGCACAAAAGATCTAAATTGCAACACTTCACACTATCAGTAAGCCAAATGTCCAGGTTGAAGACCAAAGGTCAAATGTATCAGCTTAGAATTATATCTTAGCATATGGACCACAGATTGCAAACGCTGTAAACAGTGTAAAATCTTATTCATTTTTGCAAATCAATTCACAGATTGTCAAGCGGCATGCTACTGGTGAACAGTATTTTACCCAAAACATGAATGACTTCCAACAATGTAGAACTTAGCTACCTCAGTTTCCAAGCCACTTAAGAACCTCGTTTAAACTGCAGCTACACAGTTGCAGTTTAATCTATCTCTATCCAATTCAAACGATAAGGCACTATACAAAGACAATAATAATAATAGAAAAATTGGAACAGGCCTATTAAATTCATGTACAAACTCATGAAATGAACATCGTTTTCTGTGAGCTGTGCACTTCAACTTGATGAACTCTTGCATACCCAAATAACTCCAATTATATATAGCATGTACTCGACGTGTCTTAACTACCTCTTCGATTAAACTAGGTGAATTAGGTCAAAGAATAAGTACGGTGGGCAGGATCATGTAAGGGAAAATAATCGGAAAAGCAAAATGAGCAATACGAAGTTCATTATCATAAAAGAACAGATCTGCAACACAACCAGGTCCATGACAGTTTCTGCAAAGATTCTTACACCAGTAACGAATCTGAACGAGGGAGTGATTCGTGGTGCTTACATTCCAATCAACTAATCCAGAGGGACCTGTAGTCATTGTGCCGCCTCGTCTTGCAACTCATGCGCACGATCTCACTTGCAGCCGAATCTTGTGGGGATAATCAATAAACAAGGCATCGGATACGAACCCCAAGCTGTTCAAAATAAAGATATAAGCAGCATTTCATGAACAGATTTCGAAAATATTAAAAACATGGACGAAAAATTAGAAAAAGTCAGGTGTTTAGAATAATAAAAACTTGTAAAAAATCTGTTACAATACGACAGTTTGTTGTTATAACGAACTACAAGTATTACGGTCAAGATGACGACTGAAAATTTTTCTTAGGAAGAAACTTAAGAAAGCGTCGAAATTCGTGAAGAATCAAATGATTCGCATGCTTGCTCAAGTACTTTCAGAAACTCCATCAGTCGCGACACAGCTAAATCTCGACAAAATCGCTTCAAATACGTTCCTTGGTCAACTACAGACTTGACGAGAAACAAAACTGGTGTACAATGTGGATATTCCCACACACCTACTCAATCTAGCGAATGATTGTGACTGGAGATGAAAGAATTGGAGAACCCTAAACCCCCACGGTGTGATTACTTGTGCTTTAGAGAAACACAGTATAACTGATCGAGACGGGTTTAAGTTCAAGCATGTGAATCGGGAAAGAGACCCTGGATATTTGTATGATATAAGGTAGAAGTAAAGAAGACCAAACAAAAACAGATTCACAATGAAGTATATGGAATTTGATCCAGATTAATGTGCAAGAAGAATGAACGCCAGAAGGAAAGGCGGGAAAGACGACGACCTAGATGTGCGTGAGCGCGTGAGTGAGTAGGGGAGGGTTATCCGTGTCGAGCAAAGAGATATTTGACGGAAGGGGTGGCGCAAGCAGTGAGGGGAGAGAAAATGCAGGCAGGAGGGCATCAGAAAGGGAAGGGGCTCAGAAGAGGAAGATGAAGCAGAGAACTTACCGCAAAGAGTGGGTACGGGGGAGGGGGGGCAGAGGGCAGGGCAACTAGAAAGGAGGAGATTAAAGAGAGGGATGAGATCACGGCACTTCCTCACAGCACAATAGCCAAGTGGGAGGACGAGGAAAGGAAGTAAGGTGGGGGGGGGGGGGGGGGGGGGGGGGGTTGAAGAAGAGGAAGAAGGCGAGAGCAGGTGAGAGAGAGAGTTAGAGGAAGTCAGCCATGATAAGCCAGAGTGGCATGGATCACCCAGTGAGTGAGTGTGACTATCAAAGATACCACCAGCACATCACATATCATATAACCCCCCTTGCTCTGCTCTCTGCTCTTTCTGTCCACCTCCTCCTCCTTCTCTTTCCCTATTCTCACCCTAAAATTCCCGCACATAGCCTTCCTGCCAACCCCCCTCCTTTCCCTCCAGCTTCCTCGTTTCTTCGAGGTGCTACTGTTCTCTGTTTTCCGCGAACAAACAGAAACTTCTTAATAAATGAATGGATGATTAAATGGATAAATATATGATTGAATGGATGAATGAACGATTGAATGGATGAATGAACGATTGAATGGATGAATGAATGAATGATTTAATGGATGAATGAGCGATTAAATGGATGAATATATGATTTAATGGATGAATGTATGATCAAACTGATGAATGGATGATCAAATGGATGAATGTATGATCAAATGGATGAATGAATGTTCTTCCTTCCTGCCTTCCTGGTGTGTGGATGGAATCCCGCGGTGCACTTTGCACCCCCGTCGCCAATTGCGCTGTGTGTGTCTGTCAGGGCTCTCTCAACCAGCCTCAGCCCACATTTCAGGCTTCCATGCAAGCAAGCAAGCCAGCTAAAACACTGCATTCATCACAGCCCACATCGCTGATCTTTCAAAAATACAACAGTAACTTGATGATAACTGAATTCTAAAACTCAAATATTTCCAAACTTAAAATCTAAAATTCCAATGCAAACGTACATCAACATGGCATTTGAATGTGTACATTACATTATAAAAAATATGAACATGAAATAGCACATATGTATTATTAAATCAACTTTTTAGTCATACACAAATAATCAAACATGTTGAGGAAAATAATAACACAAAGTTAATTATAATAATAAAAACAAATGTAAATATTTTATATGTACAAACATCACCATATTATTTCAATATATATATCCATATATCACAATAATTAAGATGAAAATAATATTCTAAAATTATATTAAATTCAGAAATAATAAAATAACATTTAATAATTGTAAAATCATATTTGACAAATAACATATTTATTTTTAAATCGACTTACAGTAATTCAGTTTCTTCATTCTTTTTTTTATAACTCAGATACTGTTTTCTGGTAGAATCAATAAAAATTAAAAAAAACGTATTTCAAAGAGCATACTATAACATTTGAATGATAACTCAAAATTAAATTTTACTTAAGAAACACAGTTAAAAACCTATTTAATTAAATTCGAATCTACAAACATCAAAATTACTTTATATTAGTATTATCAAAAAAGTAGCAAAAAAAAGATAAAAAAGTTTTATTTTGATGGCACATTATATTAAAAAATATAAACATGTATATATATATATGCTTTATTATCTCTGTAAAACCTTTAATACACAATTATACATTAAAATGATCAAATGCTTAATATCAAATTGTATACTAAAAAACTGATTATTTTGAGATTTAATGTGTATTTGAAACATTTTCTAAATTTTTAAAATATATATTCGAGTAATAAGATAAAAAAAATGCAAAAAGTATAAGCTTCAAATTTGAAATCTTTTATCTTATTGTGATTTATCTTTGGAATATTAATTTTTAGCTTTTTTATATAGCAAATAAATTTATTCTTTTATGTCCATCATGTTTAAATTCTAAAAAAAATTTGTTCAGATTATCTATGTTGAATCTTAAATTTAGTAAATAAAATATCAAATTGTTTGTGCCTTGTATTTAACCAACTGCCAAAAGTTGCTAACATATTAGAAATTACATTTTTGTATCCAAAGCTATTAACACATTAATTACTTTTCACAACCATATCTAAATGCAAAATTAAGCAACTTTTTTGTCTAATTTATTATTTTTAATTTTTATTGTTTTTAATTACTTCTATTTAATAAAGTAATATAGATATTACTCACTTTATTATTTTTATTTTAAGAAATATATTCTCCAATTTATAAATAAATTATGTAGTCAAAGATCTATTGAATGGTCTTTATTACAAACTTTTATCTTTATTTGCACAAAAATTAATCATAGTTTTTTGAAGCCCTTATAAATATTTTATATTTAAGCAAGATGACCATCCATTTACTTTATATTTTTAAGACTATCCAATATATTTTTAAAAAATTATTTTTAATAATTATCAAGTTTATTACTCATCTTCAAGAGTATTCTCAAACAATAACATGCTCTTCTAAAGTTGTAACATTATACACATACCATATTTTCATATTTTTACTAAAGATCTTTTTTTTACTTCTAATGCCATAAAGGTCAAAACAACCAAAGTGTTTATTTGGAAATTGTATAAATGATCATTTTAAAAAAAAACTCTTACTTCTTCATTATAAAAAATTAATTGATTCTAATTTTAGTTAATTATTTTTTATACTATATTACTATCAATATTTAGTTTTTAGTTTTAATAGATGTCATTGATAAAAATAAAAATATAATTTTACTAAAAATTAATAAATTATATATATATATATATATATATATATATATATATATAAAGAAATAGGAAGTTGTTAATGCCACATCCCAATGTTATTAAAGCCACATCCCACATTACCATCTCATGATCAATTCCATCCATCATTGTCTTTGTCCCTTATTCCATGCATCCTATCTTTTGTTTTCAATCTCCATGCCTTATTTCTTAACATCATACCTCATTCCCTATTTCTAATAATTAATTATCACATGATTTGGAAGATGTGGCTTTAATAACATTGAAGTATGGATTTAACAACTTCTTATATATACTACAAGATATTTGTTTAATTATCTTAATAAAAACTAATAGTACATCAAAAGTATTTATTTAATAAAAAATTTACATATTCTTTTATCTAATATGTAAAAAATAATAAAATAAATCTAATCTAATATTAATATTTAATATATCAAATACTATCTTTAAAAACCTTTATATACTAAGATACTTCATAAAATATAATATTAATTAGAAGTCTATAATATTAGTAGAAGTTGGTAAATATAAATTAAGTTATTTTTTTATCTTATACATTTTTTGGATAAAATAGATAAGATGATTAATTTAAATAAATAACCATTATTATAAAATACTATCATAAAAATTTAAAATTTGAAGATTTTTATCAATAATTTTTGATACAAATAACCATAGTATTTTTGAAATAAATATAGGTTATTACAAATCTTTTGAAATAAATCTAATATTTTTTTGTATCCAAAAAATTGTATTATTGAAAAGTTATATTATTTTTGAAAGACATATAGTCTTATATATATATATATATATATATATATATATATATATATATTTATATGAATGCCAAATTAACTCTAAAACTATTAATTCAATTCATCTATCATAATTAGTATTGTATTTCTTGTTTCAACTCTCATCTTCTCTTCTATCCTATATGTTCCTTGTTCCATCTTTCATATACTTCATTAACGTCTTTCATGGATATGGATATTGTTGTATATTGCATTGTTTCTAATTCACTGTCAAACACAAGAACTTGATAAAAATTAATAAACAAGTGAGACTTCTCTCAAAAAAAGATGAAAAAATAGAAATAATTCAATATATATATTGAGAAAGAAACTAGAATGGCTATTGCTAAAAGACAAGAAAACTAGAAATCTTTGAAACTAGACTAGAAGTAAGAAAAGAGTTGATAGGAGTGAAGAGGGCTTCACTTTTGTCTCTATATATACTATCTGACTAGGGGCTATAGGACTTCCAACATGTATTGACTTTGTAAGACACATGCCTTGACTTACAAGGCAAGTTTTTCTATGTGTGAGCCACATAGTTAGCTTGGTCTTTAAGCTAACAACATGTGTGGCACATGGCCAACTTGTTGATCACATTTTTAATCCAAAAAATCAATTAAAGACACCTATAAAGTCAAAGCAACGTCTATAAAGCTTTTAAGAAGCTTCCATAGTAAGTATTATAGAATTAACTTACTTTTATCTACTTTTACTTACTTTTATTTATTTATACATATAATTATTGGTTTACATGTGTATGTCCGTGACATTATAATCCTTTTAGGAACAAGTTCCACGAGGAGCGGTCATCATATGTTGAGAAAATCTATGATGCAACGAATTGTATTCACGACATATTTTGATCTTTGTTCTCTTCGAAGATGATTGATAGGGTCTCTCAACTATTGATAGTGTTCCATACCAAGGCAAGAAGACCACCCAGTTATTTAATCGTTGTTGAAGCCTTCATAACTTCCTTCAAATAAAACATTTGGAACATCATTGCGAGTTGTTCCTATGTCTAGTAAAATCACCAAATATTGGAAGTCCCTTCCAAGTTCGTGATACCAAACGCGTTGTATCTCTCCATCTATTTAAAGAAGAACATATCATTCTTGAAGATCTTTATCTCCATTGCATTGTCTTGAAGGTTGTGACAATCATAATGTTTCATCTGATACCTCAGCAAATAAAGGCTCTTAATTCAAATCTGCTAGTTGTTGGTTCTCCATCTCCTAAGTGTCACAACTACAAAGAAGCTACAAACAAGGATTGAAAGTAGAATGTTATCTTGTCTAGATCTTGTTTCTTTTCTAAAGAAGATTTTTATCTTGATTTTGATGGATGTTGTCGATGAAAAGCCTCCACCGCCTTTGCTGCATTTGCAAGATTCTTTATTGGCTCCCATGTGCATTCACTAATATCATATCCGCACCAATAGACAAAATATTCCAATTTATTTTGGCGCCACCTAGAATCTGAGACTTCTTCCACTTCGAACTCTTTATTATTGTCCACTTCTATGAGAGGAGGTGGAGCTTGTCTTCTTCTTGGTATATCCACTATCTTCTATGATTCAAGAAGAGACACATGGAATATTGGATGGATTTTTATTGACTCCGGTAGGTGTAAATAATATGCAACTGGATTGATTTATGCAGAAATAGAAAATGGTCTAAGCCTTTGATTGTCCAACTTGTCACAATAATGAGTGGTCTTGATATTGCAATGAAGTAACTATACCTTATTATCCATGTAGAATGGTGGTTATTCCTTTTGATAGACATCCGCATTGACCTATTGTTGTTCTTGAGCTTCTTTTAATTGCGCCTTCATCGTTGCATGTAGCTCTGAGAAATGATTTGTCAAATCTTTTGGCACAAAATTATCAACTTTTGAAAAGTCAAAAGTATCAAGTCATGGATGATAACCATAATTGGTAAAAAAAGGTATTTTTTTTGTAGAAGAATGTACTATATTATTGTAAGCAAACTCTGCCAATGGCAAAAGAGTTGTCCAATCATCTTCTTGGTAATTGATGGTACATCTTAAATACTGCTCCAAAACTTCATTAACATGCTTCGTTTGTCCATCAATTTGAAGATAGAATGCTGAAGGTAGTTTTATATCTACTTTTAGAATCTTGAAAAGAGTCTGCCAAAATCTTGATACAAAGTGAGTTCTCCTATCTGATATAATATCCTTCGATAATCCATGATAGCGATAGATATTGTCAAGAAATAACTTAGCTGTTACTTCACTTGTGATGGATTTTGTATATGATATAAAATGTGTCATCTTAATAAAACGATCTACTATCACAAATATAGAGTCATAAGAACTTGAGATTAGAAGATCCATCATGAAATCCATAGAAACAGAAGACCATGGTTGTTCTGGAATGGATAATGGCTGAACAAGTCCGTAAGGTCAATAATGAGGAGTTTTTGATCTTCAGCAAACATCACAAGATTGTAAAAAATCTTTGACTATTTTGTACATTTGGGGCCACCAAAAGTCTCTGGATATTAGTTCCAAAGTTTTATTGTACCCAAAATGTCATGTTGTTGGAAAGTCATGACGAGCTTGAAGAATACGTAATCGAGCTTCACCTTCTAGAACATATAGGCGTCCCTCAAAATATAGTAGATTATTCTTGAATTCAAACTTAGAAGTATCATGAAACTTTGAAGGATTTTCCTTAATATCAAGAATAAGAAGATTAGAAGACATACTTGAGTGAACATGCTTAATAAAAGTTGAATCAATAGTTAGTGTTGATTTAATTGCTTAAAGATGAAGATGCTCTGGCTTTAAGAGAATTATTTGAGGTTGATCAAAAGCAGCATGTCCTTCCTTTGATACAGGATAAGATCATCTAGAGAGTGCATTTGACAAACCTTATTGCTTTTCTGGTCGATATATGATCTTGAATTTGAATCTTGACAAAGACATATTCTAATGGGCTTGGTGACAATTCTAAACACATGCTCACATAAAATATTCAAGATTCTTGTGATCCATATATATGATGACTGGACTAGAAGCACCTTCTAGATAATAGCACCATTCTTGAAATGAATCTATGATTGTAAGAAGTTCTTTGTCGTGGATCTCGTAGTTGATCTCGGCTACTAAAAATTTTCTAAAATGAAAAGCTATTAGATGAAGTTTATCATTTGTTCCCATTTGTGACAATACGACAATCAAAGCAAATTTTGATGCATCTATTTTCATAAAAAATGGTTTAGGAAAATTGATGCGATACAAAATTGGTACAAAAATAAAAGTTGTCTTCAAAGCTTCAAATACTACTTCTGCTTCTTGATTCCATTGAAGTTTGTTTTTATAAGTCAAATGTGTAAGTAGAGCTACAACTTGAGAGAAGTCTTTGATGAAGATCTGATAGTAGTTGGTGAATCCTAAAAAGCATTGGACATCTCTTACCATTTTTTTCCATAATAGTTTGAACTTTCTTAGGATCCATCATAAGTCCATCATTTGAAATGATGTATACTAAGAAGTCAACTTGAGTAGTGTGAAATACACATTTTTTTATTTTTTTTTATTTTTTTTATCTTGGCATAGAGTCTTGCATCTCTTAGTTTTTGTAACACACAACAAACATGAAGTTCATGTTCTTCTATATTCTTAAAATAGATTAAGATGTCGTTTAGGTAATAGACAACAAAATTATCTAAAAACTCTTGAAAGACATCATTCATTAGATGTTGGAATGCTGCTGGTGTATTTGTAAGTCTAAAAGGCATGACGTTGTATTCAAAATGTCCATACCTTGTTCCAAATGCAATCTTCCATTCATTTCCTTCTTTGATGCATACTAAATTGTATGTTCCTCGTAGATATATTTTTATATAGATCTTAACTTGATTGAACTGATGAAGGCATCCAGATATTAAAGGTAGCGGGTACCCATTCTTCATGGTGATTTTATTGAGTCTTTGATAATCGACACATATCTACAATGATCCATCTTTTTTCTTCACAAATAGAAATAAAATTCGTGTTGGAGATTTGGAATAGCGTATGAAGTTCTTGATCAGATTTTCTTCAATATATTCTTTAAATTCAGCCAACTCATTTTGTGATAAACTATAGATTGGTCCAAATGGCAATTGTGCTTTTCTTTGAAGGTCAATTGAGTAGTCATAGGAACAATATTCCAAAAGAGTGTAGAATATGTAAATAAATTTTGTGGTAAGTTACTAGTTGGTTATTGATAACCTTAAGAATTATACTTATGGTTAGGCAGTTTAGTTGATAATAGTAGGTTGTTAGTAGAACAAATGGTTAAGAATTCAAAGATTCATAAGCTTTGGAATCTGTTGGCTGACAATCCATCTTTTGGTAGGATAAAGAGGTTGAGAAAAGGAAGATCGAGGCTAGACTGTGATAGTCATAAGTTGGGATAAGCTTAGTGCTATCTCTTTATTTTCTTTTCTTTTATTATTTTCTTATGAAGAATTGTGATTGAGAGAAGTATTGTTAAAACTTTGATTAGAATATTGTAGAATATGACTTTGGATTGACCGTTTTGGAAAAAATTTGTGACCTTGAGAATTGAGATTATCAAATTGTATTGTGTTAAGTGAAGATATTGAATTTTGTGTGATGAATTGAGAAATTGAATATATATAAACCGTAAAGAGAGTAAGTGAGAGATGAATTGATAAGAATATAGAAGTATTGTTGAATTGATATTTGTAGAATGGATTATGTGTTGAATTAAGACGGAAGTAGTAAGCCTTGGTATTTTGTAATTTGATAATATATTTCAGATAGCTAGAGTATAGTCAATTGTGATACTAACAGATCCAATTCATAAAACCAGTCTTTTTTCGTATTCAAATCCACCTCTATTAGTTCAATTGCTTTGGTATATTGAAGGTTGAACACAACGAGAACTACGGTCAAAAAGAACCTTGTACAAAATCAGAGCAAAAATCTAATCTTAGACGTGGAGCTATCTCTCTATTTAATCCTATCAGTATATTTGATCAACCACCGAATTCCAAGCAACCAATCTCAGCCGAATTGGGAGAATAATCTTACTCATTGAAAGATCCAATTTTACAAGCTCCGTCAAATTTAGTTCCAGTAGCTTTACTAATTTTTAATATAGAAAAAATTAATTTACTTGTGTCGGTGTCTAAGATTGGGAAGAAGAAACAGACATTAGAAATTACCACTAATACAGAACCATATGATATTTTAAAAGATTTGGGCACCATACAGCCCACGATTTCCATGAAGCAACTATTAGCGGTAGCACCTGAGTGCCAAACTATCTTGAATTCCTCATTAATTTGTCACAGATCTCAAAATAAAGAATTCCGAGAAGTAAGTTTGAATCCTGATCCGGGTGCACCAACGATTGATGTCTCAATTGATGGAGTGTTAGTATCGGGAGTGCAAGTAGACGAAAGATCTAGTGTAAATCTTATGAATGCCGCTACAATAGAAGAGTTGGGTTTGGATCACTTATTACCTACTATAGTGGTTTTGAGAATGGTTGATTCTAGTCGAGTTAAACCTATGGGTATTTTATAAAGTATTGATATAGTAATTGTGGAGATTACCTACAAAATTGATTATATTATTTTCCGATTATGAAGCTCTATATTGTCATACCTAATTTTATTGAGGCAACCGTGGTTGTATAAAGCTATAGCTTGAAATGACTAGGGCCATGGTACATTGACAATTGAAAAAGGTAATGATAAAATTGTGCTTCAAATATACCCTATCTAATATCATAGAGAAATCCAATTTGCCAGTTCAGAATTCACGTTAGATTGTGAAGATGAGTCTATAGAAGAAGAAATTGGTGCACTTGACCCAATTTATGCTGCTACAAGGTAAGTTGTCGAGCATACTAGAATGAAATACCAGTGCTAGGGACCGGGCGAGTACTTAGTTCCTCTAAATATTATTGACAGTTGTGAACATATGATTGCATATTGGATGAATAGACAAGATGTTAATCACGTTAGTACTATGGAACTAGAGTTGGAAAGTTCTAATTTATCACGTTAGTACTATGGAACTGGAGTTGGAAAGTTCTAATTTATCACGTTAGTACTATGAAACTGGAATTGGAAAGTTCTAATTTGTCAGATTTTATGAAAGATTATGGAATTGAGCAGAACATTATTTCAGAGACTCCTGAAATTCTACGATGTCAACCAATTAATTTAGGTATAGGGGAGGCTCCTCAAATCATTCAGATTTACGATGGTATAAAAGGCAAGGAGAAAGAAATTTGGATAGATTACTTCTTAATGCATAAAACTTCTTTTGCATGGTCGTATGCAAATTTGAAAGGAATTCCAACTGAAGTTTGTGAGCATTGAATTATATTGGAGGAGAACGCTACACCAGTACGTCAAAGATAATATCGACTTAATCCAAAATACTCACTTATGATAAAAGAAGAACTAAATAAATTCTTAGAAATTGGATTTATCTATCTAGTTCTTTTTAGTGAATGGATTTCACCAATTATTATGGTACTAAAAAAGAATGAAAAAGTTTACATCTAACAAGATTTCTGCAAATTAAATGTGGCTATGAAGAAGGATTATTTTCCTTTACCATTCATGGATAGTATATTGGATGTTGTCGCTAAACATGAATGTTATTTATTTCTTGATGGATTCTCTGGTTATAATCAAGTGAAAATTAAAAAACAAGACCAGTTAAAAACTACTTTTATTATAGATTGGGGAACCTTTGCTTATAAGGTTATGCCATTTGGGCTTTGTAATGTACCAGCTACATTTCAAAGGATAATGATGCAAGCGTTCGAAGATTATCTATAAATTTCAATGGAAATATTTCTAGATGATTTTTGTACATTTAGTACGAGAACCAAGCATTTAGAATGTCTAGATCAATATTTGAATCAATGTGCTAAATTTAGAATTTCTTTAAATTTAAAAAAGTACTAATTTCGTGTACCTTCTGGTAAAGTGTTAGGTCATATAGTTTTGATGGCAGGCATTACTATAGATCCAAATAAAATAAAGATTATTGTAGAATTAAAGCAACCAGACATTGTTACAGGTGTTCGAGCATTTATCGGCCATGTCAGTTATTATCAGTGATTTATCTATCTATTTGTAGTTATATGCCTTTTTTTGATAAATCTCTTCAAGAAACCACCAACCGATGGGACCAATCTATTTTGGACAAATAAATGTACAATTGCATTCGAAACATTGAAACAGAAATTGGTTTCAACACCAATATTGGTGGCACCTTGTTGGACAAAACCATTCAAAGTTTATGTGGATGCATCTAATATTGCAATTGGTTCTGTTCTAAGTCAGAAAGATAATCAGGGTCTTGATCACCCTATTTATTATGCAAGTTGTCAATTGGTAGCAGTTGAAAGAAATTATATAACAACCGAAAGAGAAAGATTGCGGATGATTTATTCCGTACAAAAGTTTCGACATTATTTTCTTGGTTATAAATTTATTTTCCATGTCGACCATGATGCTTTAAAATATATGATTAATAAGCCTCAATTCAGTGGTCGTATTACACGATGGATTTTATTCTTGCAAGAATTTGATTTAACTATTCAGATAAGATCAAGAAAATCACATTCCAATACGGACCATTTATCTCAGTTATCCAATATATTGGGTAATGAACCCATTAACGATACACTATCCAATACAAAACTGTTTGTGATAGATGTAATTACTGTGGAATATAGTGAAATAATTCAATACTTGACATTTCAAACCTTCTCACCCAATTTTAATGAAAAGCTTAAACGACGCTTAATATTAAAATGTACATCTTACACAATGATTGGTGAAGCTTTATATAAACAAGGCAAGGATGGAGTTTTGTAATGCTGTATTTATCAGATTGAAGTGAGTATTATATTGGATGGTTGCCACTTAGACAGTTGTGGTGGACATTTTTCGGAGGACAACACGGCTCGTAAAGCTTTAGAAGCTGGTTATTGGTGGCCAATAATGTTTGCAAATGTCTACCAATTTGTCCGTCAATGTGACCGATGTCAGAGAATGGGTCGACCTACTGGAACTTCAGCAATGCCATTGGTACCAATTTTGGCTCAAGTGCCTTTTAAAAAATGGGGAATTGATTTTTTGGGACTAATTGCACCAGCCTCGAGAAATGGACAAAAATGGTATATACTGGTAGTAATGGATTACATAACAAAATAGGCTGAAGGCGTAGCTACGAAAATCGATAGTACAAGTACAGTAGCAATCTTTTTTTATGAAAATATTATTACACGGTTTGGTTGTCCACGAGAATTGGTTAGTAATCAAAGAACTCATTTTATAAATAGTAAAATCGAAGCACTTATGATTAAATACGAGATAAAATATCATAAGACTACATCATATCACCTTAGAACTAATGGACAAACAAAAAAGACTAATGAAATTTTATGTAAAATCTTAACAGAAACAATTTCAGGAGCAGGAATAGATTGGGACACTAAGTTGTTCGCAGCTTTATAGGCATACCATACTGCATATAAAGTTACTACCAATGCTACCCCTTTTCAATTGGTTTATGGCCAGGAAGCAAAATTATCTATTGAATTGGAAGTCCAAAGTTTACGAATTGCTTTAGATAATAGATTGAGAGATCATGATTCATTACGGCACTATTTAGAAGAATTGAAAACGTTGGATGAAACTAGAGCCAATGCATTAATGATAATGGAATTTACAAAAAAACGAAGGAAGACTTATTATGATAGTAAGCTTAGACCAAAGGCTTTTATGCCAAATGATTTGATACTTCTTTATGATAGTTAATTTAAAAAATTTTTAGGAAAATTTCAAGTTTGATGGCATGGGCCATATCAAGTTATTGATGGATTTCCAAATGGTTCAGTGCAATTGGAAGATTTTATGGGTACTAAATTTACCACATGGATCAATAGCAATTGGCTTAAACTTTACTATACATAAACTCAGGACGGATTTTTTGTTATAAAAAGAAAGAGGGGGAGGGTAAGTAATGATGATGATAGGTTAGTAAATGTAAGGTGATAAGAAGTGTGAGGAATATGGATGAGATTAGTGATGGCGGTAGTAAAGATTGGTTGTCAGACCTAGTTAATAGGATATTTCATCATGACGAATTGTGGAAAATAAGGGAGAGTCGATTCAATTGATTGGACCTTAGTAAAAGGTAGGAGGGAGGCTCTTAACAAGCATCGTGTTTTCTTTTGTGTAAACAATCATATATATGTACTTTGAGAGATTAATTATAAGTGCTTGCTTATGTTAGAATACAATGGCAATTGAGAAGACTAAGAGGTAGTTGAATAGGGAAGAGACACATCGCAATGTAAGGCACAAGGATGAGTTGCCACCATTGGAGTGTATTATTGTGATTAATATGGAGCCGATCCAATTGGATGTTTGTTGGATTGAAGAGAAGTAGTAGGATTTTTTAGGAGCACATAGGCATGGGTCTTTGCATATTTCACAAAACTTACTACCAATTGATGTTACACTGGTGGAGATTAGAGTTAAAGAGAAGTGAATGGCGGAAAAGGAGGAGTTGACGAACATGGTGTCTGAGAAAGCAAAGAGGGACACCGATTGGAAGGAACGGCAAGAGCGATTGCAGGTAGAGGTTGCAATGTTACACACTACACTAGCCGCATTAGAGGAGAACAATAATTTAGTGTAGACCAATACGCTAGTTTCAGCGATGATACCTTCAGAAATACCTTTGAAATCGATAGAAGAATAGTAGAAGATGTTGGGGGAACGCGACAACAAAATTATCCATATTGAGTCTTAGGTACGAGAATTAGGTTTGTTGAATGAAGATATGATGGTATGTTTGGATGAAGAATCCTTGAACACTAAGGTAGACGATGAAGATGTAACAAAGGAGGAGGTCACCAATTCAAAGGGTGGTAAATCAACGCCATTGACTGAAGAAGCCTGTGCTGCTATGTCTTTATAAGTTGAGGCTAAATAATATTTGCGAGGATGCTACACAGATAGAAGTGGGACTATGTAAAATATATAAATAAATTTTGTAGTAAGTTACTAGTTGGTTATTGATAAACTTGAGAATTACACTTACGGTTAGGCAGTTTAGTTGGTAATAGTAGGTTGTTAGTGGAACAAATGGTTAAGAATTCAAAGATTCATAACCTTTGGAATCTGCTGGCTGACAATCCATCTTTTGGTAGGATAAAGAGGTTGAAAAAAGGAAGATTGGGGCTAGACTGTGATAGTCGTAAGCCAAGATAAGCTTAATGCTATCTCTTTATTTTCTTTGCTTTTATTATTTTCTTATGAAGAATTGTGATTGAGAGAAGTATTGTTGAAACTGTGATTAGAATATTATAGAATATGACTTTGGATTGACCATTTTGGAGAAAATTTGTAACCTTGAGAATTGAGATTATCAAATTGTATTGTGTTAAGTGAAGATATTGAATTTTGTATGATGAATTGAGAAATTGAATATAATAAGTAAGTTAGAGATTAGTAATTGAATATATATAAATCGTAAAGAGAGTAAGTGGGAAATGAATTGATAAGAATATGGAAGTATTGTTGAATTGATATTTGTAGAATGGATTATATGTTGAATTAAGACGGAAGTAGTAAGCCTTGGTATTTTGTAATTTCATAATATATTTCAGATATCTAGAGTATAGTCAATTGTGACACTAATAGACCTAATTCATAAAACTAGTCTTTTTTCGTATTCAAATCCACTTCTATTAGTTCAATTGCTTTGGTATATTGAAGCTTGAATACAACGAGAATAATAAAGAGTATCTACATTTATCTTCTCAAATATATCTTAAAAATCTTGATATTAGCTTCGAATGCCACTTAAAGTCTTTTTATCAATAGAAACATCTGTAGCATAAATGATACAAGATGATCCTTCTTTTGCAGCATGCAAGAAAGCTCTTGCACCTACAAATACAAGTTTAATTGTGCTAGACTTATGACTTTCTACTTGATTAATTATGCTCTTAGTTATACTTTCAAAAAAAATCAAAACTATGAGAAGTCTAATCTATTTTAGGCTTATATTTTTTTAGCCATGATTAATATAAAATGATTGGATTAGAGGGAGATTTAATGATATTAAATATTACAAAGCTATTTTGACCATTAATTGCTACATCTATAGGAAGGATTTCATGAGTAACATCTCTTGAAGAAATGGACAATCATCTATGATTTCTACATGAATATGTTTAGTTTTCTTCAATAAAAATATACTATGTCTTTTAAGAAATTCTTCATCTAAGAAACATGCTGAGGCTTTTGAATCTAGCAAAGCAGAGGCTTTGTGATGTTTAGATCCTAGAATAATATTTATCATAAAATATGGAAAGAGTTCTGAAGAGAGAATAGGACCTTCAGTAGGTATTGTACAAGGTTCCAACTGCACAATCCCTATTGTAATTGGACAAATTTATTTTTGGACATACTATCTTCTTTAATCGCCGTACTCCTCATTTTATGGTTGCATCGCTTCTTTAGATAATGTTGAGTAGTTTGCTTAGGTTTTCCACAATATAAGCACAATACTTCCTAATGACGATAAGTCTTTTTTTTGTTCAATAAGAGGTTTGAAATGTACCACATCAATTTGCATATCCTCTACTTTTGAATGTATGTGTTGAAGAGAAGTTTGTATTGCTATTGAATTATAGTAACGTTGAGGTCCACTTATATAATTCTCAGATTGAAATTCAAAAAGATAATTGTCACACTTTAAGCAAAGTCAATTGTTTGACTCAATGTTTGAGTATTAGGTAAGTTGGGCATTAATTTTTCTACCTCATATTATAATTTGTAGAGAAATTGGCTAACAAGTGCAGCATTATTCCACTTGATATTAGTTGCAAGTTGTCAAAATTGTGAAGCGTACAATGTTACTGATCGATTAGCTTGTCGCAAAATATGGATCTTATTCGTTGGAACACAAATTGTATCATGTTTTTCATATATGGATCAAAATTCTATCAAAAAAGCCTCCAAATTATCTAATATTGGATCTTGTCATTCAAGAAAAGATGAAAATCATGATAATGTTGAACCTGAAAGAAGCATACCAATGAATCTAACTTGCGATCCTAGAGTTGGATAGCTTTGGAGTTGAAGTTCAATTACAAGTTGTACTTGATTGATAAATCCTCTAAACTTTGATCTAGTGCCATCAAACTTCTCGGATAGGGCAATTCTTGGTTCTCTAACACTGAAAAGGCATTCCACCATAGGAGAATGGACATGATTTGGTGGAGATGTTGAAGCAGCTCCAATCAGTTCTATATCTTCACTTCGTGATAATCTTGTTTTTCCTCGTGGTGGTAAATTGAGTTGATACATCGCAAGCATTATATCTCTCAATTATTCTTACATTTATGCCATTGTACTCTTTATTTTAGCAAATTCTACCATGATAATACTTAGAAAAAAAGATGTCTAATATTGCTTAAGACAAATAGAAGAGAAGACTTGAAAACAATGAAAATACTAAGGACAATATCAGTTTAGAAAAGGGTAATTCATAACTTCTAATACACTTATGTCTTATTAAGAGAAAGGAGTAATCTACTCTTAATCAAGATTAGATAAAACTCTGATATTATAAGTGTATTCTTGTCAATCTATCAAGGACAAGAACTTAATAAAAATTAATAAACAAGTAAGACTTCTCTCAAAAAAAGATGAAAAAATAGAAATAATTTAATATGTATATTAAGAAAGAAACTGGAATGGCTATTGCCAAAAGACAAGAAAACTAGAAACCATTGAAAGTAGATTAGAAGCAAGAAAAGAGTTGACAAGAGTGAAGAGGGCTTCACTCTTATCTCTATATATACTATCTAACTAGGAATTACGTGGCGATGTTCTATAGGACCTCCAATATGTATTGACTTTGTAAGATACATGCCTTGACTTATAAGGCAAGTTTTTCTATGTGTGAGCTACATAATTAGCTTGGTCTTCAAGCTAACAACATGTGTGGCACATGGCCAACTTGTTGATCACGTTTTTAATCCAAAAAGTCAATTAAAGACACCTATAAAGTCAAAGCAACATCTATTAAGCTTCTAAAAAGCTTGCATAGCAAGTATTATAGAATTAACTTACTTTTATCTACTTTTACTTTCTTCTACCTATTTATACATATAATTATTAGTTTACATGTGTATGTCCATAACATTCAATGATATTAGGTATTAATTCATTGTATTAAATAATTATTTATATTTGATGTTAGTTCTAATTACTAGGTTGGAAATTGATTGAATTGATGCCATCCAAAAAAGATTATAGTACTTAAATTTTAATAGATATCTACCTAAATGTTAACATAATATCTTTTAGTACCTATAAAAGAAATGAGAGAAAAAAGAGGGGAGGATAGTCATACAATGCTAGTTGTAGTAGCTATATGAAGTCTTATAATAAAAAAACAAAAAAAATAATCTTCATCTACAATCAAGCTATCATATTTCTAAGTTTGAATATATATGGCATATTGTGAGTCATACAATTGACCTATTAATATATTTTAATATAAAAAATATTCATAGTACTTTAAATTATTAATTTAAGAAGTTAATGTAAGAATCTTAAAAAAAATGGTAAAAAATAGAATAATAATATAAAAAAGGATCTTTTGTAGGATTTCTTTAAGGAAGAATTCTAAAATAAATAATTATTTTTTAATTTAGTTGATATAGTTTTATGATATTTTTTAAAGTAAATTTTTTTGAAAAAATTTAATTGAATTAAAAGCTAAATAAAAACTTAATTTGATTAGTTCAAAAATATTAGAAAAATAAAAGAAAAAATCAAATAAAAATAAAAATAGAAAAGAACCAAAAAAAGAAGAAATTCTTACAAAAATCTCATGCTTTTGTTTTTTTTGGCATTGCATTCCTTAGCTTTGAAAATTTGAGGTTTTCTTCTATATATTTATACTCCTAAGTGAAGTGATGTGATGTAGCACTCTCCTGTAGAAAGTGGATTATTTGCTATAATATGCAAACATCAATATTACCATTGTTGATTCTAGCAACGTTGTTTATTTTTTCCTCAATAATAATGTTGCTCATTTTCTTAGTTGTATATTGTTATTGACATTAATATTATAGAGCAAAAGATTTCTTTTTTGCCATAGCATTCTAGTGGTGATGGCCACTTCAATAATTTTATTTTATTGTTTAATTCTTTTATTGCAAATTGACAAGATGTAGTGATTGTTGACAAATTGGCACTGCTCTCTATTTTATACTACTACTAGTACAAATATTGTACTACAAGAAATTTCAATTTTTGCCATACTTATGGAGAAGGTGAAGCATCACATGGTTGAGGACTTATTGAGTTGAGTTGATCTAGGTTGATGAATTAAAAGCTTACATTGAGGCGGTGGTATGAAGGATTTATATAATACATTGTCATGTTATAACATAGCTAATAGATAAAAAAGTGAAAGAAATATTATATTATAAAAGTTCTTATTTTATAATATTATATCAAATTATCTTAAAAATTTAGATAGGAATCAAAAGATAATAAATAAAATATGTAAATGCTATCTATTTATAAAATGGGCTTCTATTTACTTTATAAGGAAATAAATAGAGCAAATTAAGATATATTAGAAAAATAATGGATATAAAAATATGTGTAATGGAATTAAGAATTGATTTTAGTAATAATTATCTTAAAAAAATAAGAATTGATATGTGAAAAGGATTGGTTGCCAACTAGGATCAAAATTAGATTCCAAGGTACAAAACCATGCACCTACAGCAACTCTATAGTTCTTTTATTAATCAAAAAGTGTATTTTGAAAGAAGACTTTATAGAATTTTTTTGAGCATTGGTTTTGGATAATTTGAATATGTAATAAGTTTGTAAGAACTTTGTAAATTCAAATTTTTTTTGAGTGACTTTGATTTTATGAAATAAAAAAGAATGTATATTTAGATATTTTTTGTGAGTTTGGTAGTAGATCTATAATTAAAAATGTATAGATTTGTGATTATAATTGTTATTATTACATATTATAAATTTAAGCATGATTAAATGATTAGATTAAAGGTATCAAGGTCATGAATCTCAAAGAAAAGAAATCCTCAATACTTTTTTGTGTCATTGAAAGAAACTAGAAAGTCAATCAAAGATGCTATTGAATTAGAATGGCTATTGTCAAAAACAAAAAGACTAGAAAGTCTTAAAACAAGACTAAGAACTAGAAAGACATTGACAAGAGTGAAGAAGGCTTTACTCTTATGTCCATATATACTCTTAAGTAGGAACAACGTGGCAATATCCTATAGGACCTGCAAAACGTGGTGACTTTTCAAGACATATATCTTAACTTACAAAGCAAGTTTCATATATGTGTGCCACATAGTTAGCTTGTTTTATAAGCTATTAACACGTGGTTAACTTATTGACTAAGTTTCTAATCTACCAATCAACTACAAACATATATAAAGTCAAAACAACATCTATGAAGTTTCTAAGAAGCTTCTCTAAAAGATATCATAAAATTAATTTACTTTTATCTACTTCTATTTAATCATATAGATATTTATTAGAGTATCTATGTGTATCTGTAACATTACTTCTCTTTTTAGAGACAAGTTCCATGAGGAGTAGTCTTTATATGTTGAAGAAATTTAAGATGTAATGAATTGTATTTATGACATATTCTTATCTTTAATCTCATCAAAGATGATTAATAGGTCTTCTTAGCCATTAATAATATTTCATACTAGAGCAAGAAGACTACCTTGTTATTTGATCATTGTTGAGGCCTTCATAACTTCTTTCAAATAAAACATTTGGAATACCATCAATAGTTGTTCCTACTTCTAATAAAATCACCAAACATTGGGAGTCTCTTCCAAAGTTGTGATATCAAATACATTGTATCTTGCCATCTATTTAAGAAAAGATGTGTTGTTCTTGATAATCTTTATCTCGATTTTGTCGTCTTGAAGATTGTGACTATTGTAATGTCTCATCAGAGTTGAATCTGCTTGTTGTAATTTTTTTATCCTCTTAGCATCACAAATACATAAAAATTACAAAGAAAGATAGAAAGTAGAGTATTATCTTCTTTTAATCTTCTTTCTTTTGTAGTAAAGATTTATTATTCTTTATTTTAGTTGTAATGGATGTTATAGATCAAAAGCTTCAATTCTTTCACCTGTATTTATAAGATTCTTTGGTGGCTCCTATGTTTATTGGCTAATATCATATCTATGCCAATGAACAAGATATTCCAACCTATTTCAATGTTGCTTTGAATCTAGAATTACTTCAATTTTGAATTCTTGATTGTTATTCATTTCTATAGGATAAGGTAGCATTTATCTTCTTCTTGAGATATTTACTATCTTATATGGCTCAAGAAGATATATGTGAAATATATGATAGATTGTTATAGACTCTAGTAGAAATAATTGATAAGCAACATAATTGACTTTTTTACTAATAAAGAAATATTCAAGCCTATGATAGTCCAACTTATTATAAAAATAAGGAGTCTTGATATTGCGATGAAGTAGTCATATCTTACCACTTACATTGAATCGTGGTTGTTTTTTACAATAGGAAACTATATTAATCTTTTTTTGTTCTTAAGCTCTCTTTAACTTTGCCTTTATTATTGCGTGTAGCTCTAACAAACGATTTCTTAAATCTTTTGCAACAAGATTATTAACGTTTAAAAAGTCAAAAGTATCAAGTTGTGGATGATAATCATAGTTGGTAAAGAAAGATATTTATTGAGTAGAAGAATATACCAAATTATTATATGCAAACTCTGCCAATGATAAAAAAATTGTTCAATTATCTTGATGATACATAATGATACACTTCAAGTATTACTTTAAAACTTAATTTAATTGTTTTATTTGTGCATCAATTTGAAGATGAAAAGTCAAAGAGAACTTTATATCTACCTTTAAAATCTTAAAAGGAGTTCTCCAAAATCTTAATATAAATTGATTCCTTCTATTTAATATAATAACTTTAAGTAATGCGTGATAGCGATAGATATTATTAAAAAAAAACTTAAACATTTTTTCATCTATGATGGATTTTGTATATAGTACAAAATGTGCCATCTTGTTAAATGATCTACTACCACAAATATAGAATTATACCAACCTAATATTAGAAGATTTGTAATAAAATCTGTAGAAACAAAAGTCCAAGGTTGTTGTAGAATAGGTAAAGGTTGAAGAAGTCCATAAAGTCAATGGTGAGGAATTTTGGATTTAAAAAAAATATCACATGATTGTAAAAATTCTTTTATTATCTTTTACATTTGAGACCACCAAATTTTTTTTGATATTAGCTCCAACGTTTTGTTATATCTAAAATATCTGGCTGCTTGAAAGTCATGACCAGTTTGAAGAATACATAATTATGTTCCATCTTTTAGAATATATAATTGTTCTTTAAAATAAAATATATTATTTTTAAAATTAAACTTAAAAGTATCATGAGACTTAAAAGAATTATTTTTGATGTCATGGATAAGAAAATCAAAGAATATATTTGATTAAATTTACTTGACAAACATTGAATTAATGTTTAATGTTGATTTTATTCCTTGAAGATGAAAATATTTTGGCTTCTAGAGAATCATTTTTTATTCATCAAAAGATGCAATTTTTCTTTTGGTACAAGTTAAAAATATCTAAAAATGGCTTTCAACAAACCTTGCTATTTTTTGAGTTGATAAGTGATCTTAAAATCAAATCTCGATAAGGACTTATTTCAATGAACTTGGCAATGATTTAAAATATGAGCTGATATAAAATACTTGAGATTCTTATGATCTATATAAATATATGGTGATTAGACTTAAGGCATCTTCTAAATAATGATGCTATTCTTGAAATGAATCCACAATTACAAGGAATTCTTTGTCATGGATCTCATAATTAATCTTGTCTGCTAAAATTTTTTTGGAATAGAAACTACTAAGTGAAAATTTTCATCTATTCCCATTTGTGATAACAGTGCATCCAATACAAAATTTGATGCATCTATTTCTATAAAAAATGCCTTAAAAAAGTCATCACCATATAAGATTGATATAGAAGTAAACTTTATTTTTAAAACATCAAATGATGCTTTAGCTTCTTTATTCCACTTAAGTTTGTTTTTATAAGACAAATGTATAAGTAAAGCTACAACTTGAGAAAAAATCTTGATGAAGATTTGATAGTAATTGGCAAAGTTTAAAAAATATTGAACATCTTTTACTATTCTAAGAATTTTTCAATCCATAATAGTCTAGACCTTCTTTGGATCTATCTTTAGTCTTTTATTGGAAATGATATATCCTAAGAAGTCAACTTGAGTAGTGTGGAATATACACTTTTTTAACTTCACATATAATCCTACATCTCCAAGTTTTTGTAATACACGACAAATATGGATTTTATGCTCTTCTATATTTTTAGAGTAGATTGAGATGTCATCCAAATAATAAGTAATAAAATCATCAAGAAATTCATGAAAGACATTATTTATTAGATATTAAAAAGCAATTGATGTATTTAAAAGTCCAAAAAGTATGACCTTATATTCAAAAGGGCCATACTTGATTCAAAATATAGTTTTCGATTCATCTCCTTCTTTAATGCATACTAGATTATATACTTCTCGTAGATCTATTTTTATATAAATCTTTGCTAAATTTAATTGATCAAGAAGTCTTAAAATTAAAGATAGAAGATACATATTCTTAATGGTGATCTTGTTGAGTCGTTGATAGTCCACACATATCCACAGAGATTTATTTTTTTTCTTCAGTATTCCTTAAGTACAACAAATTCGTTTTGCGATAAGCTATAGATTGGTCCAAATAGTAGTTGAGCTCCTTTGTAAAGATCGATGGAACAATCATAAAGACAATTCTTTGGAAGAATATATATATTTTCAAAAATATCTTAAAAATCTTGATATTGATTAAAAATACCACTTAACATCTTTTCACCATTAGAAAATAGATAAATTATAAAGCAAAAGATAATCCTTCTTTTGCGGCATATATAAAAGTTTTTGCAGATACTAATAAGATTTTAGACTTATGTATTTTTATTTGATTAATGGAATTTTGGATTAAACTATCAAAAAAATTAAGGTTATAAGGATTCCAATCTATTTGAATATTATATTTTCTAACTAAGATAATCTTAAAATAATCAAATTAGATAAAGATCTTATTACATTAAATATTATTATACTATTATGATCTTTAATTAATATATTTAAAAGAACACTCTTATGCATAATATCTCTAAAAGATAGTAAATGACCATCTATGACTTCTACATGTATAATTTTAGTTTTTTTGAGTAACAATATCTCTTATTTTTTGGCAAAATCTTCATTTATAAAAGGCTTTTTTTTATTAAAGCTACAAATGAAAGAGAGCACTTCTTAATAATAATGCACCTATGAATCCAACTTGAGTAAATCCATTGAAGTATTTGAAAAGATGCAACTTTAAATAGACCTTGACTTATTGCAAAAATCCTTGAAATTTTGATCTTGTTCCATGAAACTTCTCAAGTATACTAATCCTTGTTTCCATCATACTTGTAGAAGCAAAACTCCTTAGATTTGGTTGTGAAGTCGATCTAATTGCTTCCTTCAACTGCAAAACTTCTTGCCAAAGATTCTAAACTTTTTCTATAGGCATAGGCATAGTATCCCCTAATGTACATTGAAAATTTATGAGATTTCTACTCTTAGAGTGTTGATAAGCTCATGAAGATTTGCAATAATTACAAATCTATTCTTACTTCTACTAAGAGTAATATCCATAATCTTTCTTTCTATAAATAATACAAATAAATTCAAAAAGTAAAAATAGAAGAAGATAATCTACAACCTTTAATAAAAATTTCCACAAAGAAGGATAATCTACTCTCTTTAAGGAAAAATTCAGTGTTAGAGAATACTTTTTTTATTTAAAAATAGATAGTTCAAAACCTTCAAAATACAACTATAAAAGTGGCATAATTCACTCACTTCTAAAACAAGACAAAAATAATAGGTTAACACTCTTATCAAACTATAAGGGATATGAATGTCAAAGAATCAAAATCTTCAATATATTCTTGTGTCATTGAAAGGAACTATAAAGTCACTCAAAGATAATATTGAACTAGAATGGCTATTGCCAAAAATAAGGAGATTAGAAAGTCTTAAAACATGACTAAGGACTAGAAAAGCGATGACAAGAGTGAAGAAGATTTCACTCTTGTCTCCATATATATTCTTAACTAGGAACTATGTGGCGATGACCTATAAGACCTCCAAATTGTATTGACTTTGCAAGACATGTATCTTAACTTCCAAGGCAAGTTTCTTATATATATGTAATATAGTTAGCTTGTTTTGCAAGCTAATAACATGTGATTAACTTCTTGATTAAGTTTCTAATCCATTAATCAACTACAAACATATGTAAAGTCAAAATAGCATCTATGAAGCTTTTAAAAAGATTTTCTAAAAGATATTATAGAATTAACCTATTTTTATCTACTTCTATTTAATCATATAGGTATTTATTAGAATACCTGTGTATATCCATGATAGAAGGTTATTGAAGTTCAAGTAGATTGAAGTATTAAAAATAGGAATTTAAAGGTCTAAAATAGTTTCTAAGATCTTTAGCAATATGCTGATTGGATTGAGGTGAAATTTATATGTATAAATAATATACTTAATTTTCAATATATATATGAATTTTAAAAGATATTTAATAATGGAATTAAGAGATCTTGGCTTTAAGAGATTAGTATGAAGATTGGAAGAAGAGACCGGCCAACATCTAAGTGGATTTTAGAATTTATCTTTTATTTAGTAAGTTTGATCTTCTTAAAGACATTTGTACTTATTGTTACTTTAGTTTTTGAGACGTGTATAAAATTTGAATTGAAATCAATGGTTTGAGTGTTGATTTTAGAGGTATTACTTTGCCATAGGATTTCTTAAAGATTTATTTAAGATTTAAGATTTGATTTGGATTTGTTTAAGTTTTTTTTTTTTTTTTTTTTTTTTTTTTTTTTTGAAATTTGATTAAAATTTATCTAGAATTTATCTAAGATTTGTTTAGGATCTTTTTAGGATTTTTTTAGGATTTTATTAAGATTTATCTAGAATTTGTCTAAGATTTGATTAAGATTTGTATAGAATTTGATTTGGATTTGTCTAAAATTTGATTAGGTTTTCTTTTAGAGCTTGTTTAGAATTTGATTAGGATTTGTGTAGGATTTAATGAGGGTTTTTTTTAGGATTTGTCTAGGATTTGATTAGGATTCAATTATGATTTATCTAAAATTTATTTGTGTTTTAAATATAATTTAATTAAAAATTTAATTAAATTTGATGAATGTTTATGACGATTTGTTTACTATACCTTCTTTGCAATCTTTAACTATATGTTGTTGTATGAATAGAGCAAAAGCCTCAAAAATGCTTGCAAAATTGGGATTACAATACATACCTTCTCTTCTACTTGTAGTTCTACTCCCAACTTCACTTAAAGTATTAATTGAAGCACTATCAAAAGCCTTTCTTTTTATTCTCTTATCGTCCTTTTCCACACTTCAAATAAACCAAAAATAATTCCAAACATCTTCCACTTTAAGCTTTTTACATTAGATTCATTAAATAGGCCATATTATATGAAGTCTTATTTGAGAATGTATTGGACACTTGGTTTTAGAAGATAAAAGAAATTTATAATAATAAGTCCACTTTAATAGAATAAAATATAAATTATAATTATATCTTAATAAATATAATAAAATATTTATCAAATCCAATTAAATTTTAAAATAAATTATAAAAGAAATACAAAGAAATCCAAAAGAAATCAAAAAATAATAATAAAGAAATACTAAAGAAATTCTAAAGAAATCCATAGAAACTTTTAAAAAATACTAAAGAAATATAAAAGAAATCTATAAGAATCTTAAATAAATTCTTATAAAATTTTTAAGTTATTTTTTAAAAATCTAAAGAAATCCTAAAGAAATCCAAAAAAACCTAAATCAAATTTTAATAAAATCTTAAATCCTAAATTCTAAATCAAATCCTAATCCATTTCTAAAAAAATCTTAATCAAAATTAACTAATTTAAACCAATCTTAAGATAGTTTAGAACCTCAATATCTATTAATAAAACCATTGATTTTTCTTAAAATTTTACATATATTTCAATCTCTTAATTAATTACAAGTACAAAAAATTTGAAGAAAATTGAACTTACGAAATAAGAGAAAAAAATCATACTCTACTTGGATATCAATTGGCTTCTATCTTTGACCTTAATGTTGATCTTTCAGCATCAATAATTCCTAATTGCTTTCATGTTTACATAAATATTGAAAGTCAAGTCAACTATTAGCTTCAACAAAAATCATCTCAATCCAACTAGAATTTTTTTGCAAATCTAAGATAACCTTACTTGGCTTAAAAATCCAATTTTTAAGATCCTAATCCATTTAAACTTCAATAACTTCCAATCCAACTATCCAATTAAGCTCATATTTATAGCATATATTTAGTATAACTATAATTACAAATCTATAAAATTTTTATAATAGATATGCTTCAAAAAGCACAAATTTGTCCAAATAATAAATCCTATTTTATTTTATGAAATCTAGACTCACTTAAAAAAAATCCTAAATTTATAAAGTTCTTACAAAGTCATTATAAACTCAAATAAATTGAAAAAAATATTCTAAAAAATTATATGAAATCTTCTCCCAAGTGCTATTCTTTCATTTATAAAAGAACTTTTGGATTATTGTAGATATGTAGTTTTGTGCCTTTAGGTTTGATTTTAATATAAGTTGACAATTGGTCACCTCTAGGTATCAATTTTTGTCTTATAGAGGTTATTTAAAGAGTTAAGAGTTGATTTCAGGTATATGTAAAAATTTCCATATGGCTTTTTGTTATTTTGCTAATTTCTTCTATTTGCTACTATTTTGTTCCTATAGATTGATTATTGTTGGTAAGGATTAACAAATTTTCTTGCTCTCAATGAGTAGATTGGACTCTGGATGGTATTGTGCTTAAACTAGGAGCTCCAAATTAATAATATGATTGCATTCTAAAATTGATGAATTTTCTTATATTATATTAGAGTGTTGATTTGGTGGACTCATTTCATTAGAGCAACTATGAAAGAAATCATGATTTGAGCTTTTATAGGATGTATACCTTGAAGTCAATTTTGCAAAGGAATTGAGATGTAAAGATTAATAAAATTGTGACAAACTGTGATTGCTCGTTTTACTTATTCCGGAAGAAACCTCCCAAAATAAACTTGTATAGGGGAATTCAAACATGGGGAATGACTAGTTGCTTAAGCGTTCACGTTAGGGTCACACAATCAATTACCTCTTGAATGTATCATGTCTATTTTCAATATCTGAACACACAAAGAAACTATAATCTCCTCCTTCACCTTATCGGTCTCTTCCTTACAACAATTCAGTCATACCAATAACTGCTATTTCCACCAATATATTCACCCTCATAATCTCCAACTGTAATACTGTGTCCTCACAGCTTTCAACACACAATTATCTTCGTTCCAATTACTGGAATTCTTCACACAGAACTGCCATTCACATTACAATGTTTCACACAAACACAAACTCATTCTCTCTGCTGAACTACAATCAGATTTCAGCATTCAATCTTTTTTCTTCTCAAATAATACCAATCGCATTTCCATTCCATAATTCACTTCACAATATTTAGAAACTCTCAATCTTCTTATTCAAAGAAAATAACAAATAAAAGAAAAGAGATAGCACGAAGCTTATCATGGCTCACACTATCACAGCAATGGCCTTCGGCTCATGACTATCACAGTCTGGCCCTCGGCTTACGACTCTCACAGTCTGGCACTCTAATTAACTTGTACAACCCTTATATACTTTCCTCTGATTCTCCAGATTCTAACCGTAATTCTGTAATTAACCGCTTTTAATAACTAAATCACTCATTCATCCTCCTAAATTTTCTATTATATGGACTATTAATATATTTTACCAATATCTTTTAAAAACGAATTAATATCTATTCTATACAAACACAAGTGACACTTTGGTGATTTACAAGGATTGTATAAAGAACTCAAAAGAGGACTCTTATTGGCAATCATAAGCAAGGAGTACTATGATTCAAGTACGTTCAATGCCTAATACACAATGGAAGTGGCGGAGTTGGTCTTATCCTATTGTGAGGGTAAAGTTCTCCCTAAATCCAAATTATAAGATGGCCTCAATTTAAAGTTATTTGTATTTAACGGTATAAAGTAGAAGATGCAATAAACAAGAATAAAAGAAAGAATAACACAAGATAAGTGAAAAAATATAATTAAGTAATTACACACAACAAAAATAGTTTATAGTTTATTCATTAAATTTTTACCTAGTAAATATATATATATATATATATATATATATATATATATTTAAAATATATTTTTAAATAGATAATTTTATTATCTTTTTAATAACATAAGAAACATATAAATTTGAATTATTATGAATATTTTATAAAAATTTAAAGATGGGAAGTAAATAATTGAAAAGTTAAGTAATAATATTTTATTTCAAGGATAACTTGCTTATAGATTAAGAATTTGAACCTCACCAATGTCCACATGTAGTGTATATTACTTTTCTAAAGAGGCCTTGAGGCCTTAGTCTTATCTTCCACTCTACACCTAAGGTGCTATAATCCATATGAAACTTATACACCTTCCTTCTTACAAGGACTTGACTAATTATTGATCCTCCTATTTTCTACTAGTAGAATTCATATTTTTATATTTTTGACTTCACCATGGTATTTAAAAATATTCAAATATCTTGATAATCTTGTACAACCTTCAAATCTTATTCCATTTTTTTATAATAGCTTCCAAAGAAGTAAAACTCAATTTTATCAAGGTCTTGAAATCTTTCCTAAAAATTCTTAATAAATTTTAAATATATTCTTAAAAATCTTATAATATATTTAAATCTATATTTTTCTATCTTAGAATTTTTTTAATGATATAATTAATTTAAATATATTAAAAATATAATTTTCTATATAATTAATTAAAAAAATATGAAGTTCTTTTTTATGCTTCTACTAACTATTAATTATTCATTGATAGATTTTTTATAAGTAATACATATAGATAGGAGGCCAATGAAGATATTAATTTCAATAATTAATCTTTAATACTTAATAATAAATAAAAGTATTAAACTAACTAAGATAATTGCTTCTAAGACTTACTAAGGCTCCATTTTTATAATTTTTCTTCTAGTGAGGCTTTTGTAATATATAAATACTTATAAATTCTTTTTAATGCTAAAATAATAAAAAAATTAATCTTAATATTTGTATAATTAAATGATTTAAAACTATGTTTTTAATCAATTCACCAATTAAGATGCATTGGTGGGACTCATATATTATAAGCATCTGAGACTATTTATAAAAATAGAAAGAATCCAATTCTTACTTTAATATAGTCTTTAAAAAATAAAAAATAAAAATATATAAAATAGATACTATTATTTAATAAAAGATATAGAATTCAAAAAGAAAAAATTTTAAGACTTTAACATAAAAATAAAAAAGTACAATTATTTGGTTTGGATTCAATATGTCTCTATATATAGCAACTTATTGCTTAGTCACTAGCTCAATATTTAATAGCACCTATATTTTTAACAAGATTTGAACCAATGACTTTATGATTGTAAATTCATAAAAACAAAATTGAATTCTATAGGCAACATAAAAGACAATCATGATTCAAAGATAATACTTAATAATATTTTTTACCTTTTCTTTGAGCCTAATATTGTAATATACTAATAATATAAGTTATTTATAGGTTTAATTTAGAATTATTAAAAAAATAAAAATAAAAATATCAATGAACATTGGTATTAGAGCTAAGGTTTGTATCATATATTCCTTACAAGAACTTCCATTAGTTTGTGTAGAAAAAGTCTTTTCTATCTAATATTTTGAGTTGAATTAAATTATTGTCAAAGACTTCTTGAATAATATAATGTCCAGTCTAAAGTGCATCAAACTTGGTTGGAAATTTCAATTTTTTAACATCTTGAACCATTATCCACATCTTTAGAATAAGAAGTTTTTTTTTTTTTTTTTTTTTTTTTTTTTTTTTTTTTAATCATTTTATCAAAAATATCCTTTTTTCTTTTTTGAGTAGTTTTTATGTATTGAGCTAAAAATATTTGAATTTTACTAAGTTTTTTTTGCATGCTTTAATCATTCTTTTTAAGATTCAAAAGTATCTAATCTTTCATAAATGAAAATGCATAAAGTTGAGTCTTCAAACTCTACAAATTGATTGTGAGTGTCTTCTTCTTCATAAGGATTTTCTTCTAATCATTTGACAAAATCACCCTCATCTTTATATTCATATAATCTAAGACTAATACATTTTATTAATGTAATAGTTGAAATTGAATTTGAATTAAGTTAATTAAGACCAAAGTGATAAAAGTTAGAATTTTAAAATAATAACTTAGTTAGTTTTAATAATTTAGAGGTTGTTAGTTATTACTATGAGGGTTGACTAAAAGCCTATGAATTCACCTATAATCATTTTATATAATTCATAGTGAGTTAGAATTATAATTTTTAAAAATATTTAATAAAATTTAGAAATGATAGTTTTGAGATTTCCTCCAAATTCAACAAATTTAAGTGGCATAGTGGTTCTTCTAATTTATGGAAGCCTTTTTAATACAATGGTGGCATTGGATTCATCCCATGGAGTGAAGAAAATAAGATCAACATCTTCTTCCTTAAAATACAAGTAGAGTAATAAAATTCTCATGTTGAAGGATTTTATAAGAATTGATAATATCCTTTTAAGTAAAAACTTTCATAAAAATTATAATTGAGCATAAATTGAGGTATGTGAGTATTTGATCTTATCATAAAAAAGTTTTTTGAACACAATAGTGAAGTTATATTTATCAAAAAGTGATTTCTTGACCACTTATAAGAGCCATCAAACTTGCTAACGAAATTAGCTTTTGGATGAATGAAAGCCGTTGATCTATATTAGAGATCTTAGAAATCAAGGATAAAGATATGGTTGCCTTCCCACAAGCCACCACTCAATTGTATAAGAGTGATTTGGTTCTCCAAGTCCTCTCTTTCTTCTTTTGGTAAAAGATGAAGCTATGCAAAAATTTGGCTCTAAATCCTAATCTTAATTTTATGTTTTATTTTTAATCTCATTGTTAATTTTGTAGTTGTATGTACATGGATCTTCAGATGGTCATTGGATTTTAAGACATAGGTCATTATGAGAGATAGGTCCTTTGGCCTCCCAAATACTCGAAGGATTTCAAGAGCCTTGGATTTTCTTCAATCAATCATTCAATTTTTTGAATTTCAATGTGAAATATTTTGTAGTTATAGCTTTTGGTGTTAAATTTCCAACAAGAAAAGGTTTGCTTAATTTGAAGTAAGAGCAAAATTTTGGTGGAATTTTGAGTGCAAAGAAGTTGGTTGCCTTAGTAGTTTAAATCACTCATATTTGAAAAGGCATTTATTAGTGCATTCTAATTGGATTACTCTGAAATTTTGGAAGTAAGTGCATCTTTAAGTTGAGCTTCTAAAGGCATAAATTTAATTAAATTTTAAGATAAATTAAGATTTTTGATTAATTTTTAAGTAGATGGAGGTTGCTTATCACATCAACCTTGGTCTTTCAACTTTGAAGGATTATTACTTACATTTTAGATACTAGATTGAATTTAAATTTATTAAAGTAGGAGCAACTTTAAGTTAACTTTGCAAAAAATTAAAAATCATTTAATTTGGAGATAATCACGATTTTTGGAAAATTTTGGAGTAGAAAGGGTTTGTTACCTTCAATTCTTGGCGTTATCAAGGTACCTTCACTTTTATCTCTCTTTAATCCCACTTTTACTTTTATTTTTATAGTGATTTATAAATTTTATATTTTAACTTTTGGATTTTAATTTTTAACTTTTAGATCAAATTTTTTCTTTTTTACTCTTAATTTTTATTTTTAATTTAGCATTTTAGATTTTTATTTTTATTATGGATTAATAATAATAATAATATAATGAATTATTTTTACTATCAATTATTTAAGAAATAATAATTTATAAGTTTCAATTAATTATAATTTTATAATCACATAAAAATTAGTAGTTAAGAAACATATAAATGATGTTAAACAAATTATTGAGATTTATGTAGAGATCTTATAAATGGCCTTGAAAGACCATAGCAAATTCTATTATATCTTTTTATTAATATTAATAACCATTGTTTGGAAGACTTAAATTTAATTGAATTATAAATACTAAAATTTAAATTAACTTAACAATTACTCAATTGGAAATTCTATTATTCCACCTCTTAAACTTGTTGTATGGCATCAATTTCATCTAATAGTGAAATTTGGGCTCACAATTGAATAAAATTATTTTGATTGGCTTCTATAGATATTGGTGTTTTTTCTAATGGGGCCAAAGATTGGAGTCTAAAGTGACCAAATACTATGGTTGTTGTTAATTTTTTTAAGGTCTGTAAGTGAAGTAAAGCTTACAAGCCCCTCAATTTGTTATTCCTTTAGATTGCTTGAACCACCTGCTTCTTCACAAAAGAGGGTAATTGTCTGCCTCTTCATATAGACATATCACATAAAATGATATCATATAATCTGCATCTCCTGCTCACATACAAAGGTCATGAATTTGACTTAGAAATTGAGAAGGTCTTTGATTAACTAATCTCACTTTTATAATCACCTTATGAACAATTTTTAAAATCAATTTATTTATGGTGGATTTAAGCAAAATTTTGATACTACTTCCATAATCTATTATAACTTTAGAAATTATTTTAACTACTAACTCCACATTTATTTCAATAGATCCATATTTTTTATTGTCTTTATCTTCTTTTAATATAATATTCTCTTATAAATCGTCAATTTTAATTTTAGCTATTTCTTCCATCTTCTTGATTTTTCTTTCCAATATAACTCTTTTTTTGAGGTCTTTTTTGATACTTGGTGCTATTTGAATCAATTGTCCAAAATAAATATTAGTTGTAGCTTTGCAAAGATCTTGCCATACATCATAAGTTTCTATAAGATTGAAGGTTCTTTTGGTTGTTGATTGTTTTAAAAAAGTGCTAAAAGTCTAAGCTCCTTCTTTGCCTAGAAATTGATATTCTTTCTCATCTAATTCTTTAATTATTTCTTGAGTAGTTTTTGAAAATTCTACATATTTAAGTAACTCTTTTGAAGTATCTATAGATACTTTATCTTTTTTAAGTTGGAATAAATCTATTGATTTTTTGATATTCATACTTCTAATAGTAATAAAATAAAAAGATAAATATGTATTATTAAAGAAGATCTCCTTGCTATCTAGTTGTACTAAGTTGAATTGAAGAAATAAAAATAAGTTTAATATAAAAAGTACATTAGATAGAGCCACTTTATACCTAACATCTTAAAATTTTTGTACTTATTGGTTTTGATTCTGGTTCTGGTTTTAAATATATACTATAGATCCTTGCAATATTATGTAATTAATTTAAATTATTTTTAAATCATGATGATTTTAACCATTTCTTGAAGGGTCATAATACATGTTTGATAAATATTTTATAATAATAGAATCTACAAATCTAACTTCTCACATATTTCTTCTAGATTGGTTATTATAGTTTCTTGAAGAAAAAATTGAAAAGAATATTTTAGTTGGATTTTCTAAAAAAATCCATAGGATAAAAAATCTCTATAATTAGAATATAAAATTATGTTCTCAATCTAACATTGACCAACTTGATATGATTTTTTGTAAGTAAGACAAGGTATTATAATACTCCTTTGATTTGAAGGAAAATTATAACCTATTGATTCAATAGATAAGAAGGCTTATATAATTGGAATTTATTTTTTCAAAGGTTGTTGTAGGAATCATGGAAAAAATTATATTATGTGGTTCATTTGACTTTAATTTATACACCACAATTCAGAGGTATAAATTTTTGATTTGTGATATCTTGGCTTTATAGTTGGAATTTGATTTTTGGCGAGGTAAGACAATTATTTATTAATGGCCTTCATAGAATTTATCATCTTATTTTTAAACACCTTATTGATTTGCTTTACTTTACTTTTAAATTCTTTTAATCTAATATCATTAAAAGTCTTAGTTTGAACTTGATCATATAAAGCTTCTATAGCTAAAGGTGTTGAATTACTAATTGATAAGGAAAAAATAAAAAATTGACAATAGCTTAAGTTGGAGGTTGATGGAATTTGGTAGGTCGATCTTACAAGGATATAAAGGCAACTATTGATTCTTTTGCTTTTTTAAGCATGTGATCATTTTTTTTTTTATCAATAACCTCGACTTTCAAGATAATTTGAATGGCTCTTTCTAAATCTTTAGGGCTTCTTATTTAAGATATTCCAAATTATAGAAGACATGACAAAATCTTAAATAAAGTAGTTCCTTATGGTATCTTTATTTAAAATATTATCAACATACTAAGTAAATATTATATAAAATTGCCTCACATAAAAAGTATCATCTTCTAAAGGATCTTATCTAATTTTTTTCAAGGCTAAAAAGACTTATTATTAGCCAATTACAATATCGTATTATATATTGTCTTGTTTAAAAATGCACCAAGTATCTAACTATAAAAGATAAAGTTGTGTTTTATAAGTATCTAAGAAATCCTAATAGAATTCATTTATATGAGAGAATGTAATTTTAATTTTAATTCAAAAGTCTTTAATAGCTTTACAAATTATTTGCTATATAAAGCATTCAAAAATATTCTTTTTAGTAACATCAATCATACAAAAATTCCAATTGTATTATTACTTTCACAATTAAGCAAAAACACCTCCAAATCACATAAAATTCAACTCATAGATCTCAAATCCTAAATCGTGAACTTTGCACAATCTATATAAGTAATAACTAAGGTTGCTGACATATGAACTTATAAGCTGAGATTCTAAAACATCATCAATAGAATAGACATTGTAATTTAAGGATATAAAGAAACTAGCTCTAAAAATGGTCCACCATTGAATGGACTCACTTGAGTATTAATGTGTGTAAGCAAACTACCAATTTGAAAAGATCAACATATAAGTAGTAAAGATTTTTTAATTATTCAACAATTGGATTGAAGAATGGGTTGCATTAGGCTTGAATCTAAGATGCCAAAGTTTTGAGAGAGATCTTGATAACGTATAAAAAAAAGCTTCAATGAGCTATAATAAAAGTGATGATTCTTACAAGTCTACTCTTGTTATAATATATCTATTATTTTTTTATATTTCATGATATTTAGATTGAAAAAAAAATAATTGTTTGATAGAAAAGAATCAATAATAGTGATTAGAAGAATGGAATATAAAAGTACAAATAAAAAGAGCAGATAAATTTATGTTATAAATTATATTTTGTAATCTTGATACTATTGATTACTTGTGCATAGTTCACAAAGAAAATTACAATTAAAATCGACATCTTGAAGCTTTGATATTGTACTATTCTAAGTTAGAAGCATGTCAGTGAAGTTATTCAAGCTCACGAAGATGTGTTCCAAGATTCAACAATTGAGACAAGTGAAAGACCTTTTTTTCGTTGATTTTGAAGATGTCATGACTATGTATGATTTGGGTAAGTGCAAAGATTACATAAAATTGACAAATAATAAATAAATGTATTCACCTTCTATAAGAATATAGAGTAGAGAAAACTATCGTGGTTTCAATTCACACTTGAGACAAGGTTGCCACGAGAGACTAATAGATAAGAAATAGATGCCAAAAATAGAGATGAATAATTTAGAATAGAAAATTAAGGACTTAAAATGAGGACAAAGGTTGAGAATAAGGGAAATTGAATTGATTTAGTAAAAAATTATATCACTTTATTCTTCTTCTATATTTATTTAGCTAATATTTTTTTTATTTTTTTTAGCTTGTATAAATGTCTTTTTTCCTACAAATAAGGATTCAATTTTTCTAGGTATGAAATATATTTATTATTTCAGTATTATTTTAAATATAAGAAAAAAAATAGTTTTAAGATTAAAATAATTATATTTTTTATAGATCATATAATTTCAACTATAATAAATCTAAAATAATAAATTTTTTTTTAAAAAAAAAATAATATTAAATATTAAAGTAAAAGTAGAATAACTTATCTTATAGAGGATATTAACTTAGATAAGTTGCTAGTGGTCAAAGATTTGATTCTTGATATATGGTAAGGGCATCCAATGGATATAGGACGAAGTTATGGACCAAGAGTCAAAGTCAAAAGGATAAAGTATTAACAAGAAAATATCCAAAGATTAAATATGAGTTATTAGTATGTGTCATAGGATATCCTCAAGGCTCATGAGATGCCAAAAGGATCCTAGGGCCACGTGTGTAAAAGTCAAAGAATGGAAGTTGTCTTTTAAGGCAGCAACCACTATCTATAAGTAATGGGTATTGGAAGTGAGTGTCACGGCCATAATCATATAAGCTAATAATTACATGTAGAAATAGGTAGAAGTAAGTAAAAGTAGATAAAAGTAAGTTAATTGTATAATATTTAATATAGAAGCTTCCTAGAAACTTTCTAGACGCTGCTTTGACTTCATAGGTGTCTTTAATTGACTTTTTGGATTAGAAACGTGGTCAACAAGTTGGCCATGTGCCACACATGTTGTTAGCTTGAAGATCAAGCTAACTATGTGGCCCACACGTAGGAAAACTTGCCTTGTAAGTCAAGGCATGTGTCCTACAAAGTCAACACATATTGGAGGTCCTATAGAACGTCGCCACGTAGCCCCTAGTTAGATAGTATATATAGAGACAAGAGTGAAGGCTTCTTCACTCTTGTCAACTCCTTTCTTGCTTCTAGTCTAGTTTCAAGGGTCTCTAGTTTTTTTGTATTTTGGCAATAGCCATTCCAGTTTCTTTCTTAATATACATATTTCTATTTTGTCCTATTTCTTTTTTGAGAAAAGTCTCACTTACTCTTTAGCTTTCATCGAGTTCTTGTCCTTGACAGATTGACAAGAGTACACTTACAATATCAGAGCTTTGTCTTTTCTTGATTAAGAGTGGATTACCCCTTTTTCTTGATAAGACATAAGCGCATTAGAAGTTGCGGATTACCCTCTTTTAAACTGATATTGTTCTTAGTATTTTCTTTGTTATCAATTCCTCTCTTCTATTTGTTTTGAGCGTTATTAGACATCTTCTCTTTTCTAAGTGCTACTATGGCAGAGCTTGTTGAAATGAAGAGTACAATGGCACAGATGCAAGAACAATTGAGGGAGTTAATGCTTGCGATGCATCAACTCAATTTACCACCACAAGGAGCAACAAGAATGGTAGGAAGTGAAGATATAGAGATGATTGGGGCTGCTTCAACATCTGCACCAAACCATGTCCCTTCTCCCAGAATGGAACACCCTTCGAGTGTTAGAGAACCGAGAGTTGCCTTGCCCGAGAAGTTTGATGGTACCAGATCCAAGTTTCGAGGATTCATCAATCAGGTCCAACTAGTGATTGAACTTCAACCCCAGAGCTATCCAACTCCAGGGTCACAAGTTAGATTCATTGGTACACTTCTTTCAGGTTCAGCATTGTCATGGTTTTCATCTTTTCTTGAACGACGAGATCCAATATTGGATAATCTGGAGGCTTTTTTGGCAGAGTTTCGATCCATGTTTGGAGAACATGATGCAATTCGTGTTGCAACCAACAAGATCCATATTTTGCGACAAGGCAATCAATCAGTAACATTATATGCTTCGCAATTTTGACAACTTGCAACTGATATCAAGTGGGATGATGCCGCACTTGTGAGCCAATTTCTCTACGGATTACAATATGAGGTAAAGAAATTGATGCTTAATTTACCTGATCCTCAAACATTGAGTCAAGCAATTGACTTTGCTGTGAAGTGCGACAATCGACTTTTTGAATTTCGATCCAAGAGTCGCACAAGTGGGCCTCAACGTTACTACAATTCAATGGCAACACCGACGTCTCCTCAACACATACCTTCAGAAGTAGAGGATATGCAAATTGATGCGGTACGTTTCAAACCTCTTACTGAGCAAGAAAAGTCTCGTCGTCGACAAGAAGGATTGTGCTTATATTGTGGAGAACCTAAGCACACTGCTCAACATTGTCCAAAGAAGCGACGTAACTACAAAATGAGGAGTACGGCTGTCAAAGAAGACAGTATGTCGAAAAACGAGTACGTCTAGCTACAATAGGGACCGTGCGGCTGGAATCTTGTACAACTTCTAATGAAGGTCCTATCCTCTCCTCAAAACCATCTCCTTGTTTTATAATAGATGTGTGTTTAGGACCTAATAATTACAAAGCCTCTGCCTTGATAGATTCAGGAGCCTCAGCTTGTTTTTTAGATGAAGAATTTGCTAGATGTCATAGAATATCATTAATACAAAAAACTAAACCTATACACGTAGAAGTCATAGATGGTCGTCCGTTGTCTTCTGGAGATGTAACTCACGAAACACTTCCTGTAGATGTAGTAATAAATGGTCATAGTAGTTGCGTAATTTTTAATATAATTAGATCTCCCTCTAATCCAATAATTTTAGGCTTATCATGGTTAGAAAAGTATAATCCTCGAATAGATTGGATTTCTCGTAAACTTGATTTTCCTCGGAGCATTAGTAACAGTTCTATTAATCAAGTAAAAAACCATGAGTCTAGTATAGTAAAACCCGCACTTATAGGTGCAAAAGCATTTATACACGCAGCAAAAGAAGGATCAACTTTTGCTATTTATGCTGCACCTATTTCTGAAAGCGTAAAGACTTCAAGTGGCATTCCAAGTCAATATCAAGATTATCAAGACGTTTTTGAGAAAAAGAATGCAGATATTCTTCCTGAGCATCGCCCATACGATTGTTCAATCGATCTCAAGGAAGGAACTCAGCCACCATTTGGACCAATTTACAGTTTATCGCAAGATGAGTTGGCTGAACTCAAGACATATATTGACGAGAATTTAGCGAAGAATTTCATACGCCATTCAAAATCTCCAGCAAGAGCTCCAATTTTATTCGTAAAGAAAAAAGATGGATCTATACGAATGTGTGTTGACTATCGAGGACTCAACAAGATCACAATCAAGAACAGGTATCCATTATCTTTGATATCAGGACTCCTTGACCAGTTGAATCAAGCTAAGATCTATACAAAAATAGATCTAAGAGGAGCATATAATCTAGTACGGATCAAAGAAGGAGATGAATGGAAGACTGCGTTTCGAACCAGGTACGGACACTTTGAATACAATGTCATGCCTTTTGGACTCACAAATACACCAGCTGCTTTTCAACATCTCATGAATGATGTATTTCATGAGTTCTTAGACAATTTTGTCGTCTGCTACCTAGACGATATCCTGATTTATTCTAAGAATGTTGAAGAACATGAAATACATGTTCGTCAAGTATTACAAAAACTTAGAGATGCAAGATTGTACGCCAAGATGGAAAAGTGTGTATTTCACACTACTCAAGTTGACTTTTTAGGATACATCATTTCAAATGATGGTCTTATGATGGATTCTAAGAAAGTCCAAACAATCATGGATTGGAAGATTCCAAAGACTGTAAGAGATGTCCAATGTTTCTTGGGATTTGCCAATTACTATCGGATCTTCATCAAAGACTTCTCACGAGTTGCAGCTCCACTTACACGCTTGACTAGTAAAGATAAATTCCAATGGAATCAAGAAGCGGAAGCAGCATTTGAAGCCTTGAAGACATCGTTTGTCTCTGCACCAGTCTTATATCGTGTTGACTTTTCCAAGGTATTTTTTATAGAAACAGACGCATCGGATTTTGCCTTGGGTGCAGTTTTATCACAAATGGGAACAGATGACAAACTTCATCCGATAGCTTTTCATTCAAGAAAATTCTCAGCAGCCGAGATCAATTATGAGATCCACGATAAAGAACTTCTTGCAATCGTGGATTCTTTTCAAGAATGGCGTCATTATCTAGAAGGTGCTTCTAGTCCAGTCACTGTGTATACAGATCACAAGAACCTCGAGTATTTCATGTCAGCACGCGTGTTGAATCGTCGTCAAGCTCGTTGGAGTATGTCTTTGTCAAGATTCGACTTCATTATCACTTATCGGCCAGGAAAACAACAAGGTTTGTCCGATGCCCTGTCTAGACGTTCTTATTTTGCACCAAAAGAAGGAGATGCAGCTTTTGAGCAACAAAGAACGGTCCTCTTGAAACCGGAGCAATTTCATCTCCGAGCAGTGAAATCAACACTGACTGTTGATTCAACTTTTCTCAAGCAAATCCAGTCCAGTATGTCCTCAGACCCTCTTGTTCATGATATCGAGAATAATTCTTCCAAGTCTCATGATTCTTCTAAGTTCGAGTTCAAGAATAATCTATTATATTTTGAAGGACGCCTATATGTTCCAGAAGGAAAAGCACGTTTGCGTGTTCTTCAAGCACGTCATGACTTTCCAGCAGCAGGGCACTTTGGATATAATAAGACTCTGGAACTCATATCAAGAGATTTTTGGTGGCCACAAATGTGGAAGTCAGTCAAAGACTTTGTACAATCATGTGATATTTGTTCAAGATCAAAAATTCCTCGACATCGACCTTACGGACTTCTTCAGCCATTACCTATACCAGAACAACCATGGTCTTCTGTTTCTATGGATTTCATCACAGATCTTCCAAGCTCAAGATCTTATGATTCTATATTTGTGATAGTAGATCGTTTCACCAAGATGGCACATTTTATGCCATGTACAAAATCTATCACAGGTGAAGAAACAGCTAAGCTTTTCATTGATAATATCTATCGCTATCATGGATTACCTAAAGATATCATATCGGATAGGGGAACTCAATTTGTGTCGAGATTCTGGAGGACTCTTTTCAAGATTTTAAAAGTGGACATAAAGCTATCTTCAGCTTTCCATCCTCAAACTGATGGACAAACAGAGCGCGTAAACCAAGTCTTGGAACAGTATTTAAGGTGTACCATCAACTACCAACAAGATGATTGGACAAACCTTCTGCCATTGGCAGAGTTTGCTTATAATAATACGGTACATTCCTCCACGCAACAAACACCTTTCTTTGCCAATTATGGCTATCATCCACGACTTGATACTTTTGATTTTTCAAAAGTTGATAATCCTGCAGCAGAAGATATGGCAAATCGGTTGTCAGAGTTACATGCAATAATGAAGGCGCAGTTGAAGAAAGCTCAAGAACGACAAAAGATAAATGCAGATGTATATCGTAAAGAGCAACCACAACTCAACGTGGGTGATAAGGTATGGCTACTTCGTCGCAATATCAAGACCACTCGACCTTGTGACAAATTGGACTATCGTAGGCTTGGCCCCTTTTCTGTTTCTGAACAGATCAACCCAGTTGCATATCGGTTACATCTACCGGAGTCAATGAAGATCCATCCTGTATTCCACGTGTCTCTTCTTGAACCATATAAGACAGTGGATATACAAGGAAGAAGACAAATGCCACCGCCTCCTATAGAAGTAGATAATAATGAAGAATTTGAGGTGGAAGAGATATTAGACTCAAGGCGGTGCCGAAATAAGCTAGAATATCTTGTTCATTGGCGCGGATATGATATTAGTGAGCGCACATGGGAGCCATCCAGGAATCTAGCAAATGCATCAGCTAAAGTCAAAGTTTTTCATCAACGACATCCATCAAAACCAAGATGAAAACCTCTCTTATAAAAGAGACAAGATTGAGGCAAGATAACATTCAAATTCCTATCCTTGTTTGTAACTTCTTTGCATTTGTGACGCTAATTAGATGGAGAGCCAACAACCAGCGGATTCAACTCAAGAACCTTCGTTTGCTGACCTGCCGGACGAGACATTACGATTGTCACAACCTTCAAGACGACGCAATCGAGATGAAGATCTTCAAGAACGACATGTTCTTCATCGAACAGATGGTGAGATACAACGCGTTTGGTATCACGATTTGGGAAGGGACTCTCGATGTTTGGTGATTTTGCTAGAAGTAGGAACAACTCCTGATGGTGTTCCGAATATTCTATTCGAAGGAAGTTATGAAGGCCTCAATAATGATCAAATAACTGGGTGGTCTTCCCGCCCTGGTATGGGACACTACCGATGGTTGAGAGGCCCTATCAATCATCTTCGAAGAGAACAGAGATCAGAGTATGTGGCGAATACAATTCGTCGCATCATAGATTTCCTCAACATATGATGACCGCTCCTCGTGGAGCTCGTCTCTAGAAGGGGGGGTAATGTCACGGCCATAATCATATAAGCTAATAATTACATATAGAAAAAGGTAGAAGTAAGTAAAAGTAGATAAAAATAAGTTAATTGTATAATATTTAATATAGAAGCTTCCTAGAAACTTCCTAGATGCTGCTTTGACTTCATAGGTGTCTTTAATTGACTTTTTGGATTAGAAACGTGGTCAACAAGTTGGCCATGTGCCACACATGTTGTTAGCTTGAAGATCAAGCTAACTATGTGGCCCACACATAGGAAAACTTGCCTTGTAAGTCAAGGCATGTGTCCTACAAAGTCAACATATATTGGAGGTCCTATAGAACGTCGCCACGTAGCCCCTAGTTAGATAGTATATATAGAGACAAGAGTGAAGGCTTCTTCACTCTTGTCAACTCCTTTCTTGCTTCTAGTCTAGTTTCAAGGGTCTCTAGTTTTCTTGTATTTTGGCAATAGCCATTCCAGTTTCTTTCTTAATATACATATTTCTATTTTGTCCTATTTCTTTTTTGAGAAAAGTCTCACTTACTCTTTAGCTTTCATCGAGTTCTTGTCCTTGACAGTGAGAGACATCTTATTCCATACTCTCTTTGTGTGCAACCTTGTTGATGCTAAGTATTGTGTCTTCAAAGTGCTTATTCTTCAATAGGTTATGGGCCCACTTACCTTTACTTGTGAGTTTTCAAGTACTTTGAATTCTTTCTTATTGTGAGGAATAGATCTTATGGTTGTTGCTGAAGTTTGAATTTGTTCTCTTCTAACCCTTCTTATGCATCTAGTTGTTAATGTAGTTTTTATTCTTACTTATTGTTAAGTGCATTGATAGTCTTGGTTGTTGTTAGACTCCATTTAATGAAATTTTAGAACTTGAATATTGTATTTCTTTGATGAGTTTCATCATTGGTGCTCTAATTTTGTGCTTTCATATACTTAACTTCATAAGCGATTCTCCTATTATAATAAGAAGTATTTTGTGTGCTTAGAGGGATGATTGAAGAATGGCAAAGCTTATGCAAGAGATTTAGATAGAGTATAAGACTTGTGAGAAGTCTTATATGTGAAGTTGGGAGTGATACAAGAGTGAAATCATTTGTATAATTACAAAGAGGGCCTTCTGGGTTTCTAAGGCAGCAACAACTTCTTGTTGATTTTGAGAGTTCTATCTTCAATTTTCTTGATTTTCTTTCACACATCCCTTCTCTAAACATGGTTTCAAGTGAAAGTGAGAGCTTGAGAGTAATTGAAAAGTTTAGAGGTGACAACTTTTACCATTGGAAGAAGAAAATGGAGCTTTTGTTGGTTTTATTGGACCTTTGAAATATTATTGATGAAAGTGAATATCCTCTAAGTATCAATGCTAATATCAAGGTAAAAAAGGAGTACAAACATCGTAAAAGGAAGGCTTTTGGGATGATTGCAATAAACCTTGATGATGCCAACTTTTCACATGTTATAGCTTGCAATGGACTAGCAAAAGCATGGAAGACTCTTTGTAACATCTATGAGAGTAGAAACCTTACGAATATCCTTTGGACAAGGAGGAAGTTCTTGACAGTAAAGATAGAAGAAGGAGATGACGTCATGGCTCATGTTAACAATGTAAAAGTACTTGCTAACCAATTAGCAGTTGTTGAGAAATCAGTTGATGATAAGGACATTGTGTTGACATTGCTCATAAGCCTTTCCGAATCCTACAACTACCTCATTGTAGCATTGGAGTCCATCAACATGAAGGAGCTTACCATGAACTATGTCACATCAAGACTTGCCCATGAAGTGACCAAGAGGAAAAAAAAGAAGCTTGTAAGTGATGATTTGGCTCTATTTTCAAGATAAAGCAAAGGTAGCTATTCTCACCAACGTGATAATTCAAAAAGTAATATAAAAAATTGCTATATTTATAGAAAACTATGTTATTTTGTTAAAAATTGCTATAAGACCAAGAAAGGAGATAGAGAGAATGTAAATAATGCTAGTGATAGTTTTGGTGGAGATGAGTATGCTTTCATGGCAAAGGAAGGAGCCTCCATAGCTGCTATTTGAAAGTGGATTATAGATTCAGGTGTTATTAAGTACATAACACCATACAAATATTCATTTAATACTTATGAAGAAATTCCAGCAACAAAAGTGTGGTTGGGAGACAATGGCATGGTGTAAGCCATTGGAATTGGGTCCATTGTGGTGGAGATTGTTATAAAGGACCAAATCAAGAGGATCATATTGAAGGAAGTCCTACATGTTCCAAAAATGAAAAAGAACCTCTTTTCGATAAGCAAACTTGTATCATATGGTTATAAGATTCAATTTGATATGAATGGATGTTTTGTCAAGACATTGGATGGCCAACACATTGCCAAAGGCCTTAGAGATGGAAATCTCTACTTCATCAATTACAAGAAGGTGAATGGAGTTGAAGTGGCGGCATTTGTTGATTTTCCACAAGATCAAGGTAAGTTTAGAATTTGGCATCAACGACTTGGTCATTTGAATGCCAAATACATGAAGGAGCTCCAATCCATAATAAGTGGCTTGGATCTTGGTCAATTTAGCCACAATGCCATGACACTTGCTTGTGAAGGATGTATACAAGGCAAACAAAAAAGGGCTTCATTTCCAAGTGGAGTTACAACATGTGTAACAAAATTGTTGGAGATTGTGCACTCTGATGTTTGTGGACCAATGAAGATACCATCAATTAGAAGAACAAGGTATTTTTTCATATTTATAGATGACTTTTCAAGAAAGGTATGGATTTATATCATTAAAGCTAAAAGTGAATGTTTCTCAAGGTTTAAGGAGTTTAAGGCTCTTGTAGAGAAACAATGTGAGTGCAAGAATAAAATGTTGAGAATGGACAATGGAAGTGAATACATATCAAAGCATTTTGATGAATTCATAAAGATTCAAGGTATTGCAAGATAAACTTCTACTCTCTATACTCCACAACAACATGGAGTTGCTGAAAGAACAAATCGGACCATTGTGGAGATGACAAGGAGTATGCTTCATACACAAAATCTGAAGCATGATTATTGAACAGAAGCTGTGGTAAATGCGGTGTATACAAGGAATAGGTGCCTTACAAGTACACTTATATCAATGACTCCACAAGAAGCTTGGAGTGGGAAGAAACCTTGTATTTCATACATGAGGATTTTTAGATGCATTGCTTATAGAAAGATACCAGATTGTATGAGGTCCAAACTTGATGCAAAAGGTACAAAATGTGTATTTGTCAGATAATGTGAAGGTACCAAAGTATATAGTCTGATGTGTTTAAAAACCAAGAAGATTATCAAAAGTCGTGATGTAGAGTTTTTGGAGCATAAGAGTAATTTTGAGCACTTGGAAGAGTGCCCAAGTGAGAGTGAAGGTGTGTTTGTGGACACATCTTCAAGTTCAACAAAGAAAGAAGAAGAAGAAGATGATGATGACAATGAGGATGAAGAAAATAGAAGTCAACATCAAGTGCCAAAGAAGGTAAATCATAGTATGCCTTTAATTGCTAGAACCAACAATAAAGACAATGAAGATATTGAAGGTGATGATGATGATGAAGAATATCAACTTTTGAGTGAGAAAAGACAAGCATTGAGGAAGAAGAAGGATGGAATGTAAGAAGAAGGATCTTCTTCAAATGAAAGGAGATATTCTTTGAGAGAAAGAAAACCACGTGGTGAATAGTGGAAGGACCACATCTTTCCTCAAGTAAGTGAAAAACATGCCAATATTGTACTTTTTGCTAATCAATTGAGTTTATGTGATGCAATGAAGTCCACGAATGCATTGAAGTGGGAGAATGCTATAAAAGAAGTGTACAAATCACTCATGGACAATGGAACATGGAAATTGACTCAACTTCTACCAAATAGATCTTCAATTGATTGTAAGTGGGTGTTTAGAATAAAAAAAGATGCAATGGGTAATATTTTGAGATACAAGTCTAGATTGGTTGCCAAAGGCTACTCACAAGTTGTTGGTGTGGATTTCAATGAGACATTTGCTCCCGTGGCCAAATTCACCACTATTAGAACTATTGTGACAATTGGGACAGTATTGGACTTGGAGATGCATCAAATGGATGTGAAGACAGCTTTCTTGAATGGAAGTTTAGAAGAAGACATCTACATGGAGTAACCTCAAGGATTTGTTGAAGAAGGCAAACAACACCTTGTTTGTAAGTTGAAGAAATCCTTGTATGGACTAAAGCAATCACCAAGGGCATGGTACTAATGCATTGATACATTCTTTGTGAATGAAGGATTTTTAAGGAGTGAGGCTGATCATTCCTTATATGTGATGCAATCAAATGAGTTCATATTGATTGTCATCCTCTATGTTGATGATTTGATCATTTTAACCAATACATTGAAGATGATAGATTGATTGAAAGCAAAGTTAGAAAAGGAGTATGAAATGAGTGATTTGGGAGAGCTTCACTATTTTTTAGGAGTGGAATTTATAAGAGATTGTATTAAGAAGACTATTACAATGGGCCAAAGTAAGTACATTGAAGAAGTGTTAAAACGATTCAACATGGAGGAGTGTAAGCCTATTGGAATACCATTGGAGGTAAACTTGAAGTTGAGAAAGCTCACGGATGAAGAGTTTGCTGAAGTTAAAGGTCAAATGCAAGGTGTTCTATACAAGGCAACAATAGGCTCACTTATGTTTGCAATGGTTGGCACAAAGGTAGAACTTGCATATGCCATGAGTGTTGTAAGCCAACACATGTCAAAGGCTGGACCAATCCATTCGGCAACCATCAAAAAGATTATGAGATACTTAAAAGGTACTTTGAACTTTAAATTATGCTTTGGAGGTGATAACATTAGTTTGCATGGTTATTGTGATGTGGATTGGGCTAGAAATATAAATGATAGAAGGTCAACAACGGGCTATGTATTTTTTGTTGGAGTGGGAGTAATTTCATGGAATTGCAAGAGACAACCAACAATTGCAAGAGACAACCAACAATTGCAAGATCAACAATGGAGGCGGAGTATATAGCAGCAAGCCATGGTGCAATGGAGGCAATATGGTTGAGACAACTTTTGGAGGACATTGGAGATGTGCAAATGGAAGCAATTCTAATGGAGTGTGACAATCAAGGATGTCTTGCATTTACAAAGAATTCAAAGCATTATTCAAAGACCAAACACATTGGCATTCAAAATCAATTTTTAAGAGAGAAGATTGAAATGGGAGTGATTGATATGAAGTATTGTACAATGGAGGAAATGCTTGCTGATTTGTTGACAAAGGCATTAGTAAAAGATAGACACCAAATGTTGACAAAGGCATTAGGATTAAAAGCCATTTGACCAATAGCAAAGTGGGAGTGTTAAAATAAAAGTATAAAAGTTATCTTATAGAAGATATTAACTTGGATAAATTACTAGTGGTAAAAGGTTTGACTCTTGGTATATGATAAAGGCATCTAATGGATATAGGACGAAGTCATGGACTAAGAATTAAAGTCAAAAGGATAAAGTATTAACAAGGGAATATCCAAAGACTAATATGAGTCATTAGTATGTGTTATAGGATATCTTCAAGGCTCATGAGATGCCAAAAAGATCCTAGGGCCACGTGTGTAAAAGTCAAAGAGTGGAAGTTGTCTTTTAGGGCAGCAACCACTATCTATAAGTAATAGGTATTGTAAGTGAGAGACATCTTATTCCATACTCTCTTTATGAGCAACCTTGCTGATGCTAAGTGTTGTATCTTCAAAGTGCTTGTTCTTCAATATTAAATAATTCTAATATTTTATTAACTTAAATAATTACTTCTTTTTGTAGAATTTTTTAGTTTAAATCTTTAAGAAAAAAATTTAGCCATCTATAACTTTAATATATAAAGATTTAATCTTCTTTTATCAACAATGTTTATTGATATGTAAAAATATTTTTAAGAAAAAAATCAAATGCTTCAAAATTTAGTTAGAAAAAAGAAGAAATAATAAGATATTCAGATCTTTAATAATTAGGTATAAAAAAAAAAACTTAAGCATTTGAAAAATTATGTAAAATTTTTATAATAAAATATCATAAAAGAATCAAATTTTATACTTTTTTATATACTATTTAAAATTTTTATAAGAAAAGTTTTATATTTTTTTATATATTACTTTTTATTAAAATAATACACATTATTATATGCTTTGGCTTCTTTTTAAGATAGTATATTTTGATTCTCAATAATGTCAGTACAATCTTTTTTATTGCAATATAATTTAATTTTTGAATTATGAGAAGTTTAAATTATATAATATCAAATTATATATCTTTGATATTTAATTATATATCTTTATTAATAATATATTTTTTGAAAAGAATAATAGTATTAAAATACTATTATATGACTTTTTAATTTAAACTTAAGAAATACATTAAAGCATTTGATATTAGAAATATTTTTTGATTTAATATGAGGAAATTATACATATTGACTAGTAATTTCTTCATGTTATTTTATAACTTATATTAAAAATATTTAATAATTTCAATATTATCTGATTTAATTTCTATTTTTAGTTATTAAAATTGTATTAAATATCCATATAAAAATTAATTTTTGAATTACAAATTTTTAATTTCTAAAATTGATGTAAAGATTATATTATATTTTTTATATATAAATATATTAATAAAATCTATAAATACATCTTAGTTATTTAATATAAGACCTTGTGCTTTAAAAATAAAAAATAACTAAAAAAACAAAGCTGTTAAATGAATTTTTTATAAATTTGACATTAGAATATTAAATTGGATAAGAAAGAGGTTGGATTTTAATAAAATAAAAATACACTTACTTAATATAAAAACTTGATGAATGAAATTAAAAAGATTTTTTTTTTTTTTTTTTCAATGATTCTTAAGAAGAAAATATAATTACTCGTATTATATGTTGATTATCAAAGATTAAGTTATGTGATTTTTATAATATTCTATTTATTTAAATTAATATTTTAATTTTAAAAATAATTGTATAAGGAATTATCTTTTTGAATATTAGACTTATATAATTTTACAAACTTTTAAGATTAAATAATGTAGCTAATAGAAAAATATTCTTTAAGTTGTTAAATCTTACAATTTAAAGTGCTTGTACAAATTTATAACAAAAAATAAATAATATCTTTTTAAAATATTTTTAAAAAAATTATAATAATTTATTTTAATATAATCTTTATATCTCTATTATTCTTTGTAATCTATTTCAAACATCTTCTCCCTTAGTTCTTGTTCTTAATCTATAACCTCATTCTCATTTGTGCTTTATTAAAAAAAATTACTCATCTTTCTAGTATCAATTGGTGGTTTAAAATTTGTTGCTTCTATTAATTGAAGCATGCCCTATCAAAGCTCAAATGATACTTTTTAAGCATGTATTTCATTTTTTCAGCTATCTAAAAGGCATGAACTTGCATATTTTTTCCTGAAGCCTTATAGACACTTTTTTTGATATTCTATATGAAAGAAATCTCTTTTTTATCAAAGAAGTAGTACCTTTCTAATTCCATTTAGCCTCCACAATTGCTTTTGTGTCTAGGTGTCATAATCATATATATTTACTATAATAATTACTTATATAATTAAATAGAAATAAATAAAAATAAATTAATTTCATAATATCTCATGAAAAAGCTTCTTAGAAGCTTCATAGATGTTTTAACTTTACATGCGTTTGCAGTTGATTAATAGGTTGGAAACTAAGTCAAAAAATTCACTATATGTCATACATATTAATAGCTTATAGAATAAGCTAATTATATGGCACATATATAAAAAACTTTTCTTGCAAAATAAAACATGTGTCTAATAAAGTCAACACATGTTGGAGGTCCTATAGAATATTGCTATATAGTTCCAAATTAGAAAATATATATGAAAGTAAGAGTGAAGCCTTCTTCACTTTAGTCAATGCCTTTCTAGTCCTTAGTCTTCTTTTTAGACTTTTTAGTCTTTTTCTCTTTGGCAATAGCAATTCTAGTTTTATATATTACAATCCTTGAGTTTCAACTTATAAATTGTGGACTAAAAAGGCATAGAATCGAACTTACTTCTAAAATAAAATAGAACAAAGTATAAATAGAACTAGCCAAGGTCTTTTGGAGCATCTAGTCACGTATTACTTTGAACCTTTTCACTTAATAAAATTTGGTTTTGCATCTTCATATTCAATTTTTTTTTGTTCTATTTACGTTTGCTCAATTTTGTCTTTGTATCTTATTTTGTTTACTTTTGTTCAATTTTAGTCTAGTCCATTTTTTACTATTTTTTTATAAAATTTTATATTGCTGTGAATTAGAAGGATCTTAGACTTTCAAGATAAACCAATTTTATTTCAAATTCTAATATTTATGGCATGTTAAGAGTATGCAACTATGGATCCCATTATATATCTATTGCAGAAGTACTGAACTTGCAAATTGTGGAGTATCCACCTTTAAATAAATAATTTAATTTTCTAACATTGATTCTTTATTAAAAAAAGCAAATCACTCTTCTTTATAGAAATTTTTATTTGAAATTAAAAATTTCTAATTACCTTCTTCTAATTTGACTTGTGGATTTACTAAGTTATTTAAAATAAAAGAAAAAATCATGGATGCTATAATTGACAAAAATAAGAATAGATTTGCAACTATTCCAAATCTTCATGAGCTTGTCAATATTCTTATGATAGAAATTTCACACATTATTGATGCCATTTATAAAAGCACTATTCCTACACCTATGGATGAAGTCTAAAGTCTATGCCAAAAAGTTGTGTAGTTGAGAGAAGCAAATAGACTAATCTTACAATCAAATTCAAGAAATATTGCTTTTACAACTATAAGAGAGATAAGGATTAGTATGCTTGAGAAGTTTTATGGAACAAGATCAAAATTTTGAAATTTTTTGGAATAAGTTAAGCTCTATTTAAGGTTGCATTCTTTCTAATACTCCAATGGATTTACTCAAGTTGGATTCATAGATGCATTTTTTTTGGAAGTGCTTTCTCTTGATTTATATTTTTGATGGAAAAGGATTTATAATTCTTTTGTGATTTAAATTCATTCTTGAAAGTGTTTGTAGCCACATTTAGAAAAAAGATTAAAAAAGTGTAGCAAAGACTAAACTCTTAACTTTATAATAAAGAGCATTATCAATTATCATATATGCTCTTAAATTCCAAAACCTCACTTATGACGTAGATTAAAATAAAAATATCTTTATCAATCAATTTTGATATGGATTTGAAGATAACATCAAAGATTTTTTATTAATAATATAAAAACATTTTTTTTAAAAATAATTTATAATTTAAGCCATTACATATAAGAATCTATTATTTGAAAGATGTCAAGAACAAAGTTTTGGCTGAAAAAGAAAAAATCAAGTAAAGATAGTAATTTTTAAGCTTTTAAAAATCTATTCATCAATACTAGAACCAATGTAAAATAATATAGCATATTTTAAAATTCTTATTGAGCAAAAAAAGACTCATCATCATCAAGAGGATTTGTACCTATATTTTAGAAAAGCTAGATGTACTATTCAACATTGTTCAAAAAAGCAATGCAATTAAAAATAAAGGGTATAATTGCCAAAGAAGATAATTTATTGAAAAACAAGTTTTTTTAGCTACAATAGGAATCATGTTGTTGGAATTATGTCCAATACCTAATAAAAGTCCTATTCTCTTCTTAGTTCCCTCACTTTATTTTATAATTGATTTATATTTAGGACCCATAAATCATAAAGTCTTTACCTCATTAGATTCAAGAGCCTCAACTTATTTTCTAAACAAAGACTTTGCTAAAAAATGAAAAACATCATTAGTCAAGAAAATTAAAGCCATGTTTGTAGAAGTCAAAGATGGTTATTTGTTATCTTTTAGAAATATTATCTATAAGAATTTTTTTTAGATATAATAATTAAAATCATAATGGAATTATTGTAATATGTGTTGTTTTTTTTGGAAATGCACTAGGCATGTGGCTTTAGAAGGTGAAGTTGTATTTTGTAAATACCTAAAAAACCCTTAATAGGTTTCAACCATCAAAATATAAAATAATTCTAATTTTAATTCAAAAGTACTGAAAGTCAATAAAAAAGATTCAAAAATATTCTTCTTAATAACTTAAATTATATACAAATTCCAATTTTCTTATTACTTACATAATTAGGTAATTTTAATTTCTCTTTGCAAGCCTTAATTCTAGTCAGTAAGCTTAAGAAAGCTATAATTCTTCATTTAATTATTTATTTGGTTAATAAAATTTTACACAAATGATACTATAAGTCTTCTACATGCTCAAAAAAATTCAACTCAATCTAACTAATATATTGTGAGAAAAAATCCAAAAAATGCACTTATGTCACTTGGCTACCAATTTAAAAGTTGATGTAGATGTTTTAGTAGCAATTTCTCCTTCTTCACTTATTAACTTCAACTTAAAATCTGTATGTAGCTTGATCTTGAAGTCTTCTATCATTGTGCCAAATTTCACCTTCATCAAACTAGTAGAACTTTAGATATTATAAAAATCCTATCCAACATCAAACTACCAACTTCTAATACTTTCTTGTACCAAAATCCAGATATCTTTCAATTGCATTATTAGATTAATACAAAATTTTGTATATACTTAGAAAATTCAATCAATCAAGGATTATCAAATTTTGAACTATAGGTGTGACATTGATTGCACAAATTAGCCAAAGGTGCTAGCCTTAGTTGTATTGCATAAATTCCAAATCACCAATACAAATTCTAACTTTAAATAACAATTACAAAGTCATTCTAGAGCCTCTAAAAATAAATCTTATACCTTTGGAATCAACTTAAAGCTAATTCATTAATTTTAATTGAAGCTAATCTTCAAATGCTCTTCTATTTTGTCCTAGGCAATTGTTTTTGTAGTTGGAGGTCTGATTTTGATCTTGTCCTACAAACGATCAATCTTTTGGTATCAATCTGACTTATCCTAGGAATTTTTTAGTCCAATCTTATCTTATATTTAATTTTAGTATCAATCATACTAATTATTTATATCTTCTAACTTGATTTTATTAATTTATGGCTTTCTTAAGGCAATAAAAGAATTTTTATAGCCTAGAAGGTAAAATTATAAACCAACCTTTAATCTATTAGCTATTAAGACAAGAAAATAAACTAAGTGTTTTTTATAAAAGTAATGTTTAAATATCTTGAATTATTAAAAAACCAAGATGATTAGATATTAATTAAAATTTTATTTTTGATTATATTTTTACCATATAGTTGTATTATAATACAACAACATAATAATATTTAATATGATAAGAACTTCCTCCAACTCAATTATTTTAAAATTATCATGGTTAGAAGAGTATAATCCTTAAATAGATTGGATTTTTTGTGACTTTAATTTTTTTGAGATTTAATCCAAAATTTTGTTAGTCAAATAAAAATACATAAGTTTAATACATCCAAACTCTTACTAATAGGGGCAAGAGCTTTCATATATATAATAAAAGAAGAATCATTTTTTTATTAATATATGCCATGCCCATTTTTGATAGTAAAAAGATATCAAGTAGTATTCATAGCTAATATCAAGATTTTCAGGATATTTAAAAATATACATATATATATATATATATATATATATATATAAAGATATTCTTTTAAAACATTGATCTTATGATTATTCAATCGATTTGAAAGAAAGTACTCAATCACCATTCAAATCAACCTACAACTTATTATAAAATGAGTTGGCTATACTAAAATAATACATTCACAAGAACTTGGCTTAAAACTTCATATTCTATTTAAAAACTCCAATAAGAGCTCTTTGTCAAGGACATACACTACGAAGTTATAGAAGATTCTAGAAGGTTCTAAAAAAGCTTTGTAGTTTGTGGAAGCTGCTTGAAAAGCTTCCTAGCTTGTAGAAGCTGCTTGAGAAGCTTCCTAACTTGTAGAAGCTATTTGAGAAGCTTCCTAGCTTGTAGTATATATGGGAGCCAAGAATAAGAGGATCCTCAATCTGGACAACACATCTCTTCGAGCTCTAGCTCACCTCTCTAGTGTTGTTCTTATTTGATAAATCTAGTTCTTGTCGATTCTTCTTGAGCTTCTTGTTTAGATTTCCAGTCAGTATTCTAAATTTGTGACAGTTTGTCGAAACTACACTCATCTTTCATATCAGAGCTAATTCTTTTTTGTTAGAATGTGGATTATTCCTCTGCTTGAAGGTGTTGGTATTTTAGAAGTTATGGATTACCCTCCTCTAAAATCATATTTCTTCTATTATAATATTAGAGTCTTACCTTTCTTGGAGAGAGTGGATTATCCCTGTTCTTGAAGAATTTAAGGCATTTTAGAGGTTGTGGAGTACCCTCCTCTAAACCAATACTGTCTTCTTGTAGAGTCATTTCTTTCTTTCTCTTAGAATGGTTGGAGGTCAAGATATTAGTATGACTAAAAGTTCAGAGTCCAAGTTGGATGCTATTATGAATGCTCTTGCTACGTTATGACAGAGAATTGTAGAGATTGAAGGAATCATTGCAAGACTTCATAATAATGGAGCATGTGGGATGGCACAATCAAGGATTCACTAGCCACAAGCTTTATAATCAAGAGAAGTATTTTTGCCTCTAGTTCAACAAGGACCGTTGGTCTTACAATGAAAGGAGCCCCAAATTAGCCTTTCAAACAAGTTCAATGGTACGCATTCCAAGTTTCGAGGTTTCGTCAATCAAATTAGATTGATAATAGCTTTACAGTCCAAATGCTATCTGATAGAGGAGTCATGTGTTGAACTGGTTGGAACTTTGCTCGCAAGGCAAGCTTTATCATGGTTTGCTTCTTTGTTTGAGAAAGGATCATCAATTTTGAACAACTTCGAAATATTTTTGGAAGCATTTGCGGAAGAATTTGGTGAACATGATAAGATACAAAAGGCTACAATAAAGATCCAGTTGCTATGACAAGTGGCACACTCCGCATCAAACTACGCATCAGATTTCAGATAATTAGCGTGCAACATCAACTGTGATGAGGAAGCATTGTCGAATCAATTTTATTGGGACTTGAGGGACAATGTAAAGGATTTATTATTATCTCTTTCTAATCCACGAATGTTCAACAAAGCCATTAGTCAAGCTGTGAAGTGCGATAATTGCCTGTTCCAATATGACTAAGACCAATGCTCAAGACAACCTATGGCTCATCACGCTCCAACTATGTCAGCAAGCAGTCTGAATTTTTATTCAGAGATGGAAGACATGCAAATTGACATGGTATGTATCAAATTCCTAATTCTAAAAGAAGAAAAGGAGCGTATGGATGTAGGACTATGGTTGTATTGTGGTGAAGAAGGCCACAGAGCTAAAAACTGCCCTTAGAATCAAAATCGACGCATTGTCACGACCAGAGGCACATTTATTTAGGAAAACGAGGATGCCCAGCCACAATAGGGACCGTGTGGCTAGATAATTTAATACCAAATAATAATCAGATTCCTCTCTTTCCGCTCAACCTGTCTATTGCTTTATCATTTTTCTATCTTTTGGCCCTCAGAAATTAAAAAACTTGGCATTATTAGATTCAAGAGCATTTGCTTACTTTTTAAATAAAGAATTTATTACGCATCACTAGATTCTTCTAGTACAAAAACCTAAACCCATTCACGTAGAAGTAATAGATGGACGACCTTTATTATCTAGTAGTATCATGCATGAATCAGACCATATAGAAGTGATGTTTAAAGACCATAGTAGTTATATTATTTTCAATATTATTAGAACTTTATCAAATCATATTATTCTTGGTCTTTTTTGGTTAGAAATGCATAACCCATCCATAGATTGGAGGTTACAAAAGATGATATTTCCTATAGAATATTCCGAGAGTAAGTCTGTTACAAGATCCTGAATCAGAAAACCTTCATTTATTGGAGCAAGAGCATTTGTAACATCGTCCTAGGAAGGTACACCGTTTGTCATTTATACGACTCCAACTAGCAGAGAGAAGATTTTGACAGCAAGTATACTAGAATAATATAAAGATTTTGAAGACGTGTTTCAAAAGAAGAATGCTAACATACTACCGAAGCATCGACCATACGATTGTGTCCTACACTTGCAGGAAAAAGCACAACCACCTTTTGGCCCAATCTCCAATTTGTCGCAGACAGAGTTAGCAAAGTTACAAAAGTACATCAATGAGAATCTAGCCAAGAACTTCATTTGTCATTCGAAGTTGCCAATTGGGGCATCAATCTTATTTTTGAAGAAGAAAGATGGCTTACTGCGGATGTGCATGGATTATCGAGGTCTCAACAAGGTGACAAAGAAGAATCATTATCCATTATCCTTGATATCAGGTCTTTTAGAGCAACTTGGGCGTGCACGAATCTTTACAAAGATTGATCTAAAGAGAACTTACAACCTTGTGCAAATCAAGGAGACGAATGGAAGACAGCTTTTTGTATAAGGTATGGCCATTTTGAATATAATGTCATTCCTTTTGATCTTACTAATACTCTGGCAGTCTTTCAACACATGATGAATGACATCTTTCTAGAGCACCTTCATGATTTTGTTGTCATCTATCTAGATGATATTCTAATATTTTCCAAGAACATAGAAGAGCATGAGAAACACGTTTGCCTGGTCCTTGAAAAACTCCACGAGCAAGGACTTTATGCCAAATTGGAGAAGTGCTTGTTTAACCAAACTGAGATGGAATTTTTGAGATTCATTGTAACTACGGAAGGTTTGAAGATGGACCCAAAGAAGGAGGAAGCAATTGTATCATTTAAAGTTCCAAAGACGATGAGAGAGATACAATATTTTCTTGGCTTTGCTAACTTCTATAGGATCTTTATCAAGAATTATTCTCAAGTTGCTGCTCCGCTCACTCGGTTGACATGTAAAGACAAGCTCAAATGGGGACCTCTAGTGGAAAAAGCATTTCAAGATCTTAAGACGACATTTACTATGGCTCCAATCTTGGTACATTCGGACTTTACAAAGGCCTTCTATTTAGAAACCGATGCTTCAGATTTTGCTATGGGAGCTGTACTTTTACAGATCGGCACAAACAAAAAGCTTTATCTGATTGCGTTCTATTCTTGAAAGTTTTCTGCTACCAAGATCAATTATGAGATCCACGATAAAAAACTTCTTACGATAGTGGATTCTTTCCAAGAGTGGGGTCACTTTCTCGAAGGAGCTGCGCATTCGGTGACCGTTGTCGGGGTAGAGAGGTTTTGCCTGAAGAAAGCGCTGGGCTTTTGGCTGTCACTAATTGCTCAATCAAGCTTAAAATAAGGAAACCCTAATTTTATATATATAAGTTCTCTTTTTGGGACAATTACACCAAATACTTAAGTCTTAAATAACCAACAACACCCAAAATATCGTAGAAGTACTCTAAAACCTTGTATATCCTTGTGTGGAAATTCTCCCAAACCTCAACACCTTATAACTCTTGATCCAATCGTCCAAACAAGATCAAAATTTACAAGAAGTACTGATATATTGTTATTAATTTGTACAACAAATTTCAACCGAAAATTCGTCACGGATCTTGAGATATCTTCAAAACCCTAACAGTCGCTTCAAACCCTAATCTTTATATACCCGCGCGCAATTTTCTTCATATCTCACAAACCATAAGTCCAAATGCCACGAAACTTGTATATATAGCTTTTTAACATTCTAAAAGCCCATTGGGCATGGATTTCGATCAATGTGGATGAAGATCCTTATTTCTACCTTCATCCAACCATGCCTTGGTTTCATCCCTCCCAATTAACCTCCTATTAGTTTAAATCTTCATCTTTAGGCCCCTATCTCCTCTCAAGGCTTCATACTTAACATTAAGGTTCTATAACTTTTATATACTATAATCAAACTAAGTAAGAAAAACAAAATAAAGTTTTTTCATACCAACTCTTTTTAATTTAATCTATTATCCACTCTAACATACATTTATATTTATTAATATTTAATGTGTTCTAACTAATTTTTACATACTATAAGCATTTACACTACGACACTATATACACAGATCACAAGAATTTGGACTACTTCATATCAGCTCTGGTTTTGAATTGTTGTCAAGGCTGATGAAATATGTTGCTATCTAGGTTTGACTTTATTATTACTTATCGACTTCAGAAGCAACAAGGACTATTTGATGTATTATCAAGGATATCGTATCTAGTGCCAAAGCCTCGAGAAGTAGCATTTGATTAACAGTGTACAACATTGTTAATGTCGAAATAATTCAGGCTTTGTTGTGCCATAGTACCAATTGATGCTGATTTCCTCAACCACATACAAACTGCAACTACTGGAGATTTTGTAGCCCTTGATATCATGTAACATATCAATAATGACAAGGTCAAGGTGGAAGGAGATCTTTTATACTTTGAAGAGTGGTTGTATATTCCAAAGAGACCAGCATGACTCCGAGTTTTTCAATCTCGATACGACTTTCCAACTGTTGGACATTTTGGATTCAATAAGACCTTGGAACTTATTTCTTGAGATTTTTGATGGCCCCAAATGTGGAAGGATGTCAAGGATTTTATCGTCTCTTGTAACATATGTTTAAGATCCAAGAACCCTCGGCATCATTCTTATGGTCTTCTTTAGCCATTGCTTATTCCACGTCGATCATGGTCTTCAGTTTTCATGGACTTCTTTATGAACTTGCCGCCATCAAATTCATTTGACAACATCTTTGTTGTGGTAGATCGGCTTACAAAGATGACATACTTTATCTTTTGCAAGAAAACATCATCAAGCAAGGATACACCAAGGCTCTTCCTTGATATTGTGTATTGATATTATGATTTACCAGATGATATCGTGTCGGATCAAGGAACCCAATTCGTATCAAAGTTTTGGAAATCTCTCTTTGAGATATTGAAGGTGGATATCAAGCTTTTTTCGGCTTTCCATCCTAAAATTGATGACCAAATAGAACAGGTGAATCAAACTTTGGAGCAGTACTTATTATACAGTATCAACTATCAATAAGATGATTAGACTGCATATCTATCATTAACGGAGTTTGTATATAACAACACCTTTCATGCGTTGACTCAACAAACACCATTCTTTTTCAACTATGGATATCATCCAAAGCTTGATTTGTTGAGTTCGTCAACTAACAACAACCTGGTAGGTGAAGGATTTGTGAAACAACTATCAGAGCTTCAAACTATATTGAAGTTTCAATTGCAAACCACCCAAGAAGCTAACAAGACGTCCGTAGATAAATTTTGGAATCAAGCACCTATTTTCAAAATTAGAAATAAAGTATGGCTGCTTTGACGGAATATCAAAATCAAGTGGCCATGTGATAAATTGGACTACTAGAGATTGGAACCATTTGTCATCCAGAAGCAAATCAATCCAATGACATACCATCTAGGATTACCGAGTGCTATGAAGCTATACCCAGTCTTTCATGTTTCTTTGTTGGAGCCTTATCTAGAGTCATCTTTTCTTGAAAGAGTGCAATGTCTGCCACCTCGTATTGAAATTAAGAACCACGAGAAATACAAGGTGGAAAAGATACTAGATTTACGATGTGAGTGGAAGAAATTAGAGTACCTAGTGCATTAGAGTGGCTATGATATCAATGAGCACACATGTGAACCAACAAAAAATCTTATCAATGTGTTATAAAAGATACAAAAGTTTCATCGACTCTATTCTCAGAAATCTAAGCCCTTTCGATGAAAGTTTTTTAGTGAAGTTCCTTCTCCTTAAAGTCTCTTAATCCGCGGTTTCACAAAGAAGGGAGAGAAGGAACCTCTAAAAGACATAGTTAGAGACTATAAATCTGTAACTTGAGCCTATTCTTCCATGTTTAATGCTTGTATTTTTAAGTCTGATATGAATAGCCAAAAGATAGATACCATACCAGTCATATCTTCTCAACCAAGTATCTCATGAAGATGATCCCAAGATGAAGAACTGCGTGTACTACAAAGACGATGGAGGATGTGTAGTAACAAGTCGCTAGTGGTTGTGTTTGATGTAAAACCTGCCTACAGTGATCTTTTCGAAGAAGTGTTTGCAAGGCATTTTCACAATGAAGATATGAAAGTTCATGCTTGGTCGAAAATCAAAGACGTAGGACACTATTATTAGTTACAAGGACCAATGAACTACTTATTGCATGAACAATAATTGGAATATATTGCAAACACTATGCGACAAATTTTTAACTTCTTACATTGGTACTGATTCACAATAGGGGTGCTTCTTGGAGACCTCAAAGCTAAAAGGAGGGGGGGTGATGTCAAGGATATACACTAGGAAGTTATAGAAGATTTTAAAAGATTTTAGAGAAGCTTTGTAATTTATGGAAGGTGCTTGAAAAGCTTCCTAATTCGTAGAAGCTACTTGAGAAGCTTCCTAGCTTGTAGTATATATAGGAGCCAAGACTGAGGAGATCCTCAGTCTTGACAATACATCTCTTGGAGCTCTAGCTCACCTTTCTAGTGTTGTTCTTATACTCATGTGAGTAATCTACTTCTTGTCGATTCTTCTTGAGTTTCTTGTTTAGATTTCTAATCAGTATTCTAAATTCGTGACACTCCTATCTTATTTATGAAGAAAAATAAAGAATCTTTGTAGATATGTATAAATTATCAATGACTTAATAAGATCACTATTAAAAATAAATATCTCCTATCTCTGATTTTAAGACTTTTTAATTAACTTAATTAAATAAAGATCTATATAAATATAGATCTATGAGAAATTAATAAAAAAATAAATAAAAGATTACTTTTTAAACTATGTATGGATATTTTAAATATAATGTCATGCCTTTGAACTCTCAAATGTACTAGCCATTTTTCAATATTTCATGAATGACATTATTTGTGAATTTCTTGATGATTTTGTTATTTGCTATTTCAATAATATTCTAATCTTCTCTAAAAATATAGAAAAACATGAATTTTATGTTTTTTATGTATTAAAAAAAATTTGAGATGCAACCTTATATTTGAAGCTAAAAAAAAGTATATATTCTATACTAATCAAGTTAACTTTTTAAGATACATCATTTCCAACAAAAGACTAATGATGGATTCAGAAAAGACTCAAATTATTATAAATTGAAAGATTTCAAAAACAATAAGATATTTGTAATATTTTTTGGGCTTTGCCAATTATTACTAGATCTATTTTATTACGAAATTTTTTTAAGTTAGAATTGCACTTATATATTTGACTTATAAAGATAAAGATGAATGGAATAAAAAACCAAAATAATATTTCATGCTTTAAAGAAGGAATTTACTTTTTTACTAATCTTATATTACATCAATTTTTTCAAGATATTTTTTATGGAAAAAAATGCATTAGACTTTGTCTTTGATGTGATATTGTCACAAATGAGAGCAAATGATAAACTCCATCTAACAGCTTTTTATTCTGAGAAATTTTTAGATATAAAAATTAATTGTAAAATTTATAATAAAAAACTTATAATTATATATTATTTTTAGAAATAATATTATTATCTAACTTGTGCTTTCAATCCAATCACCATGTATATAGATCACAAGAATCTCAAGTACTTCATGTCAGTACAAGTGTTGAATCATTGCCAAGCTTGTTGGAGTATGTTATTATCAAGATTTGATTTTAATATCACATATTAACATGAAAAACAAAAAAAATTGTAAAAAAAAATATGCACCTTCAAGATATTCCTATCTTGTATCAAACTAAAGAGATTTGATTTTAGTTTTTGATCAAAAAAGAAAAATTAACTTGAAGCTTGAATAATTTTATCTTTGAATAATAAAATCTACATTGATTTTTTATTAAACCTTTGTCAAGTAAATTCAATCACATATATCTTTTGATCTTTTTGCTAATGATGTTAAGAATATTTTTTTTAAGTCTCATAATACTTTCAAATTTAAATTCAAGGATAACCTACTCTATTTCAAAAGATGTCTATATATTCTAAAAGGAGAAGTACGTTTATATATTTATTAAGCATATCATAACTTTCTAGCAAGAAGACATTTTAGATACAATAAAGACATTAGAATTTATATCTAAAGATTTTTGGTGGCCGCAAATGTAAAAGAATGTGGAAGAATTTTATAATCATGTGAAGTTTGTTTAAGATCAAAAATTCTCTATTATTAATTCTATTGACTTTTTCAACTATTGTTTATAATAAAACAACCATAGTCTTCTATTTCTATGGATTTTATTACAAATCTTCTAAGTTTAAGTTCATATGATTTTATATTTATAATTATATATTGCTTCACCAAAATAGCACTTTTTGTATCAAATCTTTGTGACAAGTTGGACTATTATAGGCTTAAATCTTTTGTTGTTTGTAAACAATTCAATTCTATTGTTTATCAATTACATCTACCAAAAGCTATGAAAATCCATCATGTATTCTATGTGTCTCTTTTTTAGCCATATAAGATAGTGAATATCTTGAAAAAAAGACAAATACTACTTCTTCCTATAAAAATGGATAATAATTAAGAATTTGAGGTGGAAGAAGTCTTAGATTCAAGAGGGCACCAAAATAGGTTGAAATATCTTGTTCATTGTCATAGATATGATATTAATGAACACACATAGGAGCTAGTAAAAAATCTTACAAATACAACAAAGAAGGTTGAGGCTTTTCATTAATAATATTTATCAAAATTAAGATAAAAAATAGAAAATCTTTGTTATAAAATAAATAAAATTTAAAAAAGATACTACTCTATCTTCTCTCTTTATTTATAGCTTTTTTATATTTATAGTATAAGAAAAAAAAAGAATCAATAACTAACAAATTCAACTCAAGAATTATTGTTTGTTGATTTATTATATGAGACATTGTGATTGTCTCAATCTTTTAGACAATATAACCAAGATGAAGGTTCTCAAGAACAATATGTTCTTCTTTAAATGAATGATAAGATATAATATATTTTGTATCATGACCTTAGAAGAGATTCTTGATATTTAGTGATTTTATTAGAAGTAAGAATGAGTTTTGACAATGTTTAAAATATTTCATTTGAAGGAAGTTATGAAGGCCTCAACAATGATCAAATAATAAAGTGATCTTTTCACCCTAGTATGGGACACTATCAATGGTTGAAAGAACCTATCAACCATCTTTGAAGAAAACAAAGATAAGAGTATGTGACAAACACAATTTGCTATATCTTGAATTTTTTCAACATATGATGACCATTCTTTATAGGATTTGTTCTTAAAATAAGAGATAATGGAATAAACATATATATTTATTTAAATAATTATCTATATGATAAAATAGAAATAAATAGAAATAAATTAATTTTATAATATCTTTTAGAAAAGCTTCCTAAAAGCTTCATAGATGTTGTTTTAATTTTACATGTGTTTGTAGTTGATTGATAGGTTACAAGCTTGGTCAACAAATTAACCACATATCACATGTATTAGTAGTTTATGAAACAAGCTAACTATATGGCGCACATTTAAAAAATTCATCTTGCAAGATAAGACATTGTCTAGCAAAGTCAATACGTATTAGACGTTTTATAGAACATTGCCATATAGCTCCTAATTAAACAGTATATATAGAGGCAAGAGTGAAGCCTTCTTTACTCTTATCAACATCTTTTTAGTCTTTAGTCTTATTTCAAGACTTTTTAGTCTTTTTATCTTTAACAATAGTCATTCTAGTTTAATATATTAATAATAATTTCAAGTGATATAAGAATGTATTGAGTTTTCTTTCTTTGAGATTTATATCTTTGATATTAAGCTCTTATTGGTATAAATAGTACATTTTCTTAATAAATTATTATTAAATCATTCTATTTTTAAATTGATCTCATACTAGATATAATATATAACAAGTTACAATTGTTGCAGAGTTTAGAAGTAATTAAGCATTGTCTATCATGGACATGTTAACCTAATTGAGTGGAGCTGAAATTACAAGCACTCCAAAATTGATGATTTCTTTTGTAAGAAGAGTGATGTGCAATGTCAACAAGGGTTAAGGTCTTCTAGCAAGTGTCAAAGCCATGGTAGACCAACAAATAAAGAAAACTTTTATCAAGGGCAATATCTTGCACAATCAAGAAAACAATGAGTTAAAAAAATAGTCTATGATAAATACAAAGTCAATGTCAAAGTCATTCTATCTAGGCTTAGAGATGAAGAAGAGGTCGAAGATTGGAGATTAGTTATTCTTTAGTATGTTTGTATTTGATGGACTTACACAAGAGACTATTAATTACTAATTGGCCATGCTAATATTTGTATAGATAATGGAAGTAGAGAGATTGATGGAACAAATGATATTTGAGCAATTCATAAATATCAAGCAATCTAAACATGAAGTCTCAAGATATGAGATGAGGAGAGAGTTTTGAAACAATGTTGGAATAGAGAGAGTTTGCCTCAAGAAAGTCTTAGACTCATAGATATCATTAATTACTCAATTAAGTCTAAAGATAAGGAAGTACTAAATTTATATATAAAATTATCTCTATAAGAGAAATTACATTAATATATAAGCATTAAATACTAAATTTCTCGTTGTGTTCAAGGATCAATATACCAAAGCAATTGAACTAATAGAGGTGGATTTGAACACGAAGAAAGACTGGTTATATGAATTGGATCTATTAGTGTTACAATTGATTGTACTCTAGCTATCTGAAATTAATTATCAAACTAAAAAATACCAAGGCTTACTACTTCCGTCTTAATTCAACACATAATCCATTCTATGACTATCAATTCAACAATACTTCTATATTCTTATGAGTTCATCTACCACTTACTCTCTTTGCAGTTTATATATATTCAATTACTGATCTCCAACTTACTTATTATATTCAATTTTTCAATTCATCACACAAAATTCAATATCTTCACTTAACACAACACAATTCGATAATCTCAATTCTCAAAGTCACAGATTTTCTCCAAAAAAATCAGTCCAAAGTTATATTCTACAATACTCTAATCATAATTTCAAGAATATTTCTCTCAATCATAATTCTTCATAAGCAAATAATAAAAACAAAGAAAATAAAGAGGTAGCACCAAGCTTACCCTCGCTTATGATCCTCACAGTCTGGCCCTCATAAATCAATCTCTGATTTATTCCACAGACTCAATTCTCAGTATTCAGAAACTATCCATTACTCTTCAAAAACAAAGAAATAAAAAGAGGTAGTACCAAGCTTATCTCGGCTTATGACTCTCACAGTCTGGCCTCGATCTCTCTTTTTTCAACCTCTTTATCCTACAAAAAGATGGACCGTCGGCCAACAGATTCCAAAGGTTATGATCCTTTGAATTCTTAACCATTTGTTCCACTAACAACCTATTGTTATCAACTAAACTACCTAATCATAAGTCTAATTGTCAAGATTATCAATAACCAACCAGTAACATATCACAAAATTTATTTACATATTCTACATAGTCCCACTCCTAATTGTGCAGTACCTTTAAAAACATTATTTAGCCTCAACTTATAAAGACGTAGTAGCATTGGCTTCTTCAGTCAATGGCTCAAACTGACATATTGGTCCACACTAAATTATTGGCCTCCTTCTCTAATGCGGCTAAATTAGTCTACAATATCGCAACCTCTACTTGCAGCTACTCTTGCCGTTCATTCCAATCGATCTCTATCTTTTCTTTCTCAAACAACATATTTTTCATCTTCTCTTTTTCCAACATCTACCTCTCTTTAATCATAAAAGAAAACATGATGCTTGTCAAGACCCCCCTTCTATTTCTTACTAAGATCCAATCAATTGAGTCGACTCCCCCTTATTTTCCACAATTCGTTATGATGAAATACCCTACTAACTAAGTCTCACAACCAGTCATTCCTACCGCCGTCACTAATCCCATCCATATTCCTCACACTTCTTATCACCTTACATTTACTACCCTATCATCATCATTATTTATCATCTCCATCTTCCTTTTTATAACAAAAAATCCGTCTCGAGTTTATATATAGTAAAGTTTAAGCCGATTACCATTGATTCGTGTCATAAATTTAGTACCTATGAAATCTTCCAATTGTACTGAATCATTTGGAAATCCATCAATAACTCGATATGGCCCATACCATCGAACTTGAAATTTTTCTAGAAAATTTTTAAATCGACTATCATAAAGAAGTATCAAATCATTTGGCATAAAAGCCTTTGGTTTAAGCTTACTATCATGATAAGTCTTCCTTCATTTTTGTGTAAATTTCATTATCATTAATACATTAGCTCTGGTTTCATCCAATTTTTTCAATCCTTCTAAATGGTGCCATAATGAATCATGATCTTCCAATCTATTATCTAAAGCAATTCGTAAACTTTGGACTTCCAATTCAATAGGTAATATTGCTTCCAGACTATAAACCAATTGAAAAGGAGTAGCATTGGTAGTAACTTTATATGTAATACGGTATGCCTATAAAGCTACGAACAACTTAGTGTCCCAATTTGTTCCCGCTCCTGAAATTGTTTTTGTTAAGATTTTACATAAAATTCTATTAGTCTTTTCTATTTGTCCATTGGCTCTAAGGTAATACGATGTAGTTTTATGATGTTTTATCTCGTATTTAGTCGTAAGTAATTCGATTGTACTATTTATAAAATGAGTTCTTTGATCACTAACCAATTCTCGTGGACAACCAAACCGTTGTCGTGATGTAACACAGATAACAAGTGAAAGGGTGAAAAAAAAAATATCATATTTGAGGATCTCATTTCAAAAATATTGTAACAAATTATCTTGGAAAAATAGATATTAGTCAAAGGGTAGAAAAATTAAAGGTATAAATGCTGCCTTTTTACAAATTATGCTTCTATTTACTTTGAAAGGCCATAAATAAGACAAAAAAAAGGTAGATTAGAAAAATAAAGGATATAGGCATATGTAGAGAGGAGTTAGGAGTGCAAATTAGTAAAAATTACCTCAAGAAGACGAAAGTTGATACCCGAAGAGGACCGGTTATGAACCTAGGTCGAAATCAGACCCCGAGGCACAAAACCACGCTCTGACGGCGATTCAAGGACTCTTTGGCAGATCGGAGAAGTGGGTTTGATAGAAGATTGAATAGGAATTCTATGGGTGTTGATTTTGGATGATTTGGATCTGTATTGACTTTGTAATAGCTTTGCAAAGTCATGGTTTGTTTCAGATGACTTGGGTTTTATGAAATAAAATAGGATTTATGTTTTGGGTGATTTCAAGAGTTTTGTAATAGATCTATAGGTGAAATTTTGTAGGTTTATGGTTTTAGTTGTGTTTAATATTTTTTGTGAATTTGAGCTCGATCTAACGGTTAAATTGAGGAAAATTGAGGTTTAAGTGGATCAAGGTCTCAAAAAATAGAATTTTAGGTCCAGTAGGGGTTTTTAAGATTCCATGCAATTTACTAGTTGGATTGGAGTGAAACTTATGTGAGAGGATATTAGACTTGTTTTTCTATGTGTATTAGAATTTTGAGATTAATCGAATGGTATAAAGGAGAGATATTGGCTCTGGAAGATTGGCATCAAGATTGGAGAAGGAGGCCGGCCAATACCCGAGCACATTTTTGAGATTATCGTCAATTTGGTAGCTTCGATCCTTTTCAATTTTTTTGTGCTTATTTTGAATTTAGTTATTAGGAAGTATACAAAATTTGAGTTAAGATCAACGGTTTATTCATTAGTTATTGAGGTTTAAATCTGTTGTAGGAATTACTAAGGTTTGGTTTAGGGTTTGGTTAAGATTTGATTTAGGATTTGGTTTAAGGTTTGATTAGGGTTTGAATTAGGGTTTGATTTAGAATTTAGGATTTAGAGTTTGGATTATAGTTTGTTTAGGGTTTGATTTAGGATTTAGGATTTGGATTAAGATTTGATTTAGGATTTAGGGTTTCATTAGGATTTGATTTAGGATTTAGGGTTTGGATTAGGATTTGATTAGGATTTATTTAGGGTTTAGAATTTAGTTAGGATTTGGTTTAGGATTTAATTAGGGTTTTATTTAGGATTTAGGATTTTATTAGGATTTAAGATTCAATTAGTTTTGGCCTAAAGTTTTAATGAAGTTCAAAAGTATTTTAACTAGAATTAAATTAAGATTGAATTGAGATATATTTGAGTGATATTTGTGATCCTTCTATTATTTCTTTAAGAATTCTTATTTTTTGTTTGAAATTTCTTTGAGGTTTTTTTGAATTTGATTAAGCTTGCTTAACATTATTATTGTCTAATTAGAGTATTATTAGTATTATATTAGAATTAAGATTTTGTTATTACAATTTCTATTCTTCCTTCTACAGCTAGGTGCCCAGAGCATTCTCAAGCAAGACTTCACATATTACAACACCGTGTAATAATATTTTCATAAAAAAAGGTTGCTACTGTACTTGCACTATCGGTTTTCATAGCTACGGCTTCAGCCCATTTTGTTACGTAATCCGCTGCTACCAATATATACCATTTTTATCCATTTCTCAAAGTTGGTGGAATTAGTCCCACAAAATCAATTCCCCATTTTTGAAAAGGCACTTGAGTCAGAATTGGTACTAATGGCATTGTTGAAGTTCCAGGAGGTTGACTCGTTCTCTAACATGGGTCACAATGACAGACAAATTGGTGGACATCTGCAAAAATTGTTAGCCACCAATAACCAACCTGTAAAGCTTAACAAGCCATGTTGTCCTCCGCAAAATGTCCACTACAATTTTCCAAGTGGCAACTTTTCAATATAATACTCACTGCAGTCTGATAAATATAGCATCACAAAATTCCATCCTTGCCTTGTTTATATAAATCTTCACCAATCATCGTATAAGATGCACATTTTAATATTAAGCATCATTAAAGCTTTTCATTAAAATTAGGTGAGAAGGTTTGAAATGTCAAGTATTGAATTATTTCACTATATTCCGGTGTCATACTGTAAATGCTTACAGTGTGTAAAAATTAGTTAAAATATATTATATGTTGATAAATCTAGATGTCTGTTAGAGAAGCTAGTAGATTAAATTAAAAGCAGTTGCTATAAGAAGCTTTACTTTGTTTCTTTACTTGTTTTGATTTTGACATATATATATGACCTAAATGTTTAGTATGAAGCCTTGGGAGAAGGAAGAAGCCTAAGGATGAAAATCTAAACTAATAGGAAGCTAATTGAGAGGGATGAAAGCAAGGCATGGTCGGATGAAGGCAAAGAATGGGAAACTTCATCCCTATTGGTCGAAGGCCATGGCCAATGGGCTTCAAGGAGGCTGCCCAATGCCTTATTAGGGATTAGGGTTCCTCTTTTGGGAGAATTTACAGATTATAAGCTAGGGTTGTAAAGTTTAGGATTTAGAATACAATTTTTATAGAAAATTTAGAGGATTTGGAGTTAAGATGAAGAAGTTATAGCCATTTGAAGTTAAGGTATTAATTTAAGATATATTTTTACTCTTTTGAGAATACGAGGAGTTTTATAGTAGCTTTTGAAGATCGGAAGGAGCAATTGGAACGGCAATTTCAAGGCCTACATCTTTTATGAAAGAATTATTGCTTTTGGAGTTGATATGAACGAGTTGTAAGGAGTTGAAGGTGGCGCTTCAAAATCAAAAGTAGTAAGTAAGCGGTTTTGTTTGTAGTGATGGTTAGAGCCATAACTTGAGTGTTCGGATGAATTTATGGCCCAAAATTTTTGAAGAATGTAAAGTTTTGTGTTAAAAAGCTATATATACAAAATTCGTGGCATTTGAGCTTATATTGTGTGAGATATGAAGAAAATTGCACTCGGGTATATTAAGACAAGGGTTTGAAGCGACTATTAGGGTTTTCAAGATATCTCAAGATCTGCAGTGAATTTGCGGTTGAAAATTGTTGTAGAAGTTAAAAAGAATACATTAGTATCTCATGTAAAATATGAATTTGTTTGGACGGTCGGATGAGGAGATATGAGGTGTTGAAGTTCGGAAAAATCTCCACATAAGAATAAAGAAGGTTTTAGAAGATTATATCATATTTTGGAGGTCGTGGGTTACTTGAGGATTGTGTATTTGGTATAATTGCTCAAAAAGGGAAAATTTATATATAAACTGAGGCTTTTCTTATTTTCAAGCTTGATTGAATAATTAGTGATAGCCAAAAGCCTAACGTTTTCTTGAGGCAAATTCTCTCTACTCCGATATCGGAGTAATAACATCTATCGCAAACAGTTCCGCATCAGGTAGTACATCGTTAATGGGTTCATTACCCAATATATTAGATAACCGAGATAAATGGTCCGCATTGGAATGTAATTTTCTTGGTCTTACCTGAATAGTTAAATCAAATTCTTGCAAGAATAAAATCCATCGTGCAATACGACCACTTAATTGAGGCTTATTAATCATATATTTTAAACCATCGTGGTTGATATGGAAAATAAATTTATAACCAAGAAGATAATGTCGAAACATTTGTATGGAATAAATCATCTCCAATCCTTCTCTTTTGGTTGTTATATAATTTCTTTCAACTGCTACCAATTGACAACTTGCATAATAAATAGGGTGATCAAAACCACGATTATCTTTTTGGCTTAGCACAGAACCAATTGCAACATTAGATGCATCCACATAAACTTTGAATGGTTTTGTCTAACAAGGTGCCACCAATATTGGTGCTGAAACCAATTTCTGTTTCAATGTTTCGAATGCAATTGTATATTTATTGGTCCCATTGGTTGGTGGTTTCTTCAAGAGATTTATCAAGGAAAGGCATATAACTACAAATAGATAGATAAATCACCGAAAATAATTGACATGGCCGACAAATGCTCAAACACCTATTGTCATATTGTAACACGAGTATACCATGAAAATACAAAAAAAAGGGACTTTTATTAATGTTCAGTTACCTTGAATATTAGGAGCAACAACCAATTCCAGTGCAAATACTGAGAGGCCAGGTTCAGTCACCCCGTTACAGTCAGCCGGGGCATACTGAAATGCTCCATTCGATTCCAATAATGGGAGTCACCAGAAAGAGGAAGGACCAATTCAACAACGGATGAGCCTGGTTCGAAGAGCCAATTGGATCCAATTTCAAGACATCCAATCTAGGTCCTATTACGAGCCTCTTAGCCAATATGAGATCTGAATTGGTCGGGCGACTCAATGTGGTCTCGATTACAGGGGTTCCGATTCCATTTCAGACTGTTCCGTCCTTTGTGCCATTCCGGGAATGTCCTTTCGGTAAAAAGATCTCTTAAAGGTAAAAATGGAGGTGAAAGCTCTGATGGCGGAGCCAATTCCGGATCCAAGACGGAAGATTGAAGAAATTCAGAGGCTAGGGTTTGAAAGAGGGGAGAATTTGGATTAAAAGAGAGGATAGGTTAAGAAATGAAGGGAGAGAGAATAAGTTTTTAGAAGGATCGGAGAGCTAGCTTCATGCTTCGGGAGGGAAAAAAAAGACAGAGAATTGGGGTTTTTTTTTTCTTCATAGGGTTTTGGGAAGACTGAGGCAATTGTTGCAGAAGTCAGTGTTGCAATGGTGAATCAAGATTTTTAATGAAGTAGGTGTGATTACTCTTGACTATTTTGTATATCGAAGTTACGTTTGTGATTGAAGAATTAAAAGGGTGTCTATAGGATTGAGTGTGCGGAGTGAATGAAAATTTTTGAATTAATCTGACAAGACAGTCAGTGGATATAAGGTTGTGAGTATAAAGCGGTATCGGAGATTAGCAGATTGGGTTGTTCGGGGTTCTCTGTAATGTCTAGAGACCTACCGGCTGCGACAAAGAGGACTTTGGTGAGCAGTCGAAGGATATCCGTATAGATTTACGATATATTCTTGTAGTTGTTTATATTCCAATAGTCAAAAACTGATAGACTGCTTGAATATTAGCAAATCTCCATACCACCTTCTACAGCCAGACGTCCAGCGCGTTCTCAAGCAGGAAAGCACGTAATATGACATAAGTGGTGAATCCGACGTGAAAGCTTGAGATAGAAGGTATTTGATTTCGTTTGATTTTATTTTTATTTTTATGGAAAACAAAAATAAAATTTTTGAAGGATCTTTGGGAGGAGTTTTTGGTAGGGGTTCTTCTAAAGGACAAGGTATGCACATGGATCTGTCTATTGCTAGTATGTTTCAAGTCTTCTCATTATCGATGCAGCAACAGCAAAGCAATGATCGAAAGGAAGCTTTGACAACCAAAGAATTGCAAGCAGTGGTAAATAAAATTGATCAATTTGATGGAAGGAATATTTTAAGGTATTTAAGATATTATGTTCATGAAATGGAATTAAATCGGGTTTTTGAGAAGAAAATGGTTGAATTATTTGGACTTGCCACAATACCGGAGATAAGAGACCATATTACATCGATTACGGATCGTTATGGGAATTCATGGGAGGTTTTTTCACATGCATTGAAAGACGAATATTTCTTGGAAGATGCTGATTGCATTACTAAGTTATTATTTCTAGAATGGATTGAACGGCCTAATAAGAATTTACAAGCAACAGAGCTACTAAGGAAATTTGAGAGGCAGTACTCTCAATTATCGAAGGTAGAAAAATTGACATTGGAGCTAAACAAAGTTGATCTATTTCTTCAAGCTGCTGATGGAGAATTGCAAGAGAAATTAGAACTCTTTCTTGAAGACAAAGAAGAAGATGAAGGATTGACAACAAAGTGGAAGAACGTTGAAGATGCAGTGGGGTTGCTTACAAAAAGAGAAAGGAGGAAGGATAGGAGCAATATTCCGAAAACAGTACAAGCACCCAAAGCTCCAGTACGTACAACACCACCAACAATGCGTACAGTTCAACCTTCGACATCCTTATCAAAGAAAGCAGATATGGGGATGGAAGAAATTATACGAGGAATGCGAGATCTTCAAATCAAACTGACAAGACTTGAAGAGAATACCTCTACAAATAATTCGAAGACTGTTTCAAAACAAGGATACGTACAAAGATGCATTTGGTCTGATGACACTTCACACACTAGGAAAGATTGCAATGAATTTAATAATATGATACGGCAAGGAATTATTTGCTGGATAGATGGGAAGATAGCATTAAAAGATAGGAAGGATCTTCTTCAAACCAATTTTGGCAAGGGAAGAATGAGAGCATTAGTTCAAGATTACTTAAAAGAGCATGAAATAGCAGCATGAGAAAGTGCAAGTTATGGTGTTAGAGTAGATGATGACCTTCGTAGAAGTACGGAAACTAGTGAATTTTGGGCTTCTGCCATTTCTACAATACAAGAAGGAAAATTACCTCGAGAAGCTTTATTGAGGACTGCAGCTACAATACAAGGTGCAACAAGTTGGGAGGATCCTGTTGAGTCTCTTTTAATTCATGCATATATTGCTAAGAGCTAACATGAAGCTTTGATGGAAGAAAAGAGACGAGGAAATTTTGATGATACGAGAGAAGAAAATTCTTCTGAGAGGCAAACTCGAGGAGACAAGGCTCAAGAGGCAACTTCACAAGAATTGTCTGTAAAGGATACCTCAGCATTATTAGAAGAAAAAACAAGGGAGACAAAAGATAAGGGCAAATCAATTGCTTATAAGCTACTTTCTGACATTGAAGCAGCAACAAATTTGAAAGGGGTGTTGGAAGAACGTATATTAAATGCTAAGGTGGAATTCACATTGAAAGAAGTCTTGGGAATTGCAAAGAAGGAGTTTCATGATGTTATCATTGACAGCATTAAGCAAAAGAGGCAATTAATGGGCAAAACTGGAATGAGTCATGCTATTGATGCAAGAATATATAAAGATGAAGAAGAGGTTGATATTGGTTACAAGCAACCAAAAAATGAAAAGAATGGATATAATCAAAAAGTACGTTTTGAAGATTATAGTGATAAGGAAATGAAAACTTTGAGTCATTATACTCGAAAGCATTGGGCAAGGGCAACTATTGAGGTATTGGTGAAAGTAGGAGATATAGAAAAACCAATTGTTGCTTTAGTCGACCATGGTTCTGAAATAAATGTCATGTCTAAAGATCTTTTTAAGAAGCAAAAATAGCCAATTGATATGGAACATGGATGGACAATACGAGTAGCTAATAATACATGGGGCGAATTATATGGAGCTTGTCCAGATGTCAAAATTTGCATTGGAGATGTTGCGACGGAGCAACATTTCTTTGTTCAAGATATAACGTCTTATCCGTTGATTTTAGGACAACCTTATATTACAGCAACACGGATGGAAACAAAAGTACTTGACGATGGCTTTGCTTATGCAACGATACGTAGCGAAGATGGCAGGAAAGCTGTACAATTTCTAACAGTACCTCCTAACCATGAACGGAATCAAAATAGGTTGAGGGAGAAACCATTACCAAAGATTGTTGAAGGATTTAAAGATTTTGGGGAGGTACCACTGTAAAGCAAGATTATAGAGGTACAAAAGAGGAGGTACTCTCGCGAGATGAAGGTGCCTTTGATGTGAGTTTTATTGGTATTTTGGAGAATGGAAATATTATGTATAATAAAGTTAATGATTTTAAAAGAAAAGAAAGAAAAAGATTATATAATATTGAAGGAGAATTACGCAAGTTAGGTACATTGCAAGGTGATGAGAGGATTTTAGGTGTTTATGAAGAAAATGGACTGGAAGATTCATTGGAATTGATTACATCTATTGGGTTAGGGAATAATGATAAGATTGTTGAGATTCATTCAACAGAGGTTTATACCACACTTGAATCTTTTCAAGCACCAGAAGTCACTATAGAGACGAGAAATAAAATGGTAGATAAGAAGATAAAGCCTGTTTCCAGACTATTACTAGAAGATTCTAAAAAACAAATGAGAGAAGCATCAAAAGAAGTAAGTTTAAGAGATCCAATGAGTATTGGACATCAGTTTACTAAAGAGACTTTTGAAGAATTGAAGATTGGTTCTGATGGTTCTTTATTGCTGGAAGAAATTACTTGCTTCAAAAAGATGTTGGCTAAACAAGGTACATCGTTTGCCTTCGAATCTCATGAAATTGGGTGTGTAGATCCAAATATTATAACACCTATGGTTATCTTCACTGTACCGCATGTACCTTAGAATCTAAGATCAATTACAATACCGAGGGCACATTTACCTAAATTGGTGGAACTATTAAAAGAAAAGATGAAGATAAAAATATTGGAACCCTCATTTGTGCCGTATCCTAGTCGATGGTTTACGGTACCTAAGAAGAATGGGTCACTACGGTTTATTCAAGATATGCAACCGGTGAATGCAATAACTATCAGGAATGCAGGAATTTGATCTATTATAGATGAATTTGCTGAGGGATTTGTAGGAAGGGCGATCTATTCAATGGGGACTGGTATTCAGGTTATGATCAATTTCAACTTCCTGAAGGAGGTAGAGATATGATGACGATGAAGACACCACTTGGATTGCTTAGAATGTGCACTCTTCCTCAAGGCGCGACCAACTCAGTTACACATATGATGAATGGGATGAATAAGATATTGAGAGATTTTATTTAAGAAAAGACTATGCCTTTTCTGGATGATGTTCTTATAAAAAGGTGCAGAGAAGGAGACAAGGATGAAACTTTAGATAAGAGGAGGTATCACAAATATGTTGTTGATCATATACAAGATTGTGAAAAGATTTTAACTCAGCTTGGAGAAGTTCATCTTACATTATCGGGTATGAAGTCTGTATTTGGAGTACAAGAGGTTGTGATTGTTGGACATTTATGTGGATCTTACGGAAGAAAACCAGATCCGACTAAAGTTGATGCAATTGGAAGGATGAAAGAGGATTGTGATTCTTTAACAGAGATTCGCAGGTTTTTATGTGCATGTGTATTTTATTGAATCTGCATCCCTTATTATGCTCACATAGCGGATCCATTATATGAATTGTTACGCAAGGGCTACCGATTTAAATGGGAAGAAAGGCATATTTAGGCAATGCAAAGATTGAAGAAATTATTGATGTCACCTCCAATATTGAGGAAGGTTGATTATAAGTGCAATAGACCAGTGATTCTTACTGAGGAGGCTAGTCCAATTGCCATTGGATGGGCTGTGGGTCAAGATGATTCAAGTGAGAATAGATTTGTAGTTTGATTTGGAGCTAAAGTTTTAAGTATTCGTCAGCATGCATATTCGCAAGTCAAAAGAGAACTTTGGGAAGTTGTTTCGGCTATGAAAGCTGAAAACGACTATTTGATAGGGATAGTAGTAGTAATCGAAATAGATTGCTTGCCATTGCTTGGAATAATTACTAACTGTTCAACGCCAGATATTGCAATATTGAGATGGATTGCTTATATTAAGTCACTAAATCCAGAATTTAAGCATATCACTGGAAAAGATAATTTAGTAGCAGACATGCTATCTCGAGCAAGATACGAGAAAGAGGACGAAATGATTGAAGACATTGATGACGTCGGATTGAAATTCTATTTAATATCAAATCTCAACAGAGAAGACAAGCTATTTCTTGAAGAATCTTATGAAGGAGAATTATTGGATATTGGTCATTACTTGAATACCTTGTCTAAGCAGGGGAATTGGTCTACAGAAAAATTCAAACAAATAAGAAAAAAAACATATGGATTTTTACTTCGAGATGGATTCTTATGGAAGAGACCGAAGAAAGGAATTGGGATGCCACAACAAGTGATAGGCAAAAAGGAAGAAAAACTAAAATTATTAAAGGAGTTCCATGATAGTTTATGGGCAGGGCATAGAGGAATTTGGGCTACTTTTGCTAAACTCAAGGAACGATATTGGTGGAAAAATATGTATCGAGATGTGCTTTCATTTGTAGAGTCATGTAAAATTTGTCAATCGTATTTTAACATTCGGCATCGAGATGGTCTTCATCCTATGTATCCTCTGACTATTCATTTTAAATAGGTTGTTGATTTGGTTATTATGCTAGTTGGGTTATGGCAGATGAGATATTTGATTTTAGCTCGTGAAGATTTATCAAATCAAGTAGAAGGAAGAGCATTGAAGACAAAATCTACAGAGGGGATCTGTAGGTTTTTGCTTGAAGATGTCATTTGCTACTACGAATGCATAGGAAAAATCACTGCAGATTGTAGAGAATTAAATGCACAAGAAGCTCGTAAGTTCTTTGAAAGATGTGGAGTTAAACTATCACTTACTACTGCTTATAATCTGGAAGGGAATGCAAAAAGCGAACGTGGTCACCCATCGATTGTGAAAGCATTAGTTAAAGCTTGTAATGGAAAAGTTAAAGAGTGGCCATGGCTTTTGTCATTTACATTATGGACTGATCGAACAACACATAGTTCAGTAACAGGATATATGCCAGTAGAACTTATGACAGGTCGAAAACCAATTATGCCGATTGAAGAAAGGGTACTTACTTGGAGTATGGTACCATGGGAAGATGGATTGACAAGAGAAGAAGTTCTGGTTATTAGGATTCGATAATTGGAGCAAAGATCGAAAATTGTGCAAATACCATTGGAAAGATTAAAAAGCACAAAGTTACAAAACAAGGCGCGATTCGATAAGCAACATCGATTGAGACCTAAAGCAATTGAGGAAGGTGATTGGGTACTTATTTATGACAATAGTCTGGATAATCAACATAGTACTTTGTGGAAATTTTCAAAACGTTGGTTTGGACCATATGTGTCACGGACATACATATAATTACCTATATGAATAGATAAAAGTATGTAAAAGTAGATAAAAGTAGGTTAATTGTGTAATATCTTCTAGAGAAGCTTCTTAGAAGCTTCATAGACGCTGCTTTGACTTTATAGGAGTCTATTGTTGACTTTTAGGTTAGAAACTTGGTCAACAAGTTAGCCATGTGCCACGCATGTTGGAAGCTTAAAGAACAAGCTAACTACGTGGTCCATCCATAGAAAACTTGCCTTGAAAGCAAAGGCATGTGGCCTAGAAAGTCAACATATATTGGAGGTCTTATAGAACATCGCCACGTGGCTTCTAGTTAGATAGTATATATAGAGGCAAGAGTGAAGCCCTCTTCACTCTTGTCAACTCCTTTCTTGCTTCTAGTCTAGTTTCAAGGGTCTCTAGTTTTCTTGTATTTTGGCAATAGCCATTCCAGTTTCTTTCTTAATATACATATTTCTATTTTGTCCTATTTCTTTTTGAGAAAAGTCTCACTTACTCTTTAGCTTTCATCGAGTTCTTGTCCTTGACAGATTGACAAGAGTACACTTACAATATCAGAGCTTTGTCTTTTCTTGATTAAGAGTGGATTACCCCTTTTTCTTGATAAGACATAAGCGCATTAGAAGTTGCGGATTACCCTCTTTTAAACTGATATTGTTCTTAGTATTTTCTTTGTTATCAATTCCTCTCTTCTATTTGTTTTGAGCGTTATTAGACATCTTCTCTTTTCTAAGTGCTACTATGGCAGAGCTTGTTGAAATGAAGAGTGCAATGGCACAGATGCAAGAGCAATTGAGGGAGTTAATGCTTGCGATGCATCAACTCAATTTACCACCACAAGGAGCAACAAGAATGGTAGGAAGTGAAGATATAGAGATGATTGGGGCTGCTTCAACATCTACACCAAACCATGTCCCTTCTCCCAGAATGGAACACCCTTCGAGTGTTAGAGAACCGAGAGTTGCCTTGCCCGAGAAGTTTGATGGTACCAGATCCAAGTTTCGAGGATTCATCAATCAGGTCCAACTAGTAATTGAACTTCAACCCCAGAGCTATCCAACTCCAGGGTCACAAGTTAGATTCATTGGTACACTTCTTTCAGGTTCAGCATTGTCATGGTTTTCATCTTTTCTTGAACGACGAGATCCAATATTGGATAATCTGGAGGCTTTTTTGGCGGAGTTTCGATCCATGTTTGGAGAACATGATGCAATTCGTGTTGCAACCAACAAGATCCGTATTTTGCGACAAGGCAATCGATCAGTAACATTATATGCTTCGCAATTTCGACAACTTGCAACTGATATCAAGTGGGATGATGCCGCACTTGTGAGTCAATTTCTCTACGGATTACAATATGAGGTAAAGAAATTGATGCTTAATTTACTTGATCCTCAAACATTGAGTCAAGCAATTGACTTTGCTGTGAAGTGCGACAATCGACTTTTTGAATTTCGATCCGAGAGTCGTACAAGTGGGCCTCAACGTTACTACAATTCAATGGCAACACCGACGTCTCCTCAACACATACCTTCGGAAGTAGAGGATATGCAAATTGATGCGGTACGTTTCAAACCTCTTACTGAGCAAGAAAAGTCTCGTCGTCGACAAGAAGGATTGTGCTTATATTGTGGAGAACCTAAGCACACTGCTCAACATTGTCCAAAGAAGCGACGTAACTACAAAATGAGGAGTACGACTGTGAAAGAAGACAGTATGTCGGAAAACGAGTACGTCCAGCTACAATAGGGACCGTGCGGCTGGAATCTTGTACAACTTCTAATGAAGGTCCTATCCTCTCCTCAGAACCATCTCCTTGTTTTATAATAGATGTGCGTTTAGGACCTAATAATTACAAAGCCTCTGCCTTGATAGATTCAGGAGCCTCAGCTTGTTTTTTAGATGAAGAATTTGCTAGATGTCATAGAATATCATTAATACAAAAAACTAAACCTATACACGTAGAAGTTATAGATGGTCGTCCGTTGTCTTCTGGAGATGTAACTCACGAAACACTTCCTGTAGATGTAGTAATAAATGGTCATAGTAGTTGCGTAATTTTTAATATAATTAGATCTCCCTCTAATCCAGTAATTTTAGGCTTATCATGGTTAGAAAAGTATAATCCTCGAATAGATTGGATTTCTCGTAAACTTGATTTTCCTCGGAGCATTAGTAACAGTTCTATTAATCAAGTAAAAAACCATGAGTCTAGTATAGTAAAACCCGCACTTATAGGTGCAAAAGCATTTATACACGCAGCAAAAGAAGGATCAACTTTTGCTATTTATGCTGCACCTATTTCTGAAAGCGTAAAGACTTCAAGTGGCATTCCAAGTCAATATCAGGATTATCAAGACGTTTTTGAGAAAAAGAATGCAGATATTCTTCCTGAGCATCGCCCATACGATTGTTCAATCGATCTCAAGGAAGGAACTCAGCCACCATTTGGACCAATTTACAGTTTATCGCAAGATGAGTTGGCTGAACTCAAGACATATATTGACGAGAATTTAGCGAAGAATTTCATACGTCATTCAAAATCTCCAGCAGGAGCTCCAATTTTATTCGTAAAGAAAAAAGATGGATCTTTACGAATGTGTGTTGACTATCGAGGACTCAACAAGATCACAATCAAGAACAGGTATCCATTACCTTTGATATCAGGACTCCTTGACCAGTTAAATCAAGCTAAGATCTATACAAAAATAGATCTAAGAGGAGCATATAATCTAGTACGGATCAAAGAAGGAGATGAATGGAAGACTGCGTTTCGAACCAGGTACGGACACTTTGAATACAATGTCATGCCTTTTGGACTCACGAATACACCAGCTGCTTTTCAACATCTCATGAATGATGTATTTCGTAAATTCTTAGACAATTTTGTCGTCTGCTATCTAGACGATATCCTGATCTATTCCAAGAACGTTGAAGAACATGAAATACATGTTCGTCAAGTATTACAAAAACTTAGAGATGCAGGATTGTACGCCAAGATGGAAAAGTGTGTATTTCACACTACTCAAGTTGACTTTTTAGGATACATCATTTCAAATGATGGTCTCATGATGGATTCTAAGAAAGTCCAAACAATCATGGATTGGAAGATTCCAAAGACTGTAAGAGATGTCCAATGTTTCTTGGGATTTGCCAATTACTATCGGATCTTCATCAAAGACTTCTCACGAGTTGCAGCTCCACTTACACGCTTGACTAGTAAAGATAAATTTCAATGGAATCAAGAAGCGGAAGCAGCATTTGAAGCCTTGAAGACATCGTTTGTCTCTGCACCAGTCTTATATCGTGTTGACTTTTCCAAGGTATTTTTTATGGAAACAGACGCATCGGATTTTGCCTTGGGTGCAGTTTTATCACAAATGGGAACAGATGACAAACTTCATCCGATAGCTTTTCATTCAAGAAAATTCTCAGCAGCCGAGATCAATTATGAGATCCACGATAAAGAACTTCTTGCAATCGTGGATTCTTTTCAAGAATGGCGTCATTATCTAGAAGGTGCTTCTAGTCCAGTCACTGTGTATACAGATCACAAGAACCTCGAGTATTTCATGTCAGCACGCGTGTTGAATCGTCGTCAAGCTCGTTGGAGTATGTCTTTGTCAAGATTCGACTTCATTATCACTTATCGGCCAGGAAAACAACAAGGTTTGTCCGATGCCCTGTCTAGACGTTCTTATTTTGCACCAAAAGAAGGAGATGCAGCTTTTGAGCAACAAAGAATGGTCCTCTTGAAACCGGAGCAATTTCATCTCCGAGCAGTGAAATCAACACTGACTGTTGATTCAACTTTTCTCAAGCAAATCCAGTCCAGTATGTCCTCAGACCCTCTTGTTCATGATATCGAGAATAATTCTTCCAAGTCTCATGATTCTTCTAAGTTCGAGTTCAAGAATAATCTATTATATTTTGAAGGACGCCTATATGTTCCAGAAGGAAAAGCACGTTTGCGTGTTCTTCAAGCACGTCATGACTTTCCAGCAGCAGGGCACTTTGGATATAATAAGACTCTGGAACTCATATCAAGAGATTTTTGGTGGCCACAAATGTGGAAGTCAGTCAAAGACTTTGTACAATCATGTGATATTTGTTCAAGATCAAAAATTCCTCGACATCGACCTTACGGACTTCTTCAGCCATTACCTATACCAGAACAACCATGGTCTTCTGTTTCTATGGATTTCATCACAGATCTTCCAAGCTCAAGATCTTATGATTCTATATTTGTGATAGTAGATCGTTTCACCAAGATGGCACATTTTATGCCATGTACAAAATCTATCACAGGTGAAGAAACAGCTAAGCTTTTCATTGATAATATCTATCGCTATCATGGATTACCTAAAGATATCATATCGGATAGGGGAACTCAATTTGTGTCGAGATTCTGGAGGACTCTTTTCAAGATTTTAAAAGTGGACATAAAGCTATCTTCAGCTTTCCATCCTCAAACTGATGGACAAACAGAGCGCGTAAACCAAGTCTTGGAACAGTATTTAAGGTGTACCATCAACTACCAACAAGATGATTGGACAAACCTTCTGCCATTGGCAGAGTTTGCTTATAATAATACGGTACATTCCTCCACGCAACAAACACCTTTCTTTGCCAATTATGGCTATCATCCACGACTTGATACTTTTGATTTTTCAAAAGTTGATAATCCTGCAGCAGAAGATATGGCAAATCGGTTGTCAGAGTTACATGCAATAATGAAGGCGCAGTTGAAGAAAGCTCAAGAACGACAAAAGATAAATGCAGATGTATATCGTAAAGAGCAACCACAACTCAACGTGGGTGATAAGGTATGGCTACTTCGTCGCAATATCAAGACCACTCGACCTTGTGACAAATTGGACTATCGTAGGCTTGGCCCCTTTTCTGTTTCTGAACAGATCAACCCAGTTGCATATCGGTTACATCTACCGGAGTCAATGAAGATCCATCCTGTATTCCACGTGTCTCTTCTTGAACCATATAAGACAGTGGATATACAAGGAAGAAGACAAATGCCACCGCCTCCTATAGAAGTAGATAATAATGAAGAATTTGAGGTGGAAGAGATATTAGACTCAAGGCGGTGCCGAAATAAGCTAGAATATCTTGTTCATTGGCGCGGATATGATATTAGTGAGCGCACATGGGAGCCATCCAGGAATCTAGCAAATGCATCAGCTAAAGTCAAAGTTTTTCATCAACGACATCCATCAAAACCAAGATGAAAACCTCTCTTATAAAAGAGACAAGATTGAGGCAAGATAACATTCAAATTCCTATCCTTGTTTGTAACTTCTTTGCATTTGTGACGCTAATTAGATGGAGAGCCAACAACCAGCGGATTCAACTCAAGAACCTTCGTTTGCTGACTTACCGGATGAGACATTGCGATTGTCACAACCTTCAAGACGACGCAACCGAGATGAAGATCCTCAAGAACGACATGTTCTTCCTCGAATAGATGGTGAGATACAACGCGTTTGGTACCACGACCTTGGAAGAGATTCTCGATGTTTGGTGATATTATTGGAGATAGGAACGACTCCTGATGGTGTTTCAAATGTATTATTTGAAGGAAGTTATGAAGGCCTCAACAGTGATCAAATAACAGGGTGGTCTTCTCGCCCTGGAATGGGACACTATCGATGGCTAAGAGGACCCATCAACTATCTTCGAAGAGAACAAAGATCAGAGTATGTAGCAAATACAATTCGCCGCATATTAGATTTTCTCAATATATAATCACCGCTCCTCGTGGAACTCGTCCCTAGAAGGGGGGGTAATGTCACGGACATACATATAATTACCTATATGAATAGATAAAAGTATGTAAAAGTAGATAAAAGTAGGTTAATTGTGTAATATCTTCTAGAGAAGCTTCTTAGAAGCTTCATAGACGCTGCTTTGACTTTATAGGAGTCTATTGTTGACTTTTAGGTTAGAAACTTGGTCAACAAGTTAGCCATGTGCCACGCATGTTGGAAGCTTAAAGAACAAGCTAACTACGTGGTCCATCCATAGAAAACTTGCCTTGCAAGCAAAGGCATGTGGCCTAGAAAGTCAACATATATTGGAGGTCTTATAGAACATCGCCACGTGGCTTCTAGTTAGATAGTATATATAGAGGCAAGAGTGAAGCCCTCTTCACTCTTGTCAACTCCTTTCTTGCTTCTAGTCTAGTTTCAAGGGTCTCTAGTTTTCTTGTATTTTGGCAATAGCCATTCCAGTTTCTTTCTTAATATACATATTTCTATTTTGTCCTATTTCTTTTTGAGAAAAGTCTCACTTACTCTTTAGCTTTCATCGAGTTCTTGTCCTTGACAATATGTAGTAACAACTGTTCATGATAATGCAACTTACTCATTACGGGAGTTAAATGGTACAAAATTAAAAATACCAATTGCAAGGAAGCGAGTAAAAATATTTAAATAAAGACACGCAGAGATGAATATGGAAGGCCTTAATAAAGGTATAGAGATTCCACAGCAAGAAGATGAAAGTGATTTGGATAATGAAGGTGATGAAGACGAACTGGACAAAGACGTAGAGAATATATTCTAAATTAAACAGCAATTGGATAAATTGGTGCATACCGAAGGATGCACAGGGCTAGAGGAGGTAGATGTCATGTTGTAATACGAGTATACTGTGAAAATATAAAGAAAGGGGACTTTTATTAATGTTCAATTACCTCGAATATTGGAAGCAACGACCAATTCCAGTGCAAATACTGAGAGGCCAGGTTCAGTCACCCCGTTGCAGTCAGCCGGGGCATACTGAAATTCTCCGTTCGATTCCAATAATGGGAGTCAGCAGAAAGGAGAAGGACCAATTCAACGACAAATGAGCTTGGTTCGAAGAGCCAATTGGATCCAATTTCAAGACATCCAATCCAGGTCCTATTACGGGCCTCTTAGCCAATATGAGACTTGAATTGGTCGGGCGACTCAATGTGGTCCCGATTACAGGGGTTCCGATTCCGTTTCAGACTGTTCCGTCCTTTGTGCCATTTCGGGAATGTCCTTTCGGTAAAAAGATCTCTTAAAGGTAAAAATGGAAGAGAAAGCTCTGATGGCGGAGCCAATTCCGGATCCAAGACGGAAGATTGAAGAAATTCAGAGGCTAGGGTTTGAAAGAGGGGAGAATTAGGGTTAAAGGGGAGGATAGGTTAAGAAATGAAGGGGGAGAGAATAAGTTTTTAGAAGGATCGGAGAGCTAGCTTCATGCTTCGGGAGGGAGAAAAAAGACAGAGAATTGGGGTTTTTTTTTTCTTCATAGGGTTTTGAGAAGACTGAGGCAATTGTTGCTGAAGTCAGTGTTGTAATGGTGAATCGGGATTTTTAATGAAGTGGGTGTGATTATTCTTGACTATTTTGTGAAATCGAAGTTACGTTTGTGATTGAAGAATAATAGGGTGTCTATAGGATTGAGTATGCAGAGTGAATGAAAATTTTTGGGTTAATCTAACAAGACAGTCAGTGGATACAAGGTCGTGAATATAAAGCGGTGTCTTATGGCGTGATTTTCTATCTGGGAATACACCGGATATCTAGCTGTAGAGAGTTTAGGTTTCTTTTTTATATAATGCCTTAGCTCCCAAAAACAAACTCCTTGCTTTGTATAAAAATTCAAAATATCTTAAAATTCTTCAAAATATATTTCTTCCCGCCAAGGACCTTTTTACATCAAACTTTGAAAATTCATTAAAGCTAATCCAACCGTTCACTTTGTTTCAAATTTCTACATAAGCTAGATGCTATACTTAACTTTTACCACAAAAACATTGAATCGTACATCTATCACCGATCGTTCGGCATCTAAGAAACCCTAGCAGGTGCACAAAACCCTAACTTACAAGCACCCGAAAACTATTTTCCTTATATCTCTTAAACCCAAGCTTTAAATCACACAAAACTTGTATAGAAAGCTTTATAACAAGATTACACTCAATCTGGAAAATTTTGAGCTAAAACCTCATCAAATTGTCTAAGATATAGCTCAAATCACAAGCACAAATAATTCGGGCTACTTACTACCCTTAGATATCAAGCGCTGACTTCAGCTGCCAATATCTCCTTCATAAAAGCTTGGAATTCGATAAAAAGTATGCACAAACTGTAGCCGAAAAAGGTTTCTCTTCAAATCCGGTCGCCGATCCTCGTTTGCCGTCTGTACGCGTGCGGTATACTCAAAAGAGTGACAGTACGACGAAAACTTACACCTTAACTTTGAGCACCTATAACTTCTTCATATAAACCCCAAATGACACAAATTTTGCACCAAAACCATATTCAAAAACCTAAACCTTCTGACCCTAGCCTCGAAAACTCGAATGGCCGCGAGAAACTAACCCTAATTCCTAATATGGCCTCGGGCAGCCTCCTCAAAGCCCATTGGTCATGATTTTTGACCAATAGGAATGGAGATTTTTATTATTTATCTCCATTCATCCATATTGGTGCCCTAATTAATCCTTTTGCTACCAAAACCCCCTTCTTCATTCCTTTTCTTATAAAATTTTTACAATGAGTCTTTTTAACACCAAATAAAAAATCCAAAAGAAGTTTTGAAAGGTCACCAATGTCTAACAAAGGTGATTCTAATATTTAGAAGTTACTATCAACCAAAACCAATCTTAAAAGCCACTATCAAAAGAAATTAAAGTTATAAAAATTCTATAGTAATCTTTTTAAACAACCTCTTCTCAAAATAATAATCAAATTATATCCTACAACCAACTAAAATCTACTAACATGGCTCTTACCATGTTACTTAATAAATTATATATTAAGTACATAATTACATTATTTTCATATAGTAGCTTAACCACAACACGACAGCGGTATCAGAGATTAGCAGATTGGATTGTTCGGGGTTCTCTGTAACATCTAGAGATCTACAGGTTGGGACAAAAAGGACTTCGGCGAGCAGTTGAAGGACATTCATATAGATTTACGGTATATTCTTGTAGTTGTTTATATTCCAATAGTCAAAAACCGATAAACTGCTTGAATATTAGCAAATCTCTATACTACCTTCTACAGCCAGACGTCCGACGTGTTCTTGAAAAAGAAAGCACGTAATACGACACCGTAACAATCTCTGGTTGTTTTAATTCTACAATAATCTTTATTTTATCTGAATCTATAGCAATACGTGCCATCAAAACTATATGACCTAACACTTTACCAGAAGGCACACCAAATTAGTATTTTTTTGAATTTAAAGAAATTCTAAATTTGGTACATTGATTCAAATATTGATCTAGACATTCTAAATGCTTGGCTCTCGTACTAAATGTACAAAAATCATCTAGAAATATTTCCATTGAAATTCGTAGATAATCTTGGAACGCTTGCATCATTATCCTTTGAAATGTAGCTGATGTATTACAAAGTCCAAACGGCATAACCTTATAAGCAATGGTCCCTGAATCCGTAATAAAAGTAGTTTTTAACTGGTCTTGTTTTTTAATTTTCACTTGATTATAACTAGAGAATCCATCAAGAAATGAATAACATTCATGTTTAGCGACAACATCCAATATACTATCCATGAATGGTAAAAGAAAATAATCCTTCTTGATAGCCACATTTAATTTGTAAAAATCTTGTTAGATATAAACTTTTTCATTCTTTTTTGGTACCATAACAATTGGTGAAACCCATTCACTAAAAGGAACTGGATAGATAAATCCAATCTCTAAGAATTTATCTAGTTCTTCTTTTATCATAAATGAGTATTTTGGATTAAGTCGATGTTATCTTTGACGTACTCGTGTAGCGTTTTCCTCCAATATAATTCAATGCTCACAAACTTCAGTTGGAATTCCTTTCAAATTTGCATACGACCATGCAAAAGTAGTTTTATGCATTAAGAAGTAATCTATCCAAATTTCTTTCTCCTTGCCTTTTATACCATCATAAATCTGAATGATTTGAGGAGCCTCTCCTATACCTAAATTAATTAGTTGACATCGTGGAATTTCAAGAGTCTCTGAAATAATGTTTTGCTCAATTCCATAATCTTTCATAAAATCTGACAAATTAGAACTTTCCAATTCCAGTTCCATAGTACTAACGTGATAAATTAGAACTTTCCAACTCTAGTTCCATAGTACTAACGTGATTAACATCCTGTCTATTCATCCAATATGCAATCATATGTTCACAACTGTCAATAATATTTAGAGGAACTAAGTACTCGCCCGGTCCCTAGCACTAGTATTTCATTCTAGTATACTCGACAACTTACCTTGTAGCAGCATAAATTGGGTCAAGTGCACCAATTTCTTCTTCTATAGACTCATCTTCACAATCTAACGTGAATTCTGAACTGGCAAATTGAATTTCTCTGTGATATTAGATAAGGTATATTTGAAGCACAATTTTATCATTACCTTTCTCAATTGTCAATGTACCATGGCCCTAGTCATTTCAAGCTATAGCTTTATACAACCACGATTGCCTCAATAAAATTAGGTATGACAATATAGAGCTTCATAATCGGAAAATAATATAATCAATTTTGTATGTAATCTCCACAATTACTATATCAATACTTTATAAAATACCCATAGGTTTAACTCGACTAGAATCAACCATTCTCAAAACCACTATAGTAGGTAATAAGTGATCCAAACCCAACTCTTCTATTGTAGCGGCATTTATAAGATTTATACTAGATCTTTCGTCTACTTGCACTCCCGATACTAACACTCCATCAATTGAGACATCAATCGTTGGTGCATCCGGATCAGGATTCAAACTTACTTCTCGGAATTCTTTATTTTGAGATCTGTGACAAATTAATGAGGAATTCAAGATAGTTTGGCACTCAGGTGCTACCGCTAATAGTTGCTTCATGGAAATCGTGGGCTGTATGGTGCCCAAATCTTTTAAAATATCATATGGTTCTATATTAGTGATAATTTCTAATGTCCATTTTTTCTTCCCAATCTTAGACACCGACACAAGTAAATTAATTTTTTCTATATTAAAAATTAATAAAGCTACTGGAACTAAATTTGACGAAGCCTATAAAATTGGTTCTTTCAATAGGTAAGATTGTTCTTCCAATTGGATTGATATTGGTTCCTTGGACTTCATGCCTTTGAGAGGATCATTCAATGAAAAAGATATTTTCCAAAGCTATATAGAGAACGGAACAGCTTGAAACAAAACCGAAGCCTCCGTAATTAATACCTCATTAGGATGCATAATCGATTCATGTCTTATACTGAGTAAAGGGCCTGTATCAAGACCTGGATTAGATGCCCCATAATTGGATCTAATCGGCCCTTCACTTCAGGATCACCTAAATGTTAAATTGGTCCTTTCCTCTTTTGCTGACTTCTTGTAAGACTAGCTTGCACTACTTCTATCTGATGAATTGATGATTGCTCTGTCTTATTATTTCTTTCCTCTAGAATTTGCACAATCAATTGTATCTTCTGATCATGATTATTAAGATTAAATGGAACATTGCATTAATAATGAAAATGACCCGATTGCTTGTAATTTCCACATACTAGAGCATATTCGTCTATAAGCCTTGGATTAGGGCATTCACCAGCATAATGACCAATTTTCTGACATCGGTAGCAACGTAGTGGTTTTTGGCCCATACCATCAGGTACACTTGAAGTCTCCATTGGAATATATCTACTAGGCCGATTCCAAGAAGCGATAGTAAATAATCCTGGCTGATTAGTTGCTATTAGTCAAGAATTGGACTACTGAAATGATATAGTTTGGAGATTACCTCCTTGATTATTTCCATCGTTCTGCATATTTATTCCATAAACCGAATTATAATTAGTATTTTGAAAATTCCCAAAGCAACAATTAGGTTGATTTGGGTGATAACTATTCTAACCACCCATATTTCCATTCTATACTTAATTAACATCCTATTGAATTGGTTGTATTAATGTCTGGTTATTGAACTATTGTTGCCTTTGTAAATGCCAGTAGTTTTGGATAGGGTACTTTCCTCCACAAAATATACATTGAACACCTGTTTATCTGAGTGATGGACATTTTGTATCAAAATAACCTTGTTCCTTACTATTATTACATCATACATTAGGTCTCATATTAAAAGGCTTATGTTGTTTCTCTTTATTTGTAGCCAAATTCATGGCGAATTCTTCGATCTTCTTTATTAAATTTAATAACAAGGCTTCATTTGGATCTTTAACAATCACATTTGTGAACAACTTCAATTGTTGATAAGTTGGCGATGTAAAATAAGATGTCATTGTTATTGGCGCTATTGCTTAGAGTGGGGTAGCATTAATTGGTTTTTGTAACATAACATTCTTCACATTGGAGGCAGGCATTTGTGAATAATTACCCATCAACACATTTCCCGGTTGTATTTGTTGGCTTCCTGAACTTGAAATCATCGTGGCCCCTACTGTTAATAATTAATCATAATGACATTCTTTCCATACCTTTGCTCATACCAATGATGTCTCTACCGTAGCTGGTCGAGCCTCTTTTACAAACATTTTTAATTATGATAGATGCAAACCGTTAATTAATATCGACAATATAAATGGATCTGGTATTTGATTATTTGGCCATTTTTGAAGTATATCCACGACCCGGCCATAATAGGACTCTATTAATTCCCCCGCAAATATCTTGCTATTCATAAAACTTTCTCTAAGCCAATCTTCAAATCCAATTGGTCTAAACTGGGTTAAGAAGGCATTCCTCAAGGCCTCCCAATTGAAAAATCTATCCATTGGTTGCCAATTATAACATTCAAAAGCTGTATCTTTTAAAGTTATTGGCAACGATCTCAATCAAATGTCTTGAGTTCTACCATTATTAGCCACGTAGACTGTCAAGAATTGACATATATGGTGATCAGAATCAAAGTCTGGCCAACCACTAAAAGTAGGTAATGATGCCACACTTATAGTGCGGTCTCCTATTGCTCCTATTTGTACCGCAATTGGTACTTCTGGCACTTCCGTGGCCATTGGTGTTATCACCGGTCTACTTGCTGTTTGAATTTTTCTTCCTTTGGTTTTACTTGGACCTAAAATTCGTTATCACCGGTCTATTTGCTGTTTGAATTTTTCTTCCTTTGGTTTTACTTGGACCTAAAATTCTTTTTTGTCGTTTTTGTAGGAGATTTCTTATGCGTAATCGCTCCTATCTTTCTTTTGCTTGTCAATTAATTCTTTGATAATCCTTCCTTTCATGATTATCATTCATAATCTTTCATTCTTCTTTACAAAATCAATACTGCCTTGAATTATAACTCACATATTTATAATCCTAAAATTGGTTCTTTTCACATTCACATTCAATATATAATTCCATCTCCCATACAATCAATTTCTAACATTTCATATTATTATCATTTCCTTGGCAGCGACACCAAAATGTTGTTCTCGTTGTGTTCAAGGTTCAATATACCAAAACAATTGAACTAATAGAGGTAGATTTGAACACGAGAAAAGACTGGTTATATGAATTGGGTCTGTTAGTGTCACAATTGACTGTACTCTAGCTATCTGAAATTAATTATCAAATTAAAAAACACCAAGGCTTACTACTTCCGTCTTAATTGAACACATAATCCATTCTATGACTATCAATTCAACAATACTTCCATATTCTTATCAGTTCATCTCCCACTTACTCTCTTTGCAGTTTATATATATTCAATTACTGATCTCCAACTTACTTATTATATTCAATTTCTCAATTCAACACATAGAATTCAATATCTTCACTTAACACAACACAATTCAATAATCTCAATTCTCAAGGTCACAGATTTTCTCCAAAACAATTAGTCCAAAGTCATATTCCACAATACTCTAATCATAGTTTCAAGAATACTTCTCTCAATCACAATTCTTCATAAGCAAATAATAAAAGCAAAGTAAACAAAGAGGTAGCACCAAGCTTACTCTGGCTTATGATCCTCAGAGTGTGGCCCTCATAAATCAATCTCTGATTTATTCCACACACTCAATTCTCAGTATTCAGAAACTATCCATTACTCTTCAACAACAAAGAAACAAAAAGAGGTAGTACCAAGCTTATCCCGGCTTACGACTCTCACAGTCTAGCCCCGATCTCTCTTTTCTCAACCTCTTTATCCTACCAAAAGATGGACCGTCGGCCAGCAGATTCCAAAGGTTATGATCCTTTGAATTCTTAACCATTTGTTCCACTAACAACCTATTGTTACCAACTAAACTACCTAACCATAAGTCTAATTTTCAAGGTTGTCAATAACCAACTAGTAACTTACCACAAAATTTATTTATATATTCTATAAGTACCAAGAATATTCAAAACGTGATAAAAATATTCTAAAAATCCTATATATCCTTAAAGAGAATTTTTTCCAAACTGCAACAGCTCATATCTCACAATCAAACTATCCAAAAAAACTCAAATTTTACATAAAGTACTGATAGACTTCAAAAAACTATCAAAAAAAAATTCAACTACAAATTCATTACAAATCTTAAAATATTGCCAAAATCTTAACAATAGCTTCATATCCTTATTTACATATACTCGCATGCAACTTTCTTCATGTCTCACAAACTAATCACTTAAATACCACAAAAATTGGTATATAGCTTTTTAACCTAATAATTTCTACTTTTAAAATTTTTGATCCAAAAATTCGTCCAAAAACTCAAGATATGGCTTCAACCATTACTATCAATAAAACAATTTACTTACTACCTTTGAATTACTTGTATTGTCTTCAATTCCTTATGATTCCTTCAAATAAACTTCAAATACAACAATTCTTTCATGAAAGATGTAGGTCTAAAAATTGTCCTTGTAGGCACATCTTTTAATCTCCAAAAGCTACCGTATAATTCCTCATATCCTCAAAAGAGTATCAATATGTCTTAAAAGACCCCTCAACTTCAAGCGGCTATAACTTCTTCATCCTAACTCCAAATCCTCTAAATTCTATGTGCAAATTGTAATCCAAATCCTAAAGTTTACAATCTTTGCTTTTGATTCTTGAATGTCCCTTTTGAAGTCTCCAAAACCCTTATTATGGTCATAGACAGCCTACTAAAAGTCTATTGTTTACAACATTTGACCAATAGAAATGAAGACCTTCACTTCTTTCTTTCATCCGTCCATACCTTGCTTTCATCCCTCCAAATAAGCTTCTTAGTAGTTTGGATCTTCACTTTTGAGCTCCATTTTTTTCTTAAACCTTTACACTAAATATCTAAATCCTATATAATTTAAACACTACAATCAAAATAAATAAACTTCAGAATAAATTTTCTTACATCAATTCTCTATAAATTAACCTACTAACCACTCCAATACTCATCAAGACTTATAAACATATTATATGTTTTAATTAATTTTTACATACTATAAACAATTATAATACAACAATGAGGAATATAGAACAAAGAAAGAAAATGGAAGACGAAGACATAGAATAAATAGAATCAATCATGAGATGGCAAAAAAAATGTGGCTTTAACAACTTTTTAAATTTTTATACAAGTCATATAGAAACAAATAATTAAATTAATTATATACAAAAAGTTTTGAATTAATATCTTTATTGCAGAATATTCTTTTAATAAAATGATTGCAAAAAAATTATGCAATATGTAAATTTTGCTTATAATAATACGCATTTATCAACAAAAAATAAAATAAAATAAAATCCATCCTTTGAATAATAAACATCTTTAAAGTATATTTTATTAAATAAAATAAAATATAATAAATTCTTAAACAATTTATGGTTTTTTATTTTTATTTTCTAGTATATGTTTTAAATTTATTTTTTTATTTTTAAAATTTTGAATATTTGATGTAAAAACAAACATGTTAGCTTGGTATAATTTACTAATAGAAGAAACATGCAACAAAATTCAAATATACTTAGTCATATATTTAAAATCTTCATATAAAAATTATTTATGTATTTAAATAATGCCATGTTTTATTATTTTTAGTCGCTAATGATAGTAGTATAAAAATTGTAAAGTTTTAAGTTTTAATCTTCAATATATATTTATCATCAAAATAAAGGGGTCTTGAAGTTATAATTTTTGTCTTATATTTTTTTTATATAATTAATTAATTGAACAAAAATAAGAAAAAAGTAATCAATGTTTTTTAATATGTGGATAGTAATAAATTAATATAGATATTTACAAGTATCACTCTCAAAAATACCTCAAACACAATATTACTTTAATCAACAGTTCAAAGCAACAACATAACGAATGATATCATATTTTAACCTCTGAAACCTTACATACTTTTTAAAGTGTTGTATTGTGCCATAATAAGATTTTAAAAATGTCATTACCAAAAAGTCATCTTTCCTCTTACTGTTTTGTAGAACTTGTGTATCAAGCAAAAGTAAAATTCAAATTCTTGGAATCAATACTAGACAATAGGAGATTATAATTCAAAATAAAAATTTACTTGAGGGATTCGGCAAGGGTAAATTGTTAAAATACAGAGTACTGATCTGCACGCCCACCACCGCTGATCATTTACTCAACAGGAAAGACCAAGGCTGACAATCAACTGTAAACTCTGCGACCACAATGGCGTTCTTCCAGATTTTTATAAACCTTTTCAATAGAAATGCAAGGCACCACTAATTCTACATTTCAGGAGACAAAACGATCCACTAGTGACCCATTTCGACTTAACAATCCCACGAGGGCAGGATATGTAACCTTCAAGGTCAGACTGGCAATGCCGGAGCTCCAAATTCACAAGTACACATTCGTTGTAAAATAACTGGAGAAAATCAACTCCAAAAGAGAGCTTTTATGCATGAGCAGAATGCACTGGGACTTACATTCACGAGTTCGACGAAGGCAGATTTCCTTTTCTTGCAACCTTCTTGATGCTAGATAGTCAAGCCTCAAAGTCTAGGATTCTACCGCACAATTTTATCCTCCTTGAATCTGAAATTGAGGTGAACTCAGAGATCTCTAGAGGACGTAAACTAGCGTGGTAGATTCTATAAAGGCTGTCAAACAGTGGAAAACAAAAAAAACCTAGCTACAACGTCCAAACCAAAAAACCAATTGGTAGGAACATGCAGTCAGCTCCACATCTGGCTAGGCCGAATTTCTGATCGGATATAAACGTGCTGAACTATTCAAGCTTCATATGAAAAATGGCAAACAGCCATCGACCTACTTGAGGCAGTATCCTCACCAATCTCGACCAGTGGCGCTTTTCACGACATCAGACATGATACCCTAACATACTCTGCACGCTAATCAATCTAAAAACTCCTAACTCAATGTCACCTCCAAAGTGGTTCCATATTCATTACGAAGTTCATCTACCGACAACACCCAGGCCATGCATCAGGTCTTCAAGCAGCCGATTATCACCTCAATTATCTTCGACCCGAGAGTGAAAGATAAAACTTGGAAATGTCGTGGTAATATCCCTGAGGTAGGGCAGTGTCATATTCTTCAGAAGTGATGGATGCTGCTGAACAAGAGTATGCCACTCTTCTTTGTCGATCTTGCCATCCATTTTAGTGTCAGCTTCAGCGAAAGTCTTGTTGATGATGTCCTCAATAACATCATCCGTAAGATTCAGACCGGACTCAGCTAGCGTCGCGACCACCATACGCTTCACTTCAGCACGCTCGATGAAGCCCTGGTGCTGCAGATCGTAGAGCCGGAAGGCGAAGTCAATCTTATCTTCCACATTCGCATTCGGGTGGAACACGGACAGAGCGCGTGCAAACTCTGAGAACTCCAGGTAGCCCTTCTGCTTCTCATCGAATAGGTTGAAAACTCGGTCAGAGAAGAGACTTTCACCCTTGTTACTCTGCTTAAACAGCGCCAACTGAAATTCCTCCTTGTTAACAACACCATCATACACCCCAACACTAGAGATGTTTTTGAAAAGCTCGTACAGCGCCTCCACCTCACTCACGCTGAACGCAGTGTTGCGCGCAACGGCTTCGGGGTCGGCCAGGGTATGGGAATTGTGCTCCAAGCTTTTGGACCCATAGCAACCCATGGAACAGCACAACACATGATCATGCGACGCCCTCCAAGAAGGAGTGATAGGGAAGAGACACAAGACCACTTCACACCGTCGATAAGACAATAACGAGGGCAGCAGTAGCACCACCAGGGGCGAAGAGGTGGAGCAAGGGCGCCATAGCGAGATAACTCCGGCACGACCCGGCGTCAGGAAAGAGGAGAGGAAAGGAGAGGGAACAGCAGGAGCGGGGAAGAGTCAAAGCACATCAGAGGAGGAGACAGGGAAAGTGGGGAAAGGGAGCAATAGGAGCTGTGGGCGCTGCCGCATGACAGCCGCGAAGATAGCGACAGGCATCGCAAAGGGAGAGTAATGGGGGGGAGTAGCAGCGGAAGAGGCACCTGAGAGGAGGGTTAGGAAAGGGGAAGAGTTGGGGGGAGAGGACATAAGTGGGGGAGGGGAACAGCACATGCAAACGTCAACTGACGAGTGGACTGCCTCAATGAGCAGGAGGTGGAAGGGGAAAACGAGTGGAAGGAAGGATGGAGAGAACGGGCACCCGAGAGAAAGAGCCACTGACGGAAGGAATGGAGAGGAAAGAAGGAAATAGTGATGCCGATGAGGTGCCACGGGAGCTGCGGAAGAAGAAGGGGGGACGGGAGAGATTGACCACCACCCTTGCATCTTATTATTATTATTATTATTATTTCTCCACAATGTCGGTCCTTCTCTTTACTGCCGCACGTTGCTGTCAGGCACTGCACGAACCATCACTGCTCTTTTAGAGTTTTCTACCAAAAATGATCCTAGTCACTTTTTAGAAATCCTCGAAACTTACAGCCATGTCGAGAGCATAGGAAAAGGAAGATGTCAGACAGTCAGAGATGCAATATGTATATATATTTATATATATATATATATATATATTTTGTGAAGATAGTGTTTGCAGGGGTGATGTGGTGCCCAGCATAGAATTTACCCTGCAATACCCTGCTCTGCCTATCCTTCCCACAACTTCGGGTTTTGGGAGTTTCCATTCACGAGACTGCCTGTGACGTTGCTTCACTTTGAGCACCTTTCACTTCTTAGAACACCCAATAAAAAAATGATAATTTGCCTTAAAATAATCTAAAAATTGTACCACCAAGTTTTCCTTGGATTTGAACCAAATTGGGTTTAGATTGGGATCAAATCACACTGCATTCCAAAGCCACATCATGGCTTTGTATTATATAGCGACTTTATATTGCGGTGCTTTCATGGCTTTGTATTACATAGCGACTTTGTATCACGGTGCTTTGTAGCATGACCTCTTGTCACCAACACTTGGGGGTTGTCTCTTGGTGATATTGGTGTCATATTAAATATATTCTTGTTTGAGAATGCACTTGGCACCTAATTGTGGAAGATAAATAACAATGCAACAAAAATTCCACCAAGTTTAATAGAGCCTTAAATAAATTTAAGTAATTCCTAATAACCTAATCAAACTTTAATCTATTGAAATAAATTTAAAAGAAGTTACAAAAGAAACAAAAAGAATCCTTTTAAAATATAAAAAATAAATTTTTTAATATAATCCTAATTGAAATCCTAATTGAATCTTAACCAAACTCTAGATCAAATCCTAATGGAAATCCTAATTGAATCTTAATCAAATCCTAAGTCAAATCCTAATGAAACCCTAATTACATCTTAACCAAATCATGGATCAAATCTTAATGAAATCCTAATGAATCCCAAAATTCTAAACAAACTCTAGACAAGTTCTAAACCAAATCCTAAGCAAATCCTTATCCTAAACAAATCCTAGATCAAATCCTAAACAAAATCCTAATCAAATCCTTATCCTAATCAAATCCTAGATCAAATCCTAAACCAAATCCTAATCAAATCCTAGATCTTAAACAAACTCTTAACAAATCCTATAACAAAATAGAACTTCAACAACTAATAATCAAATTATTAATATCAACTCAAAATTTTCATACTTCTTAATGTCTTAATAAAGAACAAGCATAAGAAAGATGAAATCAATCATACTTATCAATTGGAAGAAATGCAAGAAAATCCAATCAAGTATGAGACAACCTTCTATTTCAATCTAAATGCTGAATTTCCACTGCTAATATTGCCTTCTTGAATTATTGATTTACTCTTAAATTTCACCTAAAATATTAAAAATAAAATCTAATATCTATAGGAAAAGAAATCTCTTCAATTTAATAGATAGATCACTAAAGATCTTGAAAATATTCATTAACCTTCAAACTCCAATTTCTGAGACATCAATCCACAAAAATTTTCACACACTTTAATCTAACTATTTGATTGACTTCAAAGTTTGTACACATATTTACAACTAGCACATCAATCTATTTGTTAGGGACATAGTCCTTAGAACCTTCTAGAAACAAGTTTCTAGAACCTTCTAGAAGCAAGTCTCTGGAACCTTCTAGAAGCTTCTTAGTTGGTAGAAGATGTTAGGGACATAGTCCTTAGAACCTTCTAGAAGCAAGTCTCTGGAACCTTCTAGAAGCTTCTTAGTTAGTAGAAGTTGCTTGAGAAGCTTCCTAAATAGGAGTATATATTGGAATCGAGGCTGAAGAGTTCTTCAGTCTCGACAACACATCTCTTGGAGCTCTAGCTCGCCTCTCTGGTGTTGTTCTTGTATTCATCTGATTAATCTAGTTCTTGCCAATTCTTCTTGAACTTCTTGTTAGATCTCGAGCATGTATTTCTAAGTCCGTGACAGTTTGTCAAGACTTCACTCACCTCAGATACTAGAGCTAGTTTCTTCTTTGTTAGAGTGTGGATTACTCCTCTGCTTGGAAGTGTACTAGCATTTGAGACGTTGCGGATTACCCTCCTCTAAACTGATACTTCTTTTGTTACAATATTGGAGTCTTATTCTTCTTGGAGAAAGTGGATTACCCCTTTTCTTGAAGTTCTTAAGGCATTTTAGAGGTTGCGGAGTATCCTCCTCTAAACCAATATTGTCTTCTTGTAGAATCATTTTTGTTCTTCTCTTAGAATGGTCGGGGGCCAAGATATTAGTATGACGAAAAGTTCGAAGTCCAAGTTGGATGCTATCATGAATGTCCTCGCTACGTTATTGCAAAGAACTACAGAGATTTAAAGAGTTGTAGCAAGGCTTCATAATGATGGAGCATCTGGGATGGCACAATTTAGGTTACACTAACTTCAAACTTCTGCACTTGGAGAAGCAACTTTGCCTCAGGTTCGACAAGCACCGTTGGTTCTACAATATAAGGAGCCCCAAGTTAGCCTTTCGGACAAGTTTGATGGTACGCATTCCAAGTTTCGAGGATTCGTCAACCAAATCAAGTTGATAATAGTTTTACAGCCTAAACGCTATCCAACAGAGGAGTCATGTATTGGGCTTGTTGGAACCTTATTTACAAGACAAGCTCTATCATGGTTTGCTCCTTTGTTTGAGAAACGATCATCCATACTAAACAACTTTGAAACCTTTTTGGAGGCATTTGTGAAAGCATTTGGTGAACACGACAAGGTTCGATGGGCTACAACAAAGATCCGGTCACTACGACAAGAGATGCACTCTACATCAGTCTATGCATCGGATTTCAGGCAATTAGCATGCGACATCAATTGGGACAAAGAAGCGTTGATGAGTCAATTCTATTGGGGTTTAAGGGACGATGTGAAGGATTTACTGTTAACTCTTCCTGATCTGCAAATGCTCAACGAAGCTATTAGCCAAGCTGTGAAGTGTGATAACCGCCTATTCCGACGCTACCAAGACCAACGTTCAAGACAACATATGGTTCGCCATGCCCCAACTATGTCGGCAAGCAGCGTGAATTTACATTCAGAGGTAGAAGACATGTAAATTGATGCAATACGTATCAAATCTACTCAACCTGCCCTTTGTTTTACAATCTCTTTGCTTATTGGCCCTCAGAAACTAAGAACCTTAGCATTATTAGATTTCGAAGCATCTGCTTGTTTCTTAGACAAAGAATTTGTGAAGCATCATAAGATCTCTTTAGTACAAAAATCCAAACCTGTTCACGTTGAGGTCATAGATGGACGACCTTTATTGTCTGGTAGTGTCACCCATGAATCAGAACCTATAGAAGTGACGTTTAAGGGCCATAGTAGTCATATTATTTTCAATATTATTAGAACCCCATCAAATCTTCTTATTCTTGATCTTTCCTGGTTGAAAAAGCATAACCCATCCATAGATTGGAAGTTGCGGAAGATGACCTTTCCCACAAAATCACCCAAGAGCAAGCCTAGTAGAAAACCCCAAATAGAGAAATCTTTATTTATTGGAGCAAGAGCGTCTATAAGATCGTCCAAGAAAGGCACACCGTTTGTCATTTATGCGGCTCCAACTACCGGGGAGAAGATCTCGACAGCAAGTATACCTGAGCAATATAAGGATTTTAAAGACGTGTTTCAAAAAAGAAAATGCTGACATGCTACCGGAATACAGACCATATGATTGCATCATAGACTTATAAGAAGGAGCACAACAACCTTTTGGCCCAATCTACAATCTATCGCAAATGAAGTTGGCGGAGTTGCGAAAGTACATCGACGAGAATCTAGCCAAGAACTTCATCCGTCATTCAAAATCGTCAGCTGGAGCACCCATCTTATTTATGAAGAAGAAAGATGGCTCATTGCAGATGTGCGTGGACTATCGAGGCCTCAACAAGATAACAAAGAAAAATCGTTACTCGTTACCCTTGATTTTTGGTCTCTTAGAATAATTTGGACATGCAAGGATCTTTACAAAAATTGATCTAAGGGGAGCTTACCACCTCGTACAAATCAAGGAAGGAGATGAGTGGAAGATAGCATTCCGTACAAGGTATGGCCATTTTGAGTATAATGTTATGCTCTTTGATCTTACCAATGCTCCAACGGTCTTTAAACATATGATGAATGACATTTTTTGAGAGTATCTTGACGATTTTGTTGTCATCTATTTGGATGTATTCTAATATTCTCCAAAAATGAGGAAGAGCATGAAAAATACGTTCATTCGGTCTTTGAGAAACTACACGAGCGAGGACTATATGCCAAATTAGAGAAGTGTTTATTTCACTAAATAGAGATGGAGTTTTTGGGGTTCATTGCGACTATGGAAGGCTTGAAGATGGACCCCAAGAAGGTGGAAGCAATCGTGTTCTGGGAGGTTCCGAAGACGGTGAGAGACGTATAATGCTTTCTTGGCTTTGCCAACTTCTATCGGATCTTCATCAAGAATTACTCTCAAGTTGTTGCTCCTCTCACTCGGTTGATATGCAAGGATAAGTTGGAATGGAGACCTCTAGCGGAGAAGGCGTTTCAAGACCTGAAGACCGCATTTACTATGGCTCGAATCTTGGTACATCCAGACTTTACAAAGGCCTTTTATTTAGAAACTGATGCTTCGGATTTTGTTTTGAGAGCTATACTTTCACAAATGGGAGAAGACAAGAAGCTCCATCCGGTTACATTCTATTCTCGAAAGTTCTCTGCTGTTGAAATCAATTATGAGATCCATAATAAGGAACTTCTTGTTATAATGGATTCTTTCCAAGAATGGCGTCATTTTCTTGAAGGAGCTGCACACCTAGTGACCGTATATACAGATCACAAGAATTTGGAGTATTTCATATCAGCTCAAGTTCTAAATCGACGTCAAGTTCGATGGAGTATGTTGCTATCTAGGTTCGATTTTGTTATTACTTATTGACCTGGAAAGCAGTAAGGACTATTTGATGCCTTATCGAGGAGATCGTATCTTGTACCAAAGGCTGGAGAAGCAACGTTTGATCAACAATGTACGACGTTGTTGAAGCCAAAGCAATTTCGGCTTTGCACTACTATTGTGCCAATTGATGCTGACTTCTTGAATCAAGTACGTGCCATGACCATTAAAGATTCAGTAGCCATTAATATCAAGCAGCATGCCAATGATGACAAATTCAAGGTGGAGAGAGATCTTTTATACTTTGAGGAGCGATTGTATATCCCAAAAGGACCAGCACGACTCCGAGTTCTTCAATCTCGCCACGATTTTCCAGCTGCGAGATATTTTGGATTCAACAAGACCTTGAAGCTTATTTCTCGGGATTTTTGGTGGCTCCAAATGTGGAAGGATGTGAAAGATTTTATCTTCTCCTGCGACATCTGTTCAAGATCCAAGAATCCTCGACATCGCCTTTATGGACTCCTACAGCCACTGCCGATTCTACGTCGACCATGGTCTTCAGTTTCCATGGACTTCATCACGGACCTTCCATCATCGAACTCATTTGACAGCATCTTTGTCGTGGTAGATCGGCTTACAAAGATAGCGCACTTTGTTCCTTGCAAGAAGACATCATCCAGTGAAGTCACAGCAAGGGTCTTTCTCAATAATGTGTATCAATATCATAGACTACTAGATGATATCGTATCAGATCGAGGAACCCAGTTCGTATCAAAGTTTTGGAGATCTCTCTTTGAAATACTGAAGGTGGATATCAAACTTTCTTTGGCTTTTCATCCTCAAATTGACGGCCAAACGGAACTGGTGAACCAAGTCTTGGAACAATACTTACGATGCAGCATCAACTATCAGCAAGACGATTGGACCACATATCTGCCGCTAGCCGAGTTTGCATATAACAACATCCTCCATGCGTCGACTCAACACACACCATTCTTTTCCAACTATGGGTATCATCCGAAGCTTGATTTATTGATTCCATCAACAAATAACAATCTAGCAGCTGAAGGATTTGCGAAACAACAATCAGAGCTTCAAAATACGTTGAAGCTTCAATTACAATCCGCTCAAGAATCCTATAAGGCGTTTGTAGATAGATTTCGAAATCAAGCACCTACTTTCAAAATTGGAGATAAAGCAGGGCTTCTTCGACGAAATATCAAGACCAAGTGACGATATGATAAGTTGGACTATCGAAGATTGGGACCATTTATCATCCAGAAGCAAATCAATCCAGTGGCGTATCGTCTAAAATTACTTGCTTCTATGAAGGTACATCCAGTCTTTCATGTTTCTCTGTTAGAGCCTTATCGAGAGTCTTCTTTTCTTGGAAGAGTACAATGTCCGCCACCTAGTATTGAGATCGAGAACCACAAAGAATACGAGGTTGAAAAGGTACTGGATTCACGGCGAAGGTGGACAAGTTGGAGTATCTTGTTCATTGGTGCGGCTACGACATTAATGAATGAACGTGGGAGCTAGCTAAAAATCTCGCCAATGTGCCGCAAAAGGTACAGGAGTTTCATCAACAATATCCTCATAAACCTAAGCCAGTTCGACGATAGCTTCCTTCTGAAGCTTGCTCACCTAAGAATATAAGAAAGGGGGAGAGCACCACCAAAATTCGTAGTTGATGTAGTTATTTTTTCCAAGATAAAATAGAATTTTTTCAGTAGCCATAGTTTGGTCTTCTGATATGGATAGCCAAGAGATAGATACTATGCCAGTCAGATTATCTCAACCGACTAGCTCACGAAGGCGACCCCGAGATGAAGAACTGCCTATACCACGACGACGACGGAGGATACCGAATAATCAATCATTGGTGATAGTATTTGAGTCCGAGCCTACTTACGATGGTCAGCGAGAAGGTGTGTTTGCAAGACAATTTCACAATGAGGACACGGAAGTTCATGCTTGGTCAGAAGTTGAAGGAGTGGGCTACTACCATTGGCTTCAAGGGCCGATGAACAACTTGCCTCGTGAACAAAAGTTGGAGTTCATAACAGACGTTATGTGACAGATCTTCATTTTCTTGCGTTCGTACTGATTAACAACAACATTGCTTCTCAGAGACCTCGAAGCTAAAGGAGGGGGTGATGTTAGGGACATAGTCCTTAGAATCTTCTAGAGACAAGTTTCTAGAACCTTCTAGAAGCAAGTTTCAAGAACCTTCTAGAAGCTTCCTAGTTAGTAGAAGTTGCTTGAGAAGCTTCTTAAATAGGAGTATATATTGGAATCGAGGTTGAAGAGTTCTTCAGTCTCGACAACACATCTCTTCAAGCTCTAGCTCACCTCTCTGGTGTTGTTCTTGTATTCATCTGATTAATCTAGTTCTTGGCCGTTCTTCTTGAACTTATTGTTAGATCTCGAGTGTGTATTTTTGTGTCCGTGACACTACTTTGTTTTGCATTAATTATGGCTCTACAAAATAAGTAGAAGCCTATTTTATAAAAAGGAAATATTATCTTTTTGATTATTATCTATATTTTTAAGATAATTTGCTATAATATTTTAAAATAAGATCTTCTATAATATAATGTTTTTTTCTTTCTTTCATTCATTAACCATATAATATCATGGCATTGGTCACTTACAAGGTGACTCTTGATTCTTAGCCTAAGTCTAAATTGCACTTTTAAATTCTAAGGGAGAAGAGTTGTCGGACCTCTTTTTAAGGTACATAGGACTCATCTTTAGATTTCAATATCTCTCATACCACATGGTACCCTGTCAAGGACATATATCTCAAAGAAAGAAAATCCTCAATACATTCTTGTATTATTAAAAAAAAAACTAGAATGTCATTCAAAGATGATATAATATTGAATTAAAATGGCTATTACTAAAAACAAGAAGACTAGAAAGTCTTGAAACAAAACTGAGGACTAGAAAGGCATTGATAAGTAAGAAGAAGGTTTCACTGTTGTTTCCATATATACTCTTAACTAGGAGTTACATGGCAATATCTTATAGCACTTTTAAAACCAGTTAACTTTACAAAGAGAATTTTTTTATATATCCACTACATAATTAGCTTGTTTTGCAAGCTACTAATACATGGTTAATTTATTAACCAAGTTTCTAACTTACCAATCAATTACAAATATGTAAGTGTAAATTTCACTCTTCAAATTTAATTATAAGATGGCCTCAATTAAGAATTGTTAGTAATTGATGGTGTAAAGTGAAATAAGCAATTGGCAAAAAATCAAAGAAGAACAACCACAATAGAAGTGAAAGAAATGAAATCAAGTAATTACAACATCCAAAACTAAGTCACAATCTGTTCAATAGATTTTCACCCAATAAAAAATAAAAAGTAAAAATTATATTTTTAGATAGAAATATTTTTTTTTCAATGACATAAAAATTATATAATTCCAATATATTGTGAGTAAGTTATGATAGATTAAAGTTAGAATGTAAATAATAGAAAAATTAAGTGAATAATTTTTATCTCAATGATAACTTTCTTAAGAAATCTTGAGTTTGAGCCTCACCAAGGTTCACAAGTAGTTAATATAGATTGTCTAAAGAGTCTTTGAGGCCTCAATCTTATCTTCCTACCTACATCCAAGGTGCTACAATTCATAGAGGAATTGTACACCTCTCTTCTTACAAAGATTATACTAGCTGCGAGTCCTCCTATTTTCTACTAGTAAAATTTCTTTTTTTATATTTTTGACTTTACCATGGTATTCAAAAATACCAAATTAGATTAAAATCTATGTATAGCCTTTAAATCTTTCTTTATTTCTTCATAATAGCTCTCAAGGTGGTAAAAGTCAATTTTCTCTAAAAATTCATAAAAAATTCTAAATAAATTCTAAATAAATTCTAAAAAATCTTATAATATTTATATAATAATAATATCCATATAAAGCTATATATTTCTATTTTGGTGATTTTTTATAATAATAAAATCAACTTAAATCAACTAAAAATTCTATCTTCAATATAATTAATTAAAAAGACATGAAGTTTTTTTTCATGCTTCTTCTAACTACTAACTAATCATTGATAGGATTTTATAAGTAATACATGTAGATAGAGAGCTAATAAAGAAATTAATATCAATAATTAAGTTTTAATACTTAATAATAAAAAAAATACTAAACTAACTAAGATAATTTCTTCCAAGACTTATTAAGACTCCATTTTTATAACTTTCTTTCTAGTAAGACTTTTATAAATGATAAATACTTCTAAATTATAATTAATACTTGGATAGTAAAAAAGACTTTCTAATCTTAATATTTTTATAATTAAATAACTTAAAATTATGTTTTTAATTAATCTATTAATTAAGATAAATTTAAGGAACTCACAAAATACATGGAAAATCAAAGCAATGCCTATGAAGCTTTTAAAAAGATTTTCTACAAGGTATTATGAAATTAATCTATATTTATTTGTTTTTAATTACTTCTACTTAATCATATAGGTATTTATTAGAATACGTATATATATCTCTAATATTATCTCCTCCCTCCTTCTTCTAGAAATAAGTTCCACAAAAAGTGGTTATAATGTTTTGATGGAATCCAAGATGCAACAAATTATATTTGCCACATACTCTGATCTTTTTCATCTTTGAAGATAATTAATATGTCCTCTCATTCATGGATAATGTCCCATATTAGAACAAAAATACCACCTTATTATTTGATTGTTGTTGAAGTCCTTGTAACTTCCTTCAAATAAAATATTTGAAATACTGTCACAAGTTATTTTTACTTCTAATAAAATTACCAAATATTAAAAGTCTCTTCTAAAGTCGTGATATCAAATATGTTATATCTTTTCATCTATTTAAGGAAAGACATGTTTTTTTTTTAGGATTTTTATTTCGATTTTAACGTCTTTTAGGTTGTGACAATCATAATTTCTTGTCTAGTAAGTCAGCAAATCAAAGCTCTTGAGTTGAATCTCTATGTTGTTGGTTCTCCATCTCTTCACCATCATAAATAAATAGAAGCTACAATGAAAGATAGAACGTAGAGTGTTATCTTCTTTTGATCTTGTTTCTTTTATAATAAAGATTTATTATTCTTTATCTTGATTTTGGTAGATATTATTGATGAAAAGCTTCAAATTTCTTTGCTGTATTTTCAAGATTCTTTGTTGGCTCCCATGAGCATTCACTAATATCATATTCATGCCAATGAACAAAAGATTCCAACCTATTTTGGCACTGCCTTGAATCTAAGACTTCTTCCACCTCGAATTCTTGATTGTTATCCACTTCTACAAGAAGAGGTGGCATTTGTCTTCTTTTCAAGATATTCATTATCTTATATGGCTTAAGAAGAAATATGTGAAATATAAGATGGATCTTCATAAATTCTAATAGATATAATTGATAAGCAATAGAAACAAAAGACCATGATTTTTTTGAAAAAAGTAATGATTAAAGAAGTCCATAAGATTGATAGTAAGTTATATTGTATCCAAAAGTTTTGAATGTTGAAAAGTTATGACAAGTTTGAAGAACAAGTAATTGTGTTCCACCTTCTAAAATATAGAATTGTCCCTTGAAATAGAATAGGTTGTTTTTGAACTTGAACTTAGAAGTATCATGAGACTTAAAAGAATTATTCTTCATGTCATAGACAAGAGGATCAAAGGAAATATTTGATTGAATTTACTTGACAAAGGTTAAATCAACAATCAATATTGATTTTATTGCTCAAAGGTGAAAATACTTTGGCTTCAAGAAAATTATTCTTTATTGATAAAAAGATGAATTTTTTTCTATAGGTGCAAGATAAGAACGTCTAAAAAATGCATTCAACAAACCTTCTTGTTTTATAAATCGATAAGAAATCCTGAAATCAAATTTTGGTAAAGACATGCTCTAATAAACTTAGCGACGATTCAAAATATATGCTCACATAAAATATTTGAGGTTCTTATGATCTGTATACATGGTGATTAGACTTGAAGCACATTCTTAATAATAACGCTATTTTTAAAATGAAATCAAAATTGTAAGAAGCTCTTAGTTATGATTCTTATAATTAATTATAATTATTGAAATTTTTTGGAATAAAAAGCTACTAGATGAAATTTGTCATGAATTCTTATTTGTAATAATACTACACCCAAGGCAAAATTTGATGCATCTATTTCCATGAAAAATACTTTAGAAAAGTCAATACAATATAAGATTGATGCAAAAGTAAATTTCATTTTTAAAGCATCAAATGATGCTTCAGCTTCATTTAATTTTATAAGTCAAATGTATAAGTAAAGCTACAACTTGAAAAAAAATCTTGATGAAGATCTGATATTAATTGTTAAATTTCAAAAAGCATTACATGTCTCTTATTGTTTTTGGAATCTTCCAATCCATGATAGTCTAAATCTTCTTTGGATCTATTATTAGTCCTTTATTGAAAATAATATATTCCAGGAAGTTAACTTCAATAGTAGAATATAAACTTTTCTAACTTGGCATATAATCTTACATCTCTAAGTTTTTGTAACATACAATAAACATGAACTTCATATTCTTTTTTATTTTTAGAATAAATTAAGATATCATCCAAATAATAGACAATAAAATCATCAAAAAATTCATGAAAGACATTATTCATTAAATGTTGAAAAAAAATTGGTGTATTTGTGAGTCCAAAAGGCATGACATTATATTCAAAAGGCCCATACTTGATTCAAAACACAATTTTCTATTCATCTCTTTTTTAAATGCATAGTAGATTATATGCTCGTTATAGATCTATTTTTGTATAGATCTTTTTTTGATTGAGTTAATCAAAAAATTTTGAAATCAAAAGTAGAAGATACATATTTTTGATGGTAATCTTATTGAGTCCTCAATAGTCTATACACATCCGCAAAGATTTGTTTTTTTTCTTCACAAATAAGATAAGAGCATTGGCTAGACATTTAAAATAATGTATGAAATTCTTAGCTAAGCTTTCATTAATATATTCTTTAAGTGCACCGACTTGTTTTGTAATAGGCTATAGATTGGTCCAAGTGGTAGTTGAGCTATTTCGTGAAGATTAATGGAATAATCATTAGGACAATGTTTTGAAAGAATATTTGCATTATTTTTTCAAAAACATCCTAAAAATCTTATTACTACCTAAGAATACCACTTGATATCTTCTCACCATCAAAAATAGGCATGGCATAAAAAAAAAAAATAACCCTTCTTTTGCAGCATGTATAAAAGCTCTTGCACCTATCATTAAGCGTTTGGATGTTCTAGACTTATCTATTTCTACTTAACTAATAAGATTTTAGATTAAACTATTAAAAAAAATCAAGGTTATAAGAAATCCAATATATTTGAAGATTATATATTTTTTCCCAAGTTAATTCTAAGATAATTAAAATACATAGAGATCTTATTATATTAAATATTATTATACTATTATGATCTTTAATTGTTACATTTAAAGGAGTAGTCTCATGCATAACATTTCTTAAAGATAAAATAACTATGTATGGTTTTTTGATGTATGAATTTAGTTTTATTTACTAATGTTATCTCTTCTTTTTTGACAAAATCTTTGTTTATAAAACAGGCTAAGGCTCTTGAATCCAACAAAGCTAAGACTTTGTGATTTTTTGGTTCTAAATAAACTTCTATTATAAAACAAGGTGAGGGGTCTAAGGAGAGAATATGACCATTATTAAGAATTATATAAGATTCTAGCCGCATGGTCCCTATTGTGGCTTGAGAAACTTATTTACTAACACATTGTCTTTTTTGGCAACCATGCTTCTCATTTTGTGGTTATATTATTTTTTTGGACAATGTTGAGCAGTATGTTTAGCTTTTCGATAATATAAGCATAAGCCCTCTTGATGTCATTAATTCTTTTCTTACTTTGTGAGAGATTTAAAATGTATCATATCAATTTGTATTGATTCTAGCTTTTATGAATAAATTTCTAAAAACTTAATAGCTGCCGTTACTATTTAATTTATTCCTTTCCAATCAAGTCTTTGTTCTTGACATCTTTCAAATAATTGATTGTTATATGTAATAGCTTGAGCAATAAGTTGTTCCAAAGATTTTGCCTTTGGCATTTTCAGTAACAAGTCTTTGACATTATCCTTCAACTTATATTGAAATTAATTGATAAGGGCTTTGTCATTCTAGTCCATGTTGTAAGTAAGGTTTTGGAATTCAACAACATATATAGTGGCTTACTGTGATCCTTGCCATAAAGATAAGAGCTTGATCTTTGCTACTCTTTCTCGATTATTTTTTTCAAATGTGGCCGTAAATACTTCTAAGAATGAATTCAAATCATAAAAGAGTCACAAATATTTTTTTATTAAAGATACAAATGAAAGAGAGCACTTCCTAATAATAATGCACCTATGAATCCAACTTGAGTAAATCCATTGAAGTATTTGAAAAGATACAATCTTAAATAGAGCTTGATTTGTTAGAAAAATCCTTGAAATTTTGACCTTATTCCATGAAACTTCTCAAGCATACTAATCCTTATTCCCATCATACTTATAGAAGCAAATTTTCCTCTATGATTTACATTAGAAATATATGAGATTTTTATTTTTAGAATATCAATAAGCTCATGAAGAACTTCAATAGTTACAAATTTACTCTCACTTTTGCTAAGAATAGAATCCATAATCTTTTTTTTATAGAAAACTCAAAAAAATTAAAAAAATTAAATTAGGAGAGGGTAATCTACAACTTCTAATATCAAATGAATTTTTTCACAAAGAAGTATAATTCACTTTGTTTAAGGAAAAGATTAGTGTTAAAAAATATGATTATTTATTTAAAAGTAGATAGTATACAACCTTCAAAATATAACAATAGAAGTGAGATAATTCACTCACTTCAAAAATAAGACAAAAAATAATAAAATAGTACTCTTGTTAAATTATCAATGATATGAATTTTGAAGAAAAAAAATCCTCAATATATTCTTGTATCACTGAAAAGAACTAGAATAGCTATTGCTAATAACAAGAAGACTAGAAAGTCTTTAAATAAGATTAATGACTAGAAAGGCATTGATAAGAGTGAAAAAAGTTTTACTCTTGCTTCCATATATATTCTTAACTAAGAGCTATGTGACAATATCCTATAAGACCTTCAAAATGGGTTGACATTGTAAGACACATATTTAGCTTATTTTGTAAGCTACTAAGATGTGGATAACTTATTGATCAAGTTTCTAACCTATTAATCAACAATAAATACATGTAAAATCAAAACATCATCTATGAAGCTTTTTTAAAAGATATTATGAAATTAATCTACTTTTATTTATTTTTACCTACTTCTATCTAATCATATAGGTATTTACTAGAGTATATATTTATATTTGTGACATGCTCTTATACAATGTGAATCTGAAGATGATAAATTTGGTCTTTTCAACCTTTTCATTACCACATGACAACGGTTCTTCTATAGACATCGGAGATATCTTGCACTACATCTTTTTTTACCTTATGTAGCTTGAAGGCTCTTTTCTACTTAGATTCAATCTTATTTTTTCTTCTTTTCTTCTTTTCTTCTTAAAAGTTGAGGTTTCTTTTTCATTGTTTGTTGAAATGAGATAATACATTCATCTTACATTTTTTGTACAAATTCTTTTTTGCCTTAATCTTCTCTAAGTTCTCTCAATTCTTTGATTTGAAAGTTCATATTTTCTTGTATTCATGTATACTTTATTAGTACTATTAAATTTCTTAATTAAGACTCACCTTTCTTTACTATTTTTTTCTATTATATGGAAGTGACTTGCAATCATCTAATGAGAATCTCATTTAGAAAAGGCCAATCATTTAGGTTTAGTTTCTTAGAATGTTATATCCGCTACATACAAGCTTTTTAAGATTTCTTTATATGAAGGCTTCATGGGTTGGAATCTTTGCAATATTTTCATCTTTTGAAAACTTCTTCCATCTTAGTCTTTTAGATAGTTTTTGTTAGACTTCTTTCAAGAAATATCCCTTACTAACATGTCTTGTCCATTTGATATTATTGGAGTTTTTCATACTTTGATTCAGAAGTAATAATATCTTTCATATCACATAGGATTGTAATCCTCTTCTACTTTGGAGTAAAGATGTCCTCATCTCCTTTGTCACTTTCATTTTTTAAAATTTATCTCAAAGGGTCTTCTTAGTGATTTTAAATTTATTTTTTTATGGTCTTTGATTTTCTATAGTCATCCTTCTTTGTCATTAAAAGCCTTGACTAATCCTTATATATGTCTCAACTTCCTTTTAACTATCTATTAAAATTCATGTAGTGAGTAACTTTTGAAAGTACACAAATATAGAATTCTTCTCACATCCATACATTTCTTGTCAAATATTGCTTCTACTTGATCCATAGTTTGATCCCACACCTCTTCTTGAAGTGAAATCTTTGCATTTTTTTCTAAAAGCCACTTGCGTCCTCCACAAACTTCTTAAGGATACTTACATAAAAAATTAGATGCAACTTTAATATCTTTGGTATGTCTAAGATATATACATTTTTATATAATACTCTCTCAAATTTATAAGGACCTACTCACTTTTGAGTCTACTTGAGAGTGAGGTGTATTCGGCAAGTGAAGTTGCTTGTATTTAGCCGTACTTTATCTCATTTACATAATACACATCTCTACTACATTTATCGGCTTGTTTCTCATATCTTCTTTGGACTATTTCAATCCTATCTTTAGTGATTTTTATTATGGTTTCTTTTTTAGCCATCCACCTTATTCCTTCTATTGAATAGAAGCTAGAAGTAATTTCGTCACTTTGCCTAATTCTTATCAAGTCAATTAGCCTAAGTGCATTAAAACCATGAGCCACTTGAAAAGATGTATTTTGTAAAGACATACTTTGAGTAGTTTTATAATTGAACTCTATTATAGATAATTACTTGATCCACTTTTTGTAGTCACTTTTTAAATAGTATCTTAGGTATATAAAAAGAACTCCATTGAATCTTTTAATTTGGCCATACTTTCGTTGATGTCTAGTAGTTGTTAGTATTATTTTGAAGCCTAACTTTTTCATAACATGTTGCCAAATTTGAGTTAAGAATCTCACATCTCTACTACTTACAATTGAAGTTGGCATTCTATACAAAAAAATTTAACAATAAAAAAAGAGACTTATTATTATTTCTATGGCAATTTATATTTCTTATTTTGAATCTTTAGAAAATTTAGTCATTGGTATAAATTTGATAGTCTTGCTAAATCTATTAACAACTACTAATATAAAGTTAGTTTTACTATACTTTGATAAGCTAATTATGAAATTCATTGAAATATTTCTATAAAATAGAAATGGACTTTACAATGGTTTTAAAAGTCCTACTTTCAATTATGTAGAGTATTTATTTTTTTAATACATTAAATAATTTTGTACATATTGGTGAATATTTTTTTCAGAAGGTTAATAGTAAGATTTTGTCACATCTTTAAGTATAGTCTTTATACTTCTATATCTTCTATTTGGAGAATCATATATTTTAAATATTACTTTTCTTCTCTATTTGCCTTATGGCACATAGAACCTACTTTATTTAAATTAAATAAGTCCATCTCTTATAAAGAAGATTCCTATAAGTCTTCTATGTTCTCTTATAGATTTGATTTAAACAAATACTTTTCTTATTTCAAGTACATTTTCATCTTATTTGTAACTTTTTTTAATACTTTTCATGAGTAGAGAGTCATCAAACTCACTATTATTTTTAGTATCATTGTATCATAGAACTTTTTTTTATAAACTCTTCCTTTCAACTTAGTACATTTGGCACTAAATTTTCTTTGTTTGGTTTGTAAATAAGTTTAATATTCATTAAAACTATTGCATCATATCACTTTAATTCTTTGAGAGAAGCTTAGGCTTTTGAAGTAAAGTAATTAAGGGATATGTTATTAATATATACTTTATTTTTCTTACTTCTCAATTAGTGTTTCCAAGCTTTCAAGCAATATACTATTATAAATAACTTCTTTTCATGTATTGGCCACTTTAATTGTCTTCCACTCAACTTCTTACTTTCAAAAGCTACAAGTTTTTTTTTATTATTATTATTATATTGAGATTGCTTTAATTTTAAAGTCACTTACATTGATATGGACTTCAAATTTCATATCAAACTTGGTGTAGAACAAGACACTACTTGACATTAAAACATCATTTATTTCTTGAAAGGAGTTTTTACATTTCCAATTTTACTTCAAAGTCTTCTTATCTTTTTTCAAGAAACTTGTGAAGGGACTAGCAATCTTTGAAAAATTTGTTATAAATTTTATATAATGATTTTTTAGTCCCAACAAGGACCTTACTTCTTTTTGAGTTTTTGGTACTTCTCAAATTTTGCTTATTTCTATCCTCTTTGGATCTAGTATTAGAGTCTCTTTATTGACAATATGTCCTAAAAATTTCAGCTCTTCCAAGAAGAAAATCATTTTTTTCATGTTGGAATAGAATTGATTATCTATTAATATTTTTAAGACTAGTTTCAAATATAGTTTGTATTTTTTTTTTATTCTTAGAGAAGATCAAATGTCATGAATATTAATTACTACTAACTCATTACTTTCATTAAAAAAGATTAAGTTCATCAAGATAGTAAAGTTAGCATGATCATTGTACAATCCAAAAGGCATAACAATAAGCTCATAGGAACCATATCTAGTTCTACAAGTACTTTTCTTTATATCTTTTTGAACAATCTTTATTTGATAGTAACCACTTTTAAGATCAATCCTATTAAAATATTTAATACCACTCAACCTATCTAATAAGTCATCAATTCTTGAAAGTGGATAGTTTTTTTTTTATGGTGATCTTATTTAAGATTTTAAAATCAATGCACATACTCACTTTTCTATTCTACTTACTTACAAAAAGAACTGAAGCAACAATGGTAAGTTTACCATTTTTTCATTCTTTCCAACCATGACTATTCTCACTTTGAACTTCCATCAAAATCCTATTGTATAAAAGTCTAAGAAAGTATTCTCTAATACTACATCTTTTCTACAAAGATTACACATTGTAAAATCTTCTTAGAACCTTATGTTTTCATACTTAAACTTTACATCCTTTACAACTAAATAGATTAGTTCTTTGCCATATACAAAAGAAACCTTCATCTCTTTAGTTTGTTCTTGACTCAACTTTAGTTTCTTGGTACAAGTTGGACTTATAAATGGATTGGTTGTCCATGTATTAATCAACATGGAAACTTCAATACCTTCAATCTTAAAACTCAAATAAATAAATTTCTTATGTAAACTTGTTAAGGTGAATTTTCCTTCAAAACTCCCTTCTTTTACTAAGACCCTCTTGCTAAGACTCATGACTTGAAGTTGTTTCATTTCATAAATCTCAACTAACAAAGAAGTCTTAGAATTTTCACTTACCTTTTTAGGCACTTTTTCATCATTATAATTATTAACATAATGTCTTTTCTTTTGGCACTTAAAACAAGTTACATTCATTGAACTTATTTTTTCCTTTTTAATATTATTTCTTTGACTTTTTTTAGTCTTAGATTTTGAAAATTAAGGATTATTTTTATCAAACCTTCTCTTTATAAATAAAGGTTTTTTGTTACTATAGAAGAACTTGGCTCCCTCTCGGAAGTTATTTTTTCCTTCTTAAGTCTTGGTCATAATACTTTGCTTATTATAGCCAATCCTTTATTCTTCCAACTCCAATTGAAAAGCCAATGCAAAAGCATCATTGATATTAGTTGGAATGGTTTCTCTCTTCTAATACCTTTTCATTCTTACAACACTTAATCCATTATAAAAAATAATAATAAGAGCCACTTTTCATGGTCCAATTGAGTATTAGCAAGTTGGTTTTGAAATTATCAAATATACTTCAAGAGTGAGATTTTTTCTCATTCTTACCTTGAGGAGTTATAACTCTTCTATGAAGTTTTGTCAATTATTCTTAAATTTTCTAATGAGTTCATCACATACTTCAATCTAAGTGATTTTTTTGGCATAATTAGAATTGATTTTGAATTTTCCATCAAACCAATCTAAAGTTCTTTCTTCAAACAATGCTGATAAGGTCCTAAACTTGTTTATATCATTTCTATTGTTATTATTGAAAAAAAAGAAATTTAGAATCATAGCACATAGCATGAACAAAGCTGTACATAAAAAGAGTATGAAATAAGATGTCTCTAACTTCTAACATCCAATACTTATATGTGGTGGTTGCTACCCTAAAAGATAACTTCCACTCTTTGATTTTTATACACATAGGCTTAGGATCCTTTAGCATCTAACTTACTACAAAGATATCTTATGTCCAATGCTAATTATTCTTATTTTGTCTTTGGATATTTCTTACCTAATACTTTATCTTTTTGACTTTGACTCTTAGTCCTTGACCTCGTCTTATATCCATAGGATGTTTTTTCTACATACCAAGAGTCAATTCTTTGACCATTAGCAACTTATCTAAGATAATATCTTTATAAGGTTACTTATTTTATTTTTATTTTTACTTATTTACTCCAATAATCATTGGTCAAATGCCAATGCTCAACTTCCTTAAGAAACCTTCTTAAAATTCTCTTGTACTCTATACCCTTCTATTTCTTAAGTTGATTTGTTTTGACTCTATGAAAGATTGACTTTATTTCTTAGCCTTCAAATAAAGCTTCTTTTTTCATATTCTCTCTCATCAAAAAGTCTATAAGAAGTTGGTTTTTTTCCATCTTCTTTTCAAACTCTTTGTTCTTTTCTTCTATAAGTCTCTTAATAATTTTTTCAACTTCATCAAGAGAGACAATATATTATTATTATTTTTTGCTTTTAATCCATCTATTGAATTTCTAGAGGTTGTAGAAGTAGTTTGTTTTTGTGATCTCAAATTTCTATTCTCTTTCACTTGCTTCTTCTTCACTTTGAAGATCTAAAGCTTCTTGTAAGGTCTCAATTTGTTCTTTATGGATCTTCTCTTTATTATCTATTTTTAGAAAAAGAAGGGATTCTTTTTCTAGCAAGGATTTTTTTTAACCAATTTTCTTTTTGGTTTTATCATCTCTTAATTCACTTGTACCTCTTATGCACTTATCTCAAGGATCTCTTCTTCCAATCATTGGAAAGTTGATTTTATAGTTTTTTTTACCATCTTGACTAATTCTTCTTATCTTAGCCAAAATATTTTGTGGAGATTTTCTTCCGAATCTTCATTTCCAATTCCAATCTTAAAAGCTCTGATATCACATGTAATATTGCTTCATTTTGAGCTCCTTTTACTTCTAAAAGTACCCAACAAAATAGGACTATTTTTTCCTTAAAACAGTCCCAAAACAGTCCTATCAAATCTTCTTTGGATCTGAACCAAACTTGATTCAGATTGAGATTTAGTTGTACCACAATTCTATATTGTGTCGCAATTTTATGTCACGGCACAACCTCTTGTCACCAATGCTTAGAAGTTGTCTCTTAGTGATATTAATTACTTAAGAGGTGACTTCCGATTCTTAGTCTAATCTAAATTACACTTTCAGATCCTAAGGGAGAAGGGTTGGGGGACTTCTTTTTGAGGCACCTAGGACTCATCTCCAAGTTCCAACGTTCCTCGCTCCACATAATACCCCTGCATAATGTAAACCTCAAGGTGAAGAATGTGGCTCTTCCAACCTCTCTATTGCCACCTTGCCATGGTACTTCCATGGACATAGGAGGTGTCTTGGCTCACAATGTATTAACCTCTTTTTCTTTACTAACTATTTAAGCAAGCAAGTGAGAGGGTTGAACTTTTCTACCTACACTCCCTAGCACATCACCTTTCTACAATGTCCGTTTATCGGCTTGAGAGACTTGGCCGCATGCTCACCCACCAATGGTGCCGGGGAAGGTGGATGTGAAAAATCTCCCCTCTATTTCATACCTATGTTCATGGAATGTTTCGGATATCAAAATTTCTGTCCAGTTTTCCAAAAAATACACTGACAAGATCTTCAGGGCTCCTTGTAAGGTCTCTGGCCTCCTTTCATGCCCAGGTGAGTGTGGGGGTCAATTATCTCCAACTACCCAGTTTGACCTGTTTGGCGAGTTTTTTCTGATGCTTGCAACAAAATACAATTACGCCACCGAAAGAAATATTATACAGAAATAAACCGGGAGAATGGCTCCCTCATCCTGACCTGTTCGGCAGATTGAGATCAGTGGTGATTACTATTTGGCTGCACTTTCCATTAAGCAATGGAATTTCTGATCCTCGGAAAATGTCCCTGCACATTTGTAGCTCCTCGGCAGGGTAACCTGCTGATACAGGAGCGCAAATTTCGTCTTTGGTTACTTTGAGCTTTGTGATCGAACTATCGGAGTGTAAACTGTGTCCGCTTTTCCGATAGAGGTGTGACTCTACTTTTGTCCGAGAAACTCCGAAGAGGGTTTGATGATGTGCAGCTGAGAAGTGTTCGCTTCAACTTGTGACCCTTCCTCCCACGTATTTCCTTCCTATTTCGTGACTTTCCCGAGAGCATGCAACTGAGGTTTGTGTTGCAGAGCTGTCACTCTTTCCCGCTTACAAAATTTAGAATACTCTGACCAGTGGAGGGCGGCCGGAAATAACACGTTGATTTTCACACATTGGAAGCCCTTGTGATTCAGCTCATAACAAGAGGACTTCGGTGGAACTTGTTGCCTGTGCTGATAGAAATTTCTCCTTTTTGCAGGAGGAACGGTTCTGTCTCAAGCGCAAATTGGATAACAGGACGACTCGATTCGCATGTGTGCATGTCTACATGCTAAAACCCCTCGACGAGCCATTAAGTGAATGTCGCGACACCTTTAGATACCTATTTGGTTACACGTGAGGTGAAAACGTGGATTGACCAGGCCCACTGTTCCTTGGGCAGTCAGATTCGACGCCTTAGTTCACTTTTGACCCGTGAGCATTTCATTTCTTGTGTGATGGTATTCACGTAAAAAGGCATTTCCAATCACCGCTGCATAACTTCACACTCGGTCTTCCGGCAGATTTTGATATGTTGACAAAAGCGCAATCTTCATCGTTAGGGATAGAATCCACTTCATCAATCACACAGAAGTTGAAACCGATCAACACAAGCTCGTCCTTACTCTATCGACATCGATATAGCTCCAACAAACCGCATCAATTTAAAACATAGCTCATCATGAATGAGAGAACAAGAAACAGAGACTAGAGAAAAACTGGATAGACCTGTTAACCAAAATTTACAAAAACCACAAACTCCAGATTCTTCTGTTGCCGATTGTTCATCCGAAATGGAAAAACAATTCGAAGCTGTTCACGTCTGCGCCTCCCACTTGTGACTCGAGATGATAAAGTGTCCCTTTGATATGAATGCAAGGTTGCAGGAAGAGGGAATCTTTGGTACAATAGAACAAACTTGAATTCATCAATCAAAGATTCAGAGCTCGTCATTCTAAGTGTTGTAACACTGCCCACATCATCACATCGTGGTAGCTGCTTTAGTAAAGGCTTGTCACCACCAAAAGCTCAATAATTCCGATCCAAGCACTACACACTTTGTCTGTTTCACTTGAATGCGCAAGAATAATAGCCATAGCAAAAGCCACGCACTACGCACTGAGATATCTAACAGACAGTCGAGGTTTCAGATCAGTCCAGACATGGCAAGTGAATGTAATCTAAATCCTTGACTCCACAGTAGTCATCCAACATTGAGCACATGATGAAGTTGGCGCAGTAATTAAGATGCTAGGGTTGTAAAAGCGGGCCCGCATCTTCAACTGAAACTAGATTCTCCCCAACATCCGAGGCCTGCATTCCCAACGTCCATTCAAAATCACTCAAAATCGTTATTGACCGATATGTATCTAATTTCAGCATCAATTGTGCACTGGAGAAAACGACAAGGTTCTACAAACCTATTACATGTAAATGATACAGGCAAAGTTCTAAGAGTAATGCAGCTGAGAAAAACCTCTTCATTTGCTTTCGTTTACTAGGGAGGTTGAGTGAACAGTGTACCGTACGGCCGGGCGTAGTCTCCAATGACAAAGCCGAGGGTGGCATCTCCTTGTAATTCAGGAGCGCCATCATGATCGAATATGACAACCATGCATCTGCAGCAGCGTAATGAATTTGAGCATATGTCAAATCACGGTTCTCCCAGTTGCTCATGGTCACACGCTTGTTCTTCTCATAGGGAACCCCAAGGACCTTCTCAGTTAGGGTTGCAATGCCTGATTTCTTGAGAGAAGTGTTTTTCAACGTGGACACGGCTAGTGTTGTCAGCTCCACTTCGCCGGCACATATCAAACCGTAGTCCTTCTTCAGCTTCTTCGTGTCTGCCTGCAACCGCACCACACTCACAAATTTGAGTTACTGTTTGCCCCTGCACTGCTCCTCACAGCTTTCGGTGGAAGTTCTAACTACAAGGTCTGGTGAACAATCTGAATCAAGGATAGAAATTTACCAAAATACCTACTCCACCCATCTTTATATTCGGATTTGCAAGAAGGCTTTTGAGGGATGCAGGCAACATGTCTATGAATCGCAGCTGGACGAGAAGGCAACACTCCTCAAGAGAGAGTTGTAAGAGTGCTGCATTATGGTAGTCGCCTTTTTGGAACGTAGGTCGCCACTCGATGTCCAATCCCCACTTGACTTCCTCCTTGCGTACTTCGAGCCACTTCTCCACTGTAGCTCCCTTGGATGCAACTGTGACCATCACCTTTACATTGCTGTCGAGTTAGCTGCGGCAAGGAAAACCCTAGAAAATGAGAGGACAATGCTCCAGAGAAGCTCATCTGTTGCAGGTACAAGGCAAATAAAAGAAGACAAGAGGCAAGTGTAAGAGTTAGAGTATACCTTCTTGCCCAAAATTTCCACTTCTTTTTGAAAATCACCTAATTGGTCAGATGGATCGGAGTACAACCAGCCACCAAGAGCAGTGTCCTCGGAGGAAGAGGAAGGATACTGATCCCATCCTCCGTAACGTCTGTCCAAATGCTGCGGATGCAAGTTTCTCTTCCAACTCGGGTACTGAGGCAGTGCAGCCGAGTTAGCTTCAACGTGAATCGACGCATATTCCCAGCCTCCGAATCCATCTGCTCTCATTGGGGGTTGCTTCCATCCAGAAGCAAATAAATCCTCACTCATATCTTGTGCGCAATTCGCGTGCCACCGCGCCTCGTATTCTCTTGCTCGCGCTGCTTTCATTTCTACTTCGTGCTTGCGCCGCTGATCCCGCTCGAGCTTCTTTCGCTCGAAGTCTAGAGTGGCGGTGTTGTCATGGTGGGGAACAATGGGGTTGGGACGTGGAGGGTCAGTGGTTGGATCCGGAGCAGCCGGAACATGAGAAGAATTGCAAGACATGGGGGCTAGGGGTCGGACAGAAGTGCAATTGGAGGGAGAGCGGTGAGGAGCAACAGCAGAGGAGGGAAAAGGGACTTGGGGCAGGAATTGAAGAGGGTGATCAAGAGAGCTGGACTCGTTTGCCATGGAGGGACTGCTGCATACTAAGGGAGGAGATGAAGAGGCAGGGTAGGGGTGGGAAGCAGGGAAGCAGCGCTTCATGCTAAAGGCGAGAATGGTACGGGTGCAATTAGAGACAAGCGGAAATGTGGGAGGCGGCAGCAGCAGCAGTGGGAAGGAGAGAGTGAAGGGAAGAGAGGAGAGTATAAAGAAGAGGGAGACAAGGTGAAATTGTGGGAGCGGAAGAGAGAGGAGGAAAGGGTGGGATGCGCCAACATCGACGGCGTCCAGATATGGCTGCAAGCCATTGCAGAGAGGAGGAGGAGGAGGAGGAGGAGGAGAAGAGGAGGAGGACCGGTCTTTCTCGCCTCAATCGAGCATCCCCTGAAAGACGACGAAGACAGGCATGTGTGCCAGTGTGTGCGCTTTCTCGCCGTGGCTTTGCCTCACAATGAGGGGGCCTTGGACTCGTTGGAACCTTGGGACTGGACCTCAGCCCCCTTTCCCCCTCCTACGCACTTCTGTTCCTCACATCGATCCAGGTGCTTGCCCTTCAGTGCAACTTTGATTCTAACTTAGTTGGGGGCATCCCTGTCTTCTACTTCCACGTCCACTTCATGTCTTTATCAAGTAAAGATCCTCTTGCTTGGACTTTCTCTTTCCGCATGCCTTTCTTTGAGAAGATTGTATTTTTGGCTTCAAGATTGGGTTGATCTAATTATTTTAAAATTAAGTGATTCAAGATGAACTATACAAATTTAGATTGTTATTATCTATCTTCCAATGCAAATTTCATCACACACATTGCTCAACAAATCTCACATATCATTGAATTTTTTGTTATTGTATGTCTATATATATACATTGACATACACACATACATATATTCCCAATTTTTTGTGTATTGCTGATACATCATTCCACAGTTTTATTAATGATAATGTTTGATGGAATATAAATTTTATAAATAAATAAATAAACATATATATAAGCACATTAATTAAATCAATATTTTATTTCATTATAATTTTTTTTTATAACTTGTTTTATATATTCTTTAATTAAAGAAGATGCTCAATTTTTTCTACTTATATCACCATTCAGACCTGCTGACAATATGTCTTATTAATTAACCTATAGTGCTAAAAGAATATATTAATGAATAAAAAATTACAAAAACAAATTAAATAATAGTACATGTTCAAAATCTTCTACCAAAATTGTACAAATATATATATATATATATATATATATATACATATGCACACACACACACCACTTTTTATTGCAAAAAGAAAAAATACATCATTGATTGTGAAATCTTGTCCTGTATTGTAGTTGCCATCAGACTACACATTGATGTAATTCAGCTAGTATTTTAGAACTTGAAAGGTAACAAACAAAAAGAGCATTTTAAAAATATACTTTCAAAGTCTATAGATTACTTTTTATTTCAGTTATTTCGGTGGAAATATTAATTTTGTTGTTTTTTATTTGTTATTTTAAATAAGGATATTTGCTCATGCCACAATAATATTTCATTTTCAAATTCAAAAGAAAATGAAATAATATTCCTATTTATATTTATCTTTACACACACACATGCGCACCTTTTTGTTTCGCCTTTTTCTGCTTTCTTAGAATTTTTTCTGCTTTCTTAGAATTTAAAAATTGTGCATAGAATATTGTCTACTATCGTTAACATTTGGATTTGAAATAAAAATAGAACTCTCAGGTATGAAAAAGGATACAACCATATTCGTGGACTTCTGGGCATACGTGTTCACATTGTTGAAGACATATTATGAAGATATTATCTGCTGATGTGGCGAGTCGAGGTGAGGGTTGGCATCAACGTGTGTTCTGGGGAGCCAATGAGACTCGATCGAGTCCTCAGGGTTGATGTCGTTGAGTTGAGTTGAGTGGTGATGGAGGGAGTGCCCCCAACAGACGTGAATTTGCGCAAGGGCATTCATTCCATGTGCTGCTCTATGCGAGTTCTTCTTCCTCCTCTCGCCCTCTCTGTTTCTTAACTTCGGCAGTCTACCTTCACCTGCTTCAACCAGCATCGTTTTCCTGCAGATCCTTGACACCGCCAACTTGAGAGCTATCTCCATCGCCAGATCGTTTCAATTCCAAATTTCTCCCTCTCTTCCATCCTTATCCCAATGCCTTGTCGAATTCGTCCTCGACTTAATGTCTGAAAGAGAGCACTGCTTTGTCTCGCCTCGAAACTACATCCTCCCCTGCAGGTATGATTGCTAAATCAAAATCGTGGTACATCTGCCACTCTAGCCCTCCACTTCTTCCAGGAACAGTCGGAATTGGACTCACCATTCCTGTCCATTATCCTGCTCGAGATTTGGTGAAGTTCTCAATTGGTGTCCGATGTGGGTACTCGCAAAAACCTCCAGATTTCTCGGTGAGCGAAAGTTTTTCCTCAATCTGAATTTCTGGACCCATTCATTTTTGTCGCTTTGTAGTCTTTTATTTTATTTGTTTTTTCTTGGTCAGTAATTCTGCAAGCATCGGGGGCCGATCAGCACCCCACTGCCTTGCCCGGTGCTTATCCCAAAATTGGGAAACTAGTCTGTCAGCACTGCTAATCTGAACTGTACTTGTCTTCATGGAGCAGGTAGACTATGACCCCTTCGAGGATTTCTTCGGCTTAGGCCTCGACATGAAGACAAGGTATGTGTCCATAATCTCTATACACTTTTCTTTGGTCATTGCCAAATCCTTTTGTGAATTAGGACGATGTTAATGAAGCGATTGCCTCACATATTAGACTTTATCTACAGTCAGGTTGGTCAGTGTAAGTTCAAATTTTGTATACTGTAGTAACATATTAATGCTCTACTCCACTTCTTGTGACACAAAATTTATCACTTTATACTCTCGTACTTAGTGAACATAATATGTTGAAGATTTTATGAAAAGATTTCATACAGAATTACGGACATCTGTCAGCATGAATTTTCAGGAAGCAAGCAGAGAGCATAGATGGCCCTCAGTCTTTCCAGGAGGAATTCAAGAAGAACGTGCCTTGTCCAGTGTGCCGGGGGAGGGGTTACATTCTGGACAGTCCCAAGGTTTTTATTTCTTCCTATATTGTTTGATGTGTACAACTTTCCTGGAGTATTAATCATCATGGGGGCAACCTCATCACTCCTTTTTGTCTAATTTTAATCTTCTAGATCCGATTGTAAGCTCGATCATGAGTTGAGCTCGTCGCCTCCGTCTCAACTCAAGTCAAGCTTTGCAAATAGTTGAAGTTCTGGGAATTACAATGAGGCCTGCTTTGAAGATAACATTACTTCTTCTGACATTGTGGATCATGCGTACAGGGTCCAAGTAGCTGTTCTTATTGTGTAGGAAAAGGAATGGTGTTGGAGGATTCAGTATGGGAGTCAGCTTGGGAAACAGCTCAAACTCGGTCAGTTAATGTGGCTTGTCTAAGACGATCAGTAGTAGATGCTGGTGTTTACCATGCAATCATCTTTTTTGGGCACCGTTGGATTTTCTACTCCCATTAGGATAGCTTAGTTTAATTTAACTTCGTCGAGAATTCAAACGTAAGTTCCCAGTATAAAGAAGATAATGCAGAATTGGTATTTGATCGTGCATTTAGATGTAAAGCACCTTTTTTCGTGAAGAAACTGCTCAAATTAGTTGGCCATGACCTGTGATTATGTGATTGCACTTGCAATGTAGGTCACCTTTGAGGGTTGAGGACGACGAGGTTCTTGACAGATTTGATCCTGATGTACCTGAAAAAACAGAAAGACGAGTTTATGGGCCTCGACCAGAAGCTATTCGAATGAGGATAAGTCGCACGATGAAGGTCTGTTTTAATACCCAGGAGGATTTCTGAATGAAATGAAACTCTAGGTTAGTGAAGGACTATGTATTAAAGACACTACTTGATTGGAAGAGATTGACCAATAATTGACCAACAAATTTTAAATTAATTCACTATTATTTCGACTTTCCTTCAACAGTTTACGTTCTTTTCCCTCAGCTGTTACATTTATATTTGTGAATTGTTGTAGGAGTTAGAAAAGCGGACGGGGGCTTTCAGTAAGCGGGCCAAGCGCCAGCATCAAAATCTCACTGTTCATTCACGGATGGTGGCTGCTATCAAGGTAATTGATTTATCCTCTTTCAACTGCTTTCTCGATTTATAATACGGTTTTTTGAAGTTTTAGTATATCTAGTTTCGTGGGGTTTCTGTTAATTTACTAGGGAGATTACATAGCACCCCTGAAGGCATGGATCTACTAAGTCGTTATCCTCCAGATGTTACCAGCATGACAATGTCTGATGGTGAGCTGATGATACATCCCTTATGTCTTGTGGATGTCGTGTATGCAGAGAGCAAAGAGCACTGAGGATGCGAGGAGGAAAATTTCTGAGCAACAGAAACTATTTTTCCAAAACCCTGAAAACCGCAGGATGCGAGGACTTCAAATGAGAGGTACAGGTTGTAGGAGTTGGTGTCGAATGTGATCACGGCTCTTTTAGTTCTGAAGGTTTCTTTGATGTGTTTGGAAACGGACGAATTGCCACAGGCTTGTTACTTAGCCTAAGAAACTGTGCAGGAGTGAAGTTCTCTTGTAGACATTGTGGGAAAGAAGGACACCGCAGGCACTTTTGTCCTAAACTTGGTTATGTGAAAAAGAGCCGGAGTTATCCAACCCGCGTGTACCGATGTGGACTGTGTCAGCAAGTGGGTCATACGAGACGACATTGTCCACTTAAGGACAGTGTGCAGGCTTCTGATCCAACATCTCTAATTCGAAGGTATAAACCTCGCGCCAAGGGTGTTAAGCGAGGTACTTATAAATGTGGACACTGTCACCAGACAGGTCACAGCCGGAGAACGTGCCCGAAGCTAGTGAAGAAAGGCGTGGAAGATGCAGAAGGGTGACGGATTGGAAAGATGAACAGGTGCAAGGGAAAGAGACTTGCAATATAATATTGAATCTTGCAACAGGCAGTATGAACAATACGTGGGATCAACTGGGGGTCTAACTGAATCTGGTGGCTTGGAGAACAATCTTACCAGCATTATCCTTGCAAGTATTACACCACCCCTCAAGTTCAATCGGGCAGAATCAACACATCCTCGTCCAGAGGAGTTTTCCTGGTACAGCAGCCACTTATATATCTCCCTGTCAAGGTGTTTGTCAAGGTCTTCTTGTCTTTACTAGTGTCTCATACTGAAACGGTGGCGGTGTGATGAGATGAAGGATTACACCCTTCGTCATCTTTGCTTATGTGACATCGCAACTCACTGCACCCCCTTGCACTATCCCTCAACCATTCATGTCTTGCGGTAATCTTTTCTTCATGTATGTTAGTCTAATTGCAATTGTTGCAATGGAAGCTTTTGCAAATAGATTACGGGAACCGGATACAAGCCGACTTATCAAAACACGTACATCCTCATGGTTTCTATATCCGTGAATTATGATGTCTGTGGTCAATCAATAACTCGTATTTTTCAATCTCTCTAAAATGGTTCTTCTCTGCTATTGTCTTGATATATTATGCATTTGACCATTTTTTGTATCTAATACTGGAGTGAAGTGACAATATTATTGATTCATTTACATTGGTTTCATTGGAACAATTATAGTTTCTACATAAAGATACATTTAAAGATCTTCTAACAAAGTAAGTGAATAGTATACAAGGTTTGCAATACATTGATAGTAGAAGTATTAAACAGTATTAAATTAATGAAATTTCTTGAAAAATAATTATTTGTATATTGTGGAAATTATTAAAAACAAAGTTTGGTGTATATTATTGTTATTTTTTTAAATATCTCTTTTATGAAATAAAGATGTATCTTTAATAATTTTTTAAAATAGATTTAAAAACCTTGTACATATTCGTAAGATAAATTTGACATAGTTGTAAATAATTCATATTCTTAGTGCATAAAGGTACTTATGGTGATTCTAATCATTTTTATATCAAATAAAGTTTTTAATTAAAGTCATGTAGGTACTATCTATGATAAAATTTATTTATAGAAAAACATATTTTATAATCCTAAGAGCAAAAGAGTCACTTTAGTTGGAAAAGGCTATTTTTTCTTTTATTGCACAATAAAAAATTAAATACTAATAATCTACCTTAAAAAATTCATAATAATATTGAGAATATTTCTAATTTTTAAATTTTTTTCACAAAATTAGATATTATATTCTTATAATGACTAATTTAATAAAAAATATTTTTAATTGAATAATAATTAAAACTTGTACAATTTTATCATGTCTATTTATAAATAATTCATAGGCAATAGAAATATCCAACAATTTTTGAAGTATTTTCTAGATTTATTATGAACTTATACAAAAATAGTATTCAAGATATATTATTTATTTTATTTTACAAAACATTTCAGCACATCGCATTAAAGAATATATTATAATAATTAATATTGATATTTGGAGAATATGTGCAAGTAACACAAGTTAAGTAATTTAAAGGAGATTTTATATCTAAAAGCTTAAATTCAAAGATCATGGTACAAAAGTCCTACAAATTTCTTCCTCCTAGTATTAAAAAAAAAAAAAAAAAAAAAAAAAAAAAACTTTCATTTAAAAGCTTTGGCCTTTAAAAACAACATAAATTAAAAAGAAGCTATAAAATATATTAAATCATTCTTTTATTACAAGTCTAAATGTGTAAACTTACATTGTGTTAGAATCAAATATATCTTGATTCTAATACTTATAAAAAATATAAAATATTTCTATTTGTTTATTCATTTGTTATTATTTTTAATAAAATTTGATATAATTCTTAAGGTATGAAAAATATATATTAAGGTGGGCCTAACAAAAATTCTAAGAAATAGTAGTATATATGCTATGTGGAAAACAAAATATATTCTATCCCATTTTTCTTCTTATAGCCTTTGGATTAATTATTCTCAATACAAAGCTAAATAAGCAAAACTTTTGAATTTTAACCACCTAAGAGATTAAAAGTTGCAACCTCTCACCTTATTTCTTAATTATATAAAATTCCTTAAATCTAAAGATCCTCTAAGAGTTATTTATTTAATTTTATTGTTTTGATGTTTCATATATTAATAGACCATGATTCTTTTATTTTTTTTTTATGAAGTTTCATTAATTTTACATTAAAAAATAAATCAATTAAATTTTAGATAATAATTGTAACACTAATTGAAAGAAGACATAAAAAATAAAAAATAAACTTTGATGTTGATATAATTTAATTAGAAAAATAATAAAAAATAATTTACTTACATATATTTATAATCACATCTTAAATATAATCTTTATGCCTCTTATTTCACCTCCAAATAGAATTTTTAGATTTATTAATTTAACTTTTATATTCAATACATACCATTAATACTTTTGCTATGAGATAATAAAAATTGTTTCATGCTCAAATCTAATACATTCTTAAAAAAATTTAACCATCAATTGGTTACAACTTCTTTTACCACAATTGCTTTAAGAGATTTGGAGGAGACCAAGCACCCAATATAAGTCCTTACATTTAACCACCTTTTATGTAAGTTGAAGCCATTTGTGGAATTCACAATTCAATAGATCTATAATATTAGTCCTCAAATCACTACTACAAATAATTGCAAACCATCCAATTTAAATCTTAGGTTTTTGACTTATAGGCTCCTATCTTATATGTGTAAGAATATTTGGATTATCAGTGCAAATTTGGCAAAAGCTATAACGTACTTACGGACATGTCGTTGAAAACTCTCATCAATATAGATCTTTTATATATTCATAATAGTAGAAAATAATTAATACATCTTTATCTAGATTTAGTATAATATGTCTTTTTGAACTATCACTTGCATTATCAAGAATGACAGAGTTTAGTAGATAGAGCCTTATCTTGATCTTTTATTATTAATTAATGATTATAGTAACTATGTGATTATCGTTTTATACTAACACCTTCTATCACTTTGATAACATCTCGAGGTTACATATTCTAAAATATATGTTGATTTTTCTTTTTTTAGTTGTCTAATATCATCTCTATATTATAGCAATGCAATCTTCTTATTATGTAAGAAGGTATAGATAAGATAATTATATAGATAATTAGAACCATAGAAATTTTTAGAATTGAGATTAGGTTAGTGGACCAGATAGGACCCATTGTGGAACATTCTATAAAGAATTTAAGGCAATTATTTGGGTAGGATCTACCACCTATAAACATTCTAGAAAGTCCAAGGTGATAGGACAAGATATAAATAGGACTGGCCAGGGCCTTTTAGAGCATCTGGCCAAGTATGGCTTTAAACCTTTTGTTTTTTTAGTAAAGTTTGGTTTTGCATCTTTTTTTTCAGTTCTATTCTACTAAGTTTTTGTTTGCTTAGTTTTGTCTTTCATATCCTATTTTTTTCACTTTTATTCAATTTTGTTTTGGTATGTTTTGTCCTATTTTGTGATGATGCTTTATGTTGCTGTAGAATAGAAGGATCTTGGATTTTTTTGAGATAATTTTGCCCTCTTTCATTGGTATTAAAGAAAGTGTTAGACTATTTACTTTTGATAGCGTATCAATAATCATCATTTAATCCAAGATCAATTATTGTAGTCACTCTAGATAGTATATTGAGGCTACTATAAGCTACTCTTGAAAAGACAATTGGAAGGTAAAAAGATATTACAATAATAGAGTCCAATGGAGAAATTAGAGTATGAAAGATATGGCAGAGCAATCCCAGATGGAGGCTCAAATATAATATTACTTAGGCTAGATAGCTACTTAATAAGGACAAATAGAAGCCTCGAAGACAAGAAAGTCGACATCTACTAGTTGAAATTGAGTAAGCTTAGTACATATTGTGGAACTTCAAGATAAGAAGATGTATGTCAATGGCTCTTTAACATGCGATAATACTTTTAACTATCTAAGGCAAATACCATTGAAGGAATTATATATGCAGCTAGCTATTTAAAAAATGTGGTAGCTATTTGGTTGTGACATCGAGTTCAAAGTTATCAAGGTCAAGGTGGATTTTGTGACTGGGAGGACTTTGAGATCAAGTTTAGAAATCAATTTCGGCCCATCAATATAGAGAAGATAGTATGCGATGAATTGACAAATCTTATACAAGCTAAGTCAATATAAGATTATGTCTCTTGATTGAAGTCTCTATATCTCTAAATTGACAATATTTCAAAGACATAGATAATGGATAAATTCCTATGAGGTTTGAAATCTAGAGTCTAGTAAGAGGTGGAACCAAGAAATCTATAAACATTCAAAGAGACAATTTGAATTATAGAGAAGGTCAATGCTATAGATTTTAGAAAACATGGAATACAACCCATAGTATAAAGTCTTATGCCACTATCTAATATTATGGCACAACAAGCAATGCCAATGGAGTTTGATGCCCTATAAGAATTATTGATACCACAAATACGACAAATATTGGTATAAAAAGAATTTTATTTTTATTATTGGAAGCCAAGCCATTTGATTGAAGGTTGTCCAAAACGTCAAATACAAGTACCAATAAGTTAAGGCAAGATCTCAGTCTCAAAATTCACTAAGCTGATAATGAATTAGAGTAGGAAAACGAGGCTCTCTAGTAAAGGCACTGTAGACTAGTATTAGAAATAGCTACTATTTCTTGAAAACAAATGGCATAGCCTTGGACAACTATAAAAAAAGTTGATAGATGCATCTAACAGGACTACGAAGAAGACAACCACGTCAAGTGCTTATAGATTGTGGCTCTACAGAAAATTACATCTCAACTAAAATCATCGATCAACTTAGAATTAAAATCAAGGAAATTAAGGGAAGAAGTATATACCTTACAAATGATTGAAAGAATGTATTGAGTGAAATATATAAAGAAAAAACCTTAAGATTGACAGACACCAACATCATAAGAGAGAGATTCAAGGTGACAAAGCTAAGGTATGATATTATCTTTGGTATGCCATGGCTAGAGATGAAAAATAAGAAAGTTGATTGGAAACTAAGAACAATCTCTTTTAAAGATAGATGATGCAATGTAACTCTTTGCACCTCTACATCAAGTAAAGAAGAAAGACAACCTGCAACCAAAGACTTACTTGTAGGAATAAATTTTATAAAGAAGCAACTACAATATGAACAATTGGTGTATATGGTGGTTCCAAATCTTCTATTAGTGGTGGAAAAGTCAGCTAAAAGAATAAAACGAGTAGAGAAACTTATACAAAAATATCAAGATATCTTTTCAATTGACCTACCTAGTGGCATATTTCTTGATCAAGGTGCCTTTGAACAAGACTAGACTATATTAAAAACCCAAGATCTTTCTAATACACAACAACATATGGCATCATCACAAAATAGAAAAAAATAGATGAAAAAAAATTGAATGGACCTAAATAAAATAAGATATAAAAGACAAAATTAAGCAACTAGAAACAAATTTGAACAAATTTGAACAAAAACATGCAAAACCAAACTTTATTAAGAAAAAAGGTCTAAAGCCATACCTGAACAGATGCCTCAAAAGAACCTGGCCATTCTTTATTATATCTTATCTTACTATCATAGATTTTCTAGAATGTTCTTTGGTAGTGGATTTCAACTAGATAGCCACCTTAAATTCATTTTTTAAAAGGTTTTATAGTGGACCTTACCTTAATAACCACCTTAAGCTTTTTTTAGAAGGTTCTATGGTAGATTCTATCTAATTAACTACCCTAAATTCTTTTTAAAATGTTCTACAATAGATCCTATCTAGTCCACTAACCTAACCTCAATTCTAGAAACTTCGATGGTTCTAATTATCTATATATTTATTTTATCTATATCATGTTATATGCCCCCTTTCAAATAGAAATAATGCTTGGAGCCAAACCAACGAGTCGACCAATTTATTGCTTAATACCAAAAGAACTTGAAGAGCTGCAAAAAATATTAGATGAATTTTTAGAAAAAGACTTCATTTGAAAAAAAACATTACCATGGAGGGCATCTGTATTCTTTGCACTCAAGAAAGATGGTGGACTTCGCCTATGCATCGACTATCAAGGTCTCAATAAGAAAATTGTTTAAAATGCATATCCACTTCTATGCATGGATGATCTTTTTGACTAACTTTGAGGTGTGACAATCTTTAGTAAATTAGATCTTTGGAGCAAATATTGACAAACACCTTTTGCAAGAGAAGATGTAAAAAAGATGGCATTTTGTATGTACTATAGACATTTTGAATGGTTGGCTTTATACTTTGGCCTCACCAATGCTCGAGGTTCTTTCATAGGTCATATAATTAGATTGCTTTGAGATGTTTTGGACAAGTCTGTAATCATTTTCATTGATAATATCCTTGTATATAGTAAAATTTCTAAAGAACATGAGCAATACTTATGAGAGGTACTACATCGACTGCAAGATAGTCGCTTCTATTGCAAGCAATCAAAATATAAACTTTGGAAGTCAAAAGTCACCTTTTTGGAGCATGTATTGTCCTTTGAAAGCATGCATATGGAGCAAGATAAGGTGAAAGTAATGGAGGATTTCTCAACCTCCAAAGATGCTTCTGAAATTTAGTCATTTTTGGACCTTGCTGGATACCATTGCCGTTTTTTTTGGTGATTTGTTCATATTGCTGCCTCATTGATAAATCTATTGGAGAAAGATGCCCCATTTGAATGAAAACTAGAGCAACAAAACGCCTTTGATAAGTTGAATGAGACACTCATTACTCTTCCTATATTGCAACTGTATGATCCTAAACTTCCTTGTATGCTTGACATTGATGCTTTCAACTTGGCTATTGGAGTATTTCTTCAATAAGACTATGGTAGGGGCCTTCAACTTATGGCATATGAATCACACAAGCTTAGAAAGGTAGAACACAATTACTTTGCATGTGATTGAGAGCAATTAACAACTATACATGCCACAAAGGTGTTGCAATAGTATCTATTGAAAAAGCCAATGGTTGTTTAGATTGACTATTGACCTTTGCTATATGATTTATATTTAGAAAATATGGAACCATGGAAATATTGTTGGAAAAAATAAATGTAGCTTTTTGATATCGATCTTGAATATAAGTAAGGATGATAACATACTGTGTTAGATAGTTTATCATGGAGACCAAACTTGAAAGATAAATTAGAAGATAAGAATAAAATTACTACTATTAATAGTATCATTTTAGATCTAATCAAAGAGATAGAATAAAAAGGAGCTATGTAATGGGATGCTTATTTCAAGATGATTAGCGATCGGTTAAAGGTGGAAAATATATAATATTAATATTACATTCTAAGTAATGGCTTGTTCTATTTCAAGAAGCAAATTTATACACCCCACAATGCTAAACTTTGGATGTGTATACTTTTGGAAGAACATGACATTCCAATATCTAGACATCTGGGATGAGAAAAGATCCTAGAATGGATCTCAAGGATATGGTTTTGAATAGGTTTGGATTATGATGTTTGAGCCTTTGTATGCTCCTGCAAGGCATGTCAATCTAACAAAGCATGCAATGCAGCAACTTTTAGACTATTGCAGCCAATTTTGTTAACTATGGTATGTTGTAAGCAAGTGACTATGGATCTCATTATGTGTTTGCCATAAATGTTTTATAATCATACTTCAATTGCCATCTTTGTAGATTAACTCTCAAAGTAACTTCACTTGACCATTGTTGAAGTAGAGAGAGTTTGCCTCAAGAAAGCACTAGGCTCCTAGTTACAACCAATTGCTCAATCAAGTCTTGAGATAAGGAAGACCAAGTTTGTATATATGTATAATACTTTAGGAGCAATAACACCAAATATATAAGTCTTAAGTTCCCAAAAACATCCAAAATATGATGAAAAAAAAAACTCTAAATCCTTATATATCCTTATAGGATATTATTTCTAAACTTCAACAACTCATATCTTCTAATCAGACTATTCAAACACACTCAAATTTTGCATGAAGTACTAATATACTTCTAACAACTACCACAACAATTTTCAACTACAAATTCACTGCAGATTTTAAGATATCACCAAAATCCTAATAGTAGCTTCAAACCTTTGTTTTTATATACCCATGTGAAATTTTCTTCATATCTCAAAAATTAAGTATTAAAATACCACAAAATTTATATATATAGCTTTTTAACACAATAATATATCTTTTTCAAAAGATTTTAGCCAAAAATTTGCTCAAAAACTCAAGATATGGCTCAAACCATTACTATGAACAAAATCACTTACTTACTACCTTTGATTTAGTTGTGCTAACTTCAACCCTCTATAACTTCTTTATCCAAACTCAAAATTCATTAAACAGTATATGAAAAGTATGATTGAAGAAGTGTTTTCTCCAATTCTAGTCATTGATCCTTCGTTGCTCTTTGTAAACGTATGTTATACTCCAAAGAGTGAAAGTAGGTATGAAATTGACACCTTAACTTTGAATGCCAATAACTTCTTCATAAAAACTCCAAATCACACAAACTTTAGATCCAATTTGTATCCAAAAACCTAAACTTACTGAATCTAGCCTTCAAAGCTTGAATGACTTCGAAAAAGAAACCCCAATTCCTAATAAGACCTTAAGTAGCCTCCTTGAAGTCCATTGGGCATGGCCTTCGATCAATAGGAATGAGGATTCCCATTTCTTGCCTTTATCCAACCATGCCTTGCTTTCATCCCTCCCAATAAGCTTCCTACTAGTTAAGATTTTTATCTTTAGGCTCTAATATCTTCTCAAGGCTTCATACTAAATATTTAGATCTTATAATTTTTTTAAATGCTATAATTAAAAAAGATAAAACTCAAAATAAAGTTTTTTAAATCCACTCTCTTTAAATTAATCTATTAACCATTCTAACATACACCAATACTTATGAATATATTATATGTTCTAACTAATTTTTACATAATATAAGCAATTACAGTATGACACAATTATCATACTGTAAATGCTTATAGTATGTAAAAATTAGTTAAAACATATTATATGTTAATAAATCTAGATGTGTATTAGAGTGGCTAGTAGATTAAATTAAAAGGAGTTGATATAAGAAACTTTAATTTGTTTCTATACTTGTTTTGATTTTGACATTAAAAAAATATAGGACCTAAATATTTAGTATGAAGCCTTGGGAGAAGGTGGAAGCCTAAGGATGAAAATCTAAACTAGTAGGAGGCTAATTGGGAGGGATGAAAGCAAGGCATGGTTGGATGAAGGCAAGGAATGGGGAACTTCATCCCTATTGGTCAAATACCATGCCCAATAGGCTTTGAGGAAGGTGCCCGCGACCTTAACCAGGATTTTGGCAACTTCAAAGAACGCATTCAGAGATTACAAGCTAGGTTTATAAAGTTTAGGATTTGGAGTACAATTTTTGTATAAAAATTAGAGGATTTAGAGTTCAGATTAAGAAGTTATAGCCATTTGAAGTTAAGGTGTTAATTTAAGACATACTATTACTCTTTTGAGGATACGAGGAGTTTTATAGTAGCTTTGAAGATCAGAAGGTGCAACTGGAATGGCGATTTTAAGGCCTCCATCTTTTATGAAAGAATTATTGCTTTTGGAGTTCATATAAAGGAATTATAAGGAATTGAAGGCGGTGCTTCCAAATCAAAGGCAGTAAATAAGCGGTTTTGTTTGTAGTAATGGTTGGAGCCATAACTTGAGTATTCGGACGAATTTTTGGCTCAAAATTTTTGGAGAATTTAAATTTTGTATTAAAAAACTATACATACAAATTTCGTGGCATTTAAGCTTATATTTTTTGAGATATAAAGAAAATTTCAAGCAGGTATATAAAGACAAGGATTTGAAGCGACTATTAGTATTTTCAAGATATCTCAAGATGTGCAACGAATTTGCAGTTGAAAATTGTTATATAAGTTAATAAGAATATATAAATACCTCATGTAAAATTTGAGTTTTTTTGGACGGTCGGATTAGGAGATATGAGGTGTTGAAGTTCGGAAAAATCTCCACATAAGAATATACAAGGTTATAGAGGATTTTATCATATTTTGGGTGTTCTTGGTTACTTGAGGCTTGTGTATTTGGTGTAATTGCTCAAAAAGAGAAAATTTATATATAAACTTAGGCCTTTCTTTATTTTCAAGCTTGATTGAATAATTAGTGATAGCTAGAAGCCCAACGTTTTTTTGAGGCAAACTCTCTCTATCCCGACACTGCAATACACTGAGATATTGATGTCCTAATGCTTGCATGACTCTTCTTTGATACCATCTTTTATCACCATGGATTACCTCATGTCATCATTTTAGATTGGAATTTATACTTCACAGGAAGTTTTTGGCAAGCCTTGTTCAAGTTTCTAGGTACACGACTTACTATATCTATAGCCTTTCATTTCCAAATAGATGGATAAATAGAGCATATAAATTGGACCTTAGAAGATATGTATGGACTTTTGTGGTGGTTTATCATAATAATTGGGATGAATACTTGACATCCTTAAAATTTACTTACAATAATAGTATTCAAGTAAGTACTGATCATTTATCATTTTTTTTTGAATATCAATCAACATCCAATTATGCCAACAACTCTTTATTGTTCTATCAACATCAACAACCTAACAAGCAAGAAATTTATACAATGACTTACAATAACCTTACAAAAAGCATGTCACCACTTTTTTAATGCACAGATTCAATAGAAGCAGTATGCGGATAACTATTGGCAACACAAGACCTTTTGAGAAGGTGATTAGGTATTACTCTCCAATGCCAACTTATCACTTGCTACATCAATCCAAATCCGTAAATTAGCACCTCGGTGGCTTGGACCTTTCCGCATTTTTGCACTGATTTCTAATGTTGCATACCACTTTAAGCTTCCGCCATATATTTGGGTCCATCCAATCTTCTACGTTTTACAACTGAAGGAATTTCATACTAAACCAAAGCACTTTCTGAATTGACACTAACGACCACCACCACTACTAGTTGTAGTTGATGATCAATAAGAATATGAAGTGGACAACATTTTGGAGCATGGCTCTCTCTATTTATTTTTGTTCTAGTTTGTTTTATCTTATTTTTTAATAAAATTTTATGTTATTGTGGAATAGAAGGATTTTCGATTTTTTTAAGATAGTCTGGTCTTATTTCACATTGTCCAAATTTTAAGAATTAGAAACATTATGAAATTATGTAGCAAATTTTTGTAGACTTATTGCTCCAAAAAAATATAATTTTTCATGTCTTTTAATAATTTATGCTTGCTTCATTTTCTTGCAATAACTATATGATCGTATTTCTATATTTGTAGAAGATTATTTTATTGAATCTATTACTCAACAATTTTGAGAACCTCTTTTGCTTGTTATAATCTCTCCTTATTACACTAAGCCTTTGTCTATTTTTTTATTCTTTATTTTAGATATAATTATAAAACAAGTACTTTAACCAAAGTTGAACCATTCTTGTTCATTGTTTTTATTTTGGCAATTTAGACAAGTAAATTAGAAGTGGTTGAAGTTTGTAGTTTCAATATTAGACTAGCAAGCTTTTGAAATTATGAGAATCAATCATCTAAGTTATGTAGTAATAATTTTAATAAGTGGTCAAAGTTATACTAGCCTAATTGAAAGATTAAGAAATAAATTTGTTTATTTTTTAAAAAAAACTTAGTAAAGACCTTGTTGGATTTTTCATATTTTAACTACAAGACTATATGCCAAAAGATGCCACATATTTTAAATCTTTCTTAACATTATGTGAGAAAGATAGAATTTGATATTGTCTCAAATTCTAATCTTATTGTATATTTGTAAGATTGTAGATTCTAAGATCTTTTTTAGATTTGAGGAATTTTAAGATGTTTTGTCATGATTTCTATAATTTATTCTAATGTAGGAATATAAAATAGTTCAACCATGTATATAAGAACATTCTTTTAAATGAAATGATGCCACACTTCAATATATTTAGACCTAGCATGATAAATTAGATTCTTGGTAGATTTGATTATACTTTGATTATTATAATAAATCAAAATTGGTTTAATTTTTTTAACTTCAATTCTTTGGAGTAATATTTTCAATCATATGACCTCCTCAATACCTTCTTCAATTGTTTTGTTTTGTTTTGTTATTTGTACATTTGTAGAAGTTATTGAAATTTCTGTTTGTTTCTTTGAAGCCTAAGTAATAAGTCCTTGTATTAGCTTGAAAATGTATGTTATCAAGGATTTTTTGTTGTTAGGATTTTTTGTCCAATTAACATCTATATATCCAAGTATCTTTATAATTTTATTTTTTAGATAAAGAATTCCAAAATCCAAAGTTCTTTTTATATATCTCAATACATATTTTACAACTTGAAGATAGGCTTGTCATGGTGAGAGCATGAATCAACTTAGAAATCTTATAGCATACATTAGATTTAGTCTAGAGTTTAATAAGTAAATAATTTTTCTTACAAGTTTCTAGTAATATTTTTTGTTGACAAGTAGAGAGTCTTCTTCCTTTCCAAATTTAAGCTCTTTTAGAAAATGAATTGATATTGGATTGCTATCTTCCATTTTAAATTTAGCAAGATGCCATGAGCATAAGTTCATTATGTTAAAAACAAGTCCTTGTGTATTGATAGGAATTCCATACCAAGATAGAATTTGAATTTATTCAAATCTAACATATCAAAAATTTCAATCCGTGAATGCAAGTAGTATTGTTGCCAGTGAGAAGTAAATCATACATGTAGAATATAAAAATTGTAATTTCTCCATTGTTGCTTTAATAATATAAATTGTAATTTTCTTTAATATGATTTATACCATACTTCTGAAGAAAATTGTCTATTTTTTTGAACCATGCTGTGAGAGCCTACTTGAGATTGTAGAGTGATTTTTGAAGTAGACAAACCTTGTGAGCTGATTCAGGCTTAATAAATTCCTTTGGTTGAATCATATATATTGGTTCAAGAAGATTGTTGTTGAGAAAGGTGGTCTTTACATGAAGATGATACAACTCCCAGTGAGTTGAAGTTGTCCTAACAAGTACAGTTCAAACTCTGTTCCATTTAGCAACTGGGGCAATAACTTTGGAGTAGTTAATATTTTCTTTTTTTAGAATCTACAAGCAACCAATCTTGCTTTTAACTTTGTAGGTTTTCCATTTGTTCCTAACATTGTCTTGAAAATCCAGCATGTTGTGATTGGGTGAGAACTTGTAAGAAGATCTACTAGGTTTCAGGTTTGATTTTTTATAATATTGTCTTTTTTGAGTTAAATGGCGGCTTGCTAAGTCGGGGATTTTATAGCTTTATCATAAGAGAATGGGTCGTCAATAGTTACAGGTTCTTTTGCCAAACCATAAAAACAGTCAAATGCAATATAGTTGAGATTAGAATCATGATTCATGTACCTAACTTTATTGTCTGTGAGACTAACTGAAGGTCACCGATCACACGGAGGGAGAGTATGAGTTTCAGTATTGGTTTGTGGTGATATACATTATGTTCTAAAAAATTGGTCTGTTTTGCTAGACTTAACTGAAATTAGTTAGATTGTCTTGTGTAGAAGTGTACTCTTTGGTGGTTGCTAATAGTAACTTATCCACCAATACGGCAGCAGTGATTGGAGATGCAGGAAAGGTTGATGAAGCATCGTTATTTGGTGATGTCAATATTAGAGTTGTAAAACAAACAAGATTCAAAGATGGATTTCCGCTAGTATCAAGTTTGTGTTTTAGTACTATGGTTTTGATAAATGTAACATCTCTTGAAATTACCAACTTATGTCAACTGAGAACTAAACATCTATAGCCCTTCGTCTATTCGTTGAATCCAACTAGCATGACCTTTGTATGACCGCATTGAGAGCTTGTCAGCAATACAATTATTTTTTAGTATGTAGACTTGCAAGCCAAAAACTCGAATGTGACGAAGTAAAAGAATCTTACATGTGAATCTTTGACACGGTGTTTGTGAATTTGGATTCATGGTTGTATGTAAGCAATTGATAAAATAGTCAACAATATTCATAGCTTTGCTCTAGAGAAACTAATGCACCCATACCTTCGTGCACCTCTACCCGCTGAAGTCCGGCAGGTCAAGGAAGGCCCACAGCCTGACTGTGCGGAAGCTGCCGCTGCATGCCCCCTACCTTGCCGAACGTCACAATACCAGGTCCAGTCCGTCTTCCGCTGCCTTCAACAGCAAGCTCAGAATGTTAGTAGACTCGCCCATAGGTTTATTCGCAGAGTTCGATTAGTCTCAATCACAAGGGGCTCACACAAGAAATCACAACTCTTCTACGGTCGCGTAGATCAGCTGGAATGGGACACTGCAAAATGATAGTGGCAGTCAGCACAAGGCTCAGTACCTCTCATGGCCTACACAACTAGACTTGGGCGGGGAATGCTACGGGATAAACATATCATTCCCAACCAAGTAGAAAACAAGTGGCCCGGGGTCCTGCCGAGCACCTACCGCCTCCGGTGGCGGACTGTTTGGTTAAGGAGCCGGTGCAAGAATGAGGCGGGCCTTCCATGGCTACTATGGCATAGAGCCGTGGCAGTCAATGTTTGGCAAGGTCGAATCAGCCAAGAAATCGTTCTCCGCTGCCTAGTTTGCCCCCGCGGATCCGATGAATCAGTTTTACATCGCTTCTGGGAATACGATTCAGCTCAACGAGCCTGGCAATGGGGCATACATGTCCTCAAGCTTCTGGTTGCGGGAGCTGACGCTAGCGGCCCATGGCAGCCCCTCTCGTGGCGATAGGGTCTCTTCTCGAAGCGCATTCCCAGAAAAAATCAAGCCATTCAACTACAAAAATCCGCGGAAAACATCTATGCTCAGGGTGGTTCTCCCTGACCAGTCAGACCACTCATCATGATTTAATTTCGTTTTTCTTCTTTCCCGGTTCCATCTGAGCCAGTATCCAGTCTAACACTCAGATAACTTCATGCTCCAGAGACTGAACATTAAAATTGTTGAGAATGTTTTCCCGGCTCCATCTGAGCCAGTATCCAGTCTAACACTCAGATAACTTCATGCTCCAGAGACTGAACATTAAAATTGTTGAGAATGTTTTCCCTGTTCCATCTGAGCCAGTATCCAGTCTAACACTCAGATAACTTCATGCTCCAGAGACTGAACATTAAAATTGTTGAGAATGTTTTCCCGGCTCCATCTGAGCCAGTATCCAGTCTAACACTCAGATAACTTCATGCTCCAGAGACTGAACATTAAAATTGTTGAGAATGTTTTCCCTGTTCCATCTGAGCCAGTATCCAGTCTAACACTCAGATAACTTCATGCTCCAGAGACTGAACATTAAAATTGTTGAGAATGTTTAGAAAGAAACAAGAGCAGTTTCTAAGGAGAGAAAGGTTCACACACAATGTATTGATTTGGTTGTGTCACACATACAAAAGGAGAAGGGGAGAGGATAAATAGTTTCTCTCCACTACATTCCAAATATTGTACCTATAGTGTTTACTGTAGTAGACTATAGTATATATTGTGGAGAGAATCAGCTACATTTAATGCTCTCAACACTTCTCCTTGCTCATCATAATATTTACATAATATAAAATTTGTATAGAATTATGATCTATACTTTTCTATAATCTCGTAAGATCAACAATTGTTGCCTCATTAAAACCTTATCTAGGAAAACCTTATTGTATTTAAAGGCAAAACCGTAGATGAAGGAAAAAGAGTACATCATTTTTCTTAATTATTTAAAGAATTCATTAACTTTCTTATTTAAGAAAAGCAAGCCACTGCATATTAATGCCATAAGTCGACAATGGTTGCACAATAGAAGAGGTTTAGTAAAGAGATCAGCAAGGTTATTTGCGGATTCAATTTTCTTAATTATAAGTGCTTGATCAGTAATCAAGTCATGGATATAACTAAAATACTTTGGATCAATATGTTTTGTCCTATCCCCTTTAATAAAACCAATTTGCATCTGTATAACACAAGCACTATTATCTTCATACAAGATAGTTGGAGAATCATTATATAAAAATCTATAATTTGTTTGAATGAATTTATGAATTGATCGCAACCAAATACATTCCCGAGATGCCTCATGTAAGGCAATAATTTTTGCATTGTTAGATGAAATTGCAATTATAATTTGTTTCACTGATTTCTATGATATTGCAGCTCTATGTCTTAAAAATACATATCATGTTTGAGATTTAGTTGTTGCAATATCAAATCTATATCTTACATCACAATATCCAATCAATTTTGGATCTATAAATTGTGAGTAGTATAATTCCAAGTCTTCTATATTTTTTAAATAATGTAGTAAATATTTGACGTCATTCCAATATCGTAGTATTAGACAAGCATTATGTGTTGTAAGAACATTAACTGCAAATGCAATATTTGATCTGATAGATGTGGCTAAATATAAAAGTGCTCCAATCACCACGAGGTATGGATATTGTTCTCCTAATATTTCTTCTTCTTCTTCGTACAAACGATATGAATCATAACCATCATCAACACATCCAACCATTAGTATAGACAATAAATAAGCATCAATCATATTGAATTTCTGTGAGATTTGTCTAATATATGTTAGTTGATAGAAAAAAATGCTACCATCATGAGATGCATAATCTGAAGATCAATACAAAAAGTTATTTTTTTTAGTATTTTCATCTCAAATTCACTTATAAATAGGCTAGTAGTTGTAACACATGCAGATCTAGTGCCTATTAGATTAAGATCATCAACATATATAGCGATGATCACAAAACCAATTTTATCTCGTTTAATAAATAAACAAGGGATTAGTGGGCCACTTATAAATTTATTTATAATTAAATAATCTTGGAGACATTAATACCACATATGTCCAGATTGTTTTAGACCATATAAGGCCTTCTATAATTTAATACTATGATATCATCCTGAAGCAGGTACATTTGGAGTTCCTATTTCTAAACTAGGTGGAACTTTCATGTAAATATATGCATCAAGTGAACCATATAAATATGCAGTTATCACATCCATGAGATGTATTTCAAGGGTGGTATGAACTGCCATTCTAATAATATATTGGAATGTAATTGAATCCATGACTGAAAAATATGTGGATTCATAATCAATGCCAAACCATTGGATAAATCATTGGGCAACAAGACGAGCTTTATAGGAGGTTATTTGATCTTTAGCATCTTGCTTGTACATTAATACCATCTTATATTCCATAGGATAAGAAGTAAGAGTGTCTACAATTGGACCAAAGACTTTCTTCTTATACAAAGAAGCATACTTCTCCTCGATGGCAATTTTTCATTTTAACTAGTTAAAGCAACGCATCGCTTCCTCGATGGTTTGAGGCTTAGGATCATCTTCATTTTAAGAAAGAGCTTCTATATTCATATATGTAAATAATTCATCTACTGTAATAGTTGGTTTCTTCCAAATATTGTCTGTAGCACAATACAAAATAGATAATTCTTTACTCAACTCAATCTTATTCCTTCCAATTCTAAGATTATTTTTCAAAAGAATTGAAGGTACATTATGTATAGATATATCATCATGAATTAGTGGTTCTACAGGATGAGTGAAAATTTCTTGAGAAATAATATGAGGATTAGTCAATATTATAGCTTTCTTCTTACATAGTTGCTTATTTTGTCCACGAATTCTTTCAGTTGTTGTTGTTATAACTTGAAGTATTATAGTCAGTGGTACTACAATCTGAGTAGGTACATTGTGAGCCTCATTAATAGGAACTCTTGTAATCTTAGGTGCATCATTGAAGCGATTAAGTATTTCATCTGCAATCCGTATTAGATGCAAAAACTTAGCAACTTTGGTTTCAGCCAAAGATGTCTTAGGATCGAGATTCATTATAAACATTTCCGTTGCTTCAAATATAAGTACTTATTTCTTTGTCGATTGGATATTCTTCTTTGAAGAGATGAAAATGTATGTCACGGCCATAATCATGTAAGCTAATAATTACATATAGAAATAGATAGAAGTAAGTAAAAGTAGATAAAAGTAAGTTAATATTTAATATAGAAGCTTCCTAGAAACTTCCTAGATACTGCTTTGACTTCATAGGTGACTTTAATTGACTTTTTGGATTAGAAACGTGGTCAACAAGTTGGCCATGTGCCACACATGTTGTTAGCTTGAAGATCAAGCTAACTATGTGGCCCACACGTAGAAAAACTTGCCTTGTAAGTTAAGGCATGTGTCCTACAAAGTCAACACATATTGGAGGTCCTATAGAACGTCGCCACATAGCCCCTAGTTAGATAGTATATATAGAGACAAGAGTGAAGGCTTCTTCACTCTTGTCAACTCCTTTCTTGCTTCTAGTCTAGTTTCAAGGGTCTCTAGTTTTCTTGTCTTTTGGCAATAGCCATTCTAGTTTCTCTTTTCAATATACATACTTATTATTCATATTTTGTTACTTTTCTTTAAGTGAAGGCTTACTTGTCCGAACTGTTTTCTCATCGAGTTCTTGTCCTTGACAGATTGACAAGAGTGTACTTACAATATCAGAGCTTTGTTTTTCTTGAGTAAGAGTGGATTACCCCTTTCTCTTGATAAGGCATAAGCGTATTAGAAGTTTGCGGATTACCCACTTCTAAACTGATATTGTTCTTAGTATCTTCTTTGTTATCAAGTCTTTCTTTTCTTTTGTCTTGAGCAATATCAAACAAATTTTTCTTCTTAGTGTCATTATGGCAGAGCTTGTTGAAATGAAGAGTGCAATGGCACAAATACAAGAGCAAATGAGGGAATTAATACTTGCGATGCATCAACTCAATTCACCAACACAAGAAAGAACAAGAATAGCAGAAAGTGGAGATATAGAGATGATCGGAGCTGCTTCAACATCTATAACAAATCACGTTCCTTCTCCAATTGTACAACACCCTATAAGCACTAGAGAACCAAGAATTGCCTTACCTGAGAAATTTGATGGTACAAGATCAAAGTTTCGAGGGTTCATCAATCAAGTACAATTGGCAATTGAACTTCAACCGCAAAGCTATCCAACTCCAAGATCACAAGTCAGGTTTATTGACACTCTACTTTCTGGTTCTACATTATCGTGGTTTTCGTCTTTTCTTGAACAACGAAATCTAATATTTGACAATTTGGAAGCTTTTTTGGCGGAGTTTCGATCTATGTATGGTGAACACGATGCAACTCGTGTTGCAACAAATAAGATCCGAATTCTGCGACAAGGAAATCGCTCAGTAACAGTATATGCTTCACAATTTCGACAACTTGCAATTGACATCAAGTGGGATGATGCTGCACTCATCAGTCAATTTCTTTATGGATTGCAATACGAAGTAAAGAAATTGATGCTCAACTTACCTGATCCTCAAACTTTGAGTCAAGCAATCGATTTTGCGGTAAAATGTGATAATCGACTTTTCAAATTTTGATCCGAGAATCATTCACGGGAACCTCAACGTTACTACTCAATGGCAACATCAACATCTTTGCCAAACGTACATTCAGAAGTAGAAGACATGCAAATTGACGCGGTACGTTTTAAACCCCTAACTGAGCAAGAAAAGATTCATCGTCGTCAAGAAGGATTATGTTTATATTGCGGAGAACCTAAGCACACTGCTCAACATTGTCCAAAGAAATGACGCAACTATAAAATGAGGGGTACGACAGTCAAAGAAGACAACATGTCGGAAAACGGATTCGTCCAGCTACAATAGGGACCGTGCAGCTGGAACCTTGTACAATTCCTAATGAAGGTCCTATCCTCTCCTCAGAACCCTCTCCTTATTTTATAATAGACTTATATTTAGGACCTAAGAATTACAAAGCCTCTGCTTTATTAGATTCGGGAGCCTCAGCATGTTTTTTAGATGAACAATTTGTTAAAAGTCATAAAATATCCTTTGTACAGAAACCTAAACCAGTACATGTAGAAGTCATAGATGGTCGTCCCTTGTCTTCTGGAGATGTCACTCATGAAACTCATCCTATAAAAGTAACAATAGACGGTCATGATAGCTACATAGCTTTTAACATAATTAAATCCCCGTCCAATCCAGTTATTTTAGGTTTATCCTGGCTAGAAAAATATAATCCTCGAATAGATTGGAATTCACGTAAACTTGACTTTTCCCAAAGTGTTATTAATAGTTCTACCAACCAAATAAAAAATTATAAGTCTAGTATAGTAAAACCCGTATTGATAGGTGCAAAAGCATTTATACACGTAGCAAAAGAAGGATCAACTTTTGTTATTTATGCTGCACCTATTTCTGAAAACGTAAAGACTTCAATTGGCATTCCAAGTCAATATCAGGAGTATCAAGACGTTTTTGAGAAAAAGAATGCAGATATTCTTCCTGAGCATCACCCATATGATTGTTCAATCGACCTCAAGGAAGAAACTCAGCCACCATTTGGACCAATTTATAGTTTATCGCAAGATGAGATGGCTGAACTCAAGACATATATTGACGAGAATTTAGCGAAGAATTTCATACGCCATTCAAAATCTCCAGCAGGAGCTCCAATTCTATTCGTAAAGAAAAAAGATGGATCTTTACGAATGTGTGTTGATTATCGAGGACTCAACAAGATCACAATCAAGAACAGGTATCCATTATCTTTGATATCAGGACTCCTTGACCAGTTGAATCAAGCTAAGATCTATACAAAAATAGATCTAAGAGGAGCATATAATCTAGTACGGATCAAAGAAGGAGATGAATGGAAGACTGCGTTTCGAACCAAGTATGGACATTTCGAATATAATGTCATGCCCTTTGGACTCACGAATGCACCAGCTGCTTTTCAACATCTCATGAATGATGTATTTCATGAATTCTTAGACAATTTTATCGTCTGCTATCTAGACGATATCCTAATCTATTCTAAGAACGTCGAAGAACATGAAATACATGTTCGTCAAGTATTACAAAAATTTAGAGATGCAGGATTATACGCCAAGATGAAAAAGTGTGTATTTCACACTACTCAAGTTGACTTTTTAGGATACATCATTTCAAATGATGGTCTCATGATGGATTCTAAGAAAGTCCAAACAATCATAGATTGGAAGATTCCAAGGACAGTAAGAGATGTCCAATGTTTCTTGGGATTTGCCAATTACTATCGGATCTTCATCAAAGATTTCTCACGAGTTGCAGCTCCACTTACACGTTTGACTAGTAAAGATAAATTCCAATGGAATCAAGAAGCGGAAGCAGCATTTGAAGCCTTGAAGACATCGTTTGTCTCTGCATCAGTCTTATATCGTGTTGATTTTTCCAAGGCATTTTTTATGGAAATAGATGCATCAGATTTTGCCTTAGGTGCAGTTTTATCACAAATGGGAACAAATGACAAACTTCATCCGATAGCTTTTCATTCAAGAAAATTCTCAGCAGCCGAGATCAATTATGAGATCCACGATAAAGAACTTCTTGCGATCGTGGATTCCTTTCAAGAATGGCGTCATTATCTAGAAGGCGCTTCTAGTCCAGTCACTGTGTATACAGATCACAAGAACCTCGAGTATTTCATGTCAACACGCATGTTGAATCGTCATCAAGCTCGTTGGAGTATGTCTTTGTCAAGATTCGAGTTCATTATCACTTATCGGCCAGGAAAACAACAAGGTTTGTTTGATGCCCTATCTAGACGTTCTTATTTTGCACCAAAAGAAGGAGATGCAGCTTTTGAGCAACAAAAAACGGTCCTCTTGAAACCGGAGCAATTTCATCTCCGAGCAATGAAATCAACATTGACTGTTGATTCAACTTTTCTCAAGCAAATCCAGTCCAGTATGTCTTCAGACCCTCTTGTTTATGATATCGAGAATAATTCTTCCAAGTTTCATGATCCTTCTAAGTTCGAGTTCAAGAATAATCTATTATATTTTGAAGGACGCCTATATGTTCCAGAAAGAGAAGTACGTTTACGTGTTCTTCAAGCACGTCATGACTTTCCAGCAGCAGGGCACTTTGGATATAATAAGACTTTGGAACTCATATCAAGAGATTTTTGGTGGCCACAAATGTGGAAGTCAGTCAAAGACTTTGTACAATCATGTGATATTTGTTCAAGATCAAAAATTCCTCGTCATCGACCTTACGGACTTCTTCAGCCATTATCTATACTAGAACAACCATGGTCTTCTGTTTCTATGGATTTCATCACAGATCTTCCAAGCTCAAGATCTTATGATTCTATATTTGTGATAGTAGATCGATTCACCAAGATGGCACATTTTGTGCCATGTACAAAATCTATCACAGGTGAAGAAACAGCTAAGCTTTTCATTGATAATATCTATCGCTATCATGGATTACCTAAAGATATCATATCAGATAGGGGAACTCAATTTGTATCAAGATTCTGGAGGACCCTTTTCAAGATTTTAAAAGTGGACATAAAGCTATCTTCGGCTTTCCATCCTCAAACTGATGGACAAACAGAGCGCGTAAACCAAGTCTTCGAGCAATATTTAAGGTGTACTATCAACTACCAACAAGATGATTGGACAACCCTTCTGCCATTGGCAGAGTTTGCTTATAATAATACGGTACATTCTTCCACGCAACAAACACCTTTTTTTGCCAATTATGGCTATCATCCACGACTTGATACTTTTGATTTTTCAAAAGTTGATAATCCTGCAGCAGAAGATATGGCAAATTGGTTGTCAGAGTTACATGCAATAATGAAGACGCAATTAAAGGAAGCTCAAGAACGACAAAAGATAAACGCAGATCTATATCGTAAGGAGCAACCACAAATCAACCTGGGTGATAAGGTATGGCTACTTCTTCACAATATCAAGACTACTCGACCTTGTGAGAAGTTGGACTATCGTAGGCTTGGCCCCTTTTCTGTTTCTGAACAGATCAACCCAGTTGCATATCGGTTACATCTACCGGAGTCAATGAAGATCCATCCTGTATTCCACGTGTCTCTTCTTGAACCATATAAGACAGTGGATATACAAGGAAGAAGACAAATGCCACCGCCTCCTATAGAAGTAGATAATAATGAAGAATTTGAGGTAGAAGAGATATTAGACTCAAGGCGGCGCCGAAATAAGCTGGAATATCTTGTTCATTGGCGCAGATATGATATTAGTGAACGCACATGGGAGCCATCCAGGAATCTAGGAAATGCATCAGCTAAAGTCAAAGTTTTTCATCAACGACATCCATCAAAACCAAGATGAAAATCTCTCTTATAAAAGAGACAAGATTGAGGCAAGATAACATTCAATTTCCTATCCTTGTTTGTAACTTCTTTGCATTTGTCACGCTAATTAGATGGAGAGCCAACAACCAGTGGATTCAACTCAAGAACCTTCATTTGCTGACCCGCCGGACGAGACATTACGATTGTCACAACCTTCAAGACGATGCAATCGAGATGAAGATCTTCAAGAACAACATGTTCTTCTTCGAACAGATGGTGAGATACAACGCGTTTGGTATCACGAGTTGGGAAGGGACTCTCGATGTTTGGTGATTTTGCTAGAAGTAGGAACAACTCTTGATGATGTTCCGAATATTCTATTCGAAGGAAGTTATGAAGGCCTCAACAATGATCAAATAACTGGGTGGTCTTCCCGCCCTGGTATGGGATACTACCGATGGTTGAGAGGCCCTATCAATCATCTTCGAAGAGAACAGAGATCAGAGTATGTGGCGAATACAATTCGTCGCATCATAGATTTCCTCAACATATGATGACCGCTCCTCGTGGAACTCGTCTCTAGAAGGGGGAGTAATGTCACGGCCATAATCATGTAAGCTAATAATTACATATAGAAATAGATAGAAGTAAGTAAAAGTAGATAAAAGTAAGTTAATATTTAATATAGAAGCTTCCTAGAAACTTCCTAGACGCTGCTTTGACTTCATAGGTGACTTTAATTGACTTTTTGGATTAGAAACGTGGTCAATAAGTTGGCCATGTGCCACACATGTTGTTAGCTTGAAGATCAAGCTAACTATGTGGCCCACACGTAGAAAAACTTGCCTTGTAAGTCAAGGCATGTGTCCTACAAAGTCAACACATATTGGAGGTCCTATAGAACGTCGCCACATAGCCCCTAGTTAGATAGTATATATAGAGACAAGAGTGAAGGCTTCTTCACTCTTGTCAACTCCTTTCTTGCTTCTAGTCTAGTTTCAAGGGTCTCTAGTTTTCTTGTCTTTTGGCAATAGCCATTCTAGTTTCTCTTTTCAATATACATACTTATTATTCATATTTTGTTACTTTTCTTTGAGTGAAGGCTTACTTGTCCGAACTGTTTTCTCATCGAGTTCTTGTCCTTGACAATATATTCTCTTCAAAACAACAATTTTGTAAACGTGCATGTAATAATATGCTAGTTAATTGATCAACAATACAAATAATGCTTGGTGAATTAAAACCAACATATATGCCTTCTCATCAATGAATTTCAATGGTATGCTATTGAGGTTCTGGTATTGGATCTCAAACACAGCAACCAAATACTTGTAAGTAAGATAAATTTGAAATACGATCCGAAATGAGGTCATGTGGAGAAACAATTTGAAGAGAAAAAGAGCGGAGGCATTGTCGTGTTGTGATTCGGCTACCATGTGAAAATAATGGATTTATATATTTAATACTTAATATACTAGACAACATGGTGAAAGCCATGTTACTGGATTTTTATTGGTTATGGAATGTATATAGATGACTACCTCAAAAAGAGGTAGTTTAAAAGGGCTTCTATTAGAATTTATATAACTTTATTTTTTTTTTGATAATGACTTTGAAGTTTATCTTATTAGTAGTAATCTTTAAATATTTAGACTCACCTTTATTAGATATTGGTGACCCTTAAAGTCTTATTCTATTTCTTTTATATAGTATTTAGGACATATATTGTATAAATCTTATAAACAAAAGAATTGGAGAGGGATTTTGGTAGCAAAAAAGGTAGCATAGGGCATGCATATGAATGAATGGAGATAGATGATATAAATCTCCATTCCTATTGGTCAAAAATCATGACCAGTGGACTTCAAGGAGGCTACCCAAGGCCATATTAAGGATTAGGATTATTCTTTCAAGAGATTTGAGCTTTGAAGGCTAGAGTCAACAAGTTTAGGTTTTTGGCTATGGTTTTACTATTTGATAGATTTCAAAATTGGATAAAACAGATATTAGAGGTTGAAGTCAGTGCTTGCAAATCTAAAGGTAGAAAGTAATCCGGATTACTAATAGTTGTGTTTTGAGCTATATCTTATAGAATTTGATAAGATTTTGGCTAAAAATTTGTAAGAATGCGTATTTTCATGTAATCAAACTTTTTATATGAGTTTTATGGCATTTGGAATTTGGATTTTTGAGATATGAAAAAAATAGTTTTTAGATGCTTATAGATTAGAGCTAAGACCACGTATTAGGGATTCTAAGATGCCAAAATATTTGTAATAGATTTATGATTCATTTTTCTTATAGTAAAGCTTAAACATAAAATATATGTTATATAAAAATTTTAAAAAAATTGAACATTTGGATCAAGAATTATGAATTTTTAAAATTTAGGATAAAAATATTTTTTACAAAAAGAAAATGTTTTGAAGGGTTTTGTTATATTTTGAAATTTTATATAAATAAAGGGATTTTTGGAAGCTAAGACATCATATAAAAGCCAAAACTAAACTCTCTACAGCTAGATACCTTGTGTATTTTCAAATTGCAAATCATACCACATAATAGCGTATTAATGTTGCAGCATGTAAAACTACATGATCCCACATAGATGCAAATAAATTTGTGTGAAGGAAGAGTGGCTAGATAATGAGCTGTATACGCTTTATAAATGACTCTACAAGTCTATTTTGAGCATGTTCATATTGAATACAATATGTCAACTCAATTCTTGTTGCAATACAATAGTCTTTTAAAGACTTTGATGCAAATTCTTTTGCATTATCCATACACAATGTTTTTATAGGATAATCAAAAAATGTGCCCAAAAATGAATAAGCATAAATATAAGATTGACAAATACCATATTTTGGATTGATAATAATAAAACATGTGATTGTTTATCTAATGCATCAACAAAGATAAAAAATAAATAATGAAATGGTCCCGATATTGGATTAATAGGACCATAAATATTACCATACAATCTTTTGAGCATTGGTGGTAATTCTTCTGAGAGTTTTCAAATTGAAGGCCGAATCATCATCTTACCTTGCACGCATGCATGACATAATTTGATAGAGTCTACATTTGCATGATTTAAATTATATCCGATTATAAATAGAATAATCTTTCTAAATAATGTAGATCTTCGATGTCTCAATCATCCATGCCAAAGAGAAGCACGACTCTCTATAATAGATGATACAAAATTAAATATAATAGGAGGCCAAATTACAATTTAATATAAACCATTTTCTGTAGCAAAAGCTTTTTCAATAATTTTATGCTTCTTTGTAAGAACCAAAACCTTTTTTTTTTAATTTAAAACGGCAGTTGAGAGGTGATAACCATAGATACGCATATCTTAATAGTCGATCAGACTCTGAGGTGCTGAGGTACAAATATTGCATGTTTATATTTTATGATGGAATCCACATGTAATTTTACTATTATTATTCCCTCTTAGAAATAAAACGCATTTGCTTCAGCCATGGTCATCATATTTTTAGTTTGTCAAGTTAAAGATTTTTCAATAAAAAATCAGCTATCCCACAAGATAGTATGTGTTATTGTAAAATCAATGAATACCTCATTTGATTCATGATTAAAGGTTTTGTCATTTATATAAGCCTCTAAATCATCAACACCAATTGAATCCATAGATGCATCCATAGTATGAACTTTATTAGCCTCAGATCATATTTTCTTATTTTCTTAGAATATTTTAATAAAATATTCTGAAATACAGCATGGATGTGCTACATATCCAATCATTCCACATTTATGACAAGAAAAAATCTTTGTTTTTTTTTTCTACTATAATTAATAGTAGAATATTTATTCTTTCTATATCAGTAGAAATAGTCATGACTATGATTGTTAGGGACTATATACAAGATAAAGATCCAAGAATAAGAAATGGAGTTAACTCGACATTAGAACAATAATTGAATATAAAGCAAGAAGGTCTTGGCTAAACCATAAGAAGTGAATTGTCAAGACCAAAGATTCCCTCAACCTTAACTCCTATATATATTAGGTCCTAAAAAGCTTCTTGAGAAGTTTCTATGAGGCTTGAAAACAAAGCAAGCCTAAGATTCTTCTTTAATAACTTCCTAAATCATCTAAAGCCTCTTAGAACCTTCAAGAACCTTCTTAGAACCTGTTGGTATCTTCTAAAATATTCTAGAATCTTTTGGAACCTTTTGAAACTTTCTAAAATATTCTTCAGTTGTATGTCTATGACATCACATCCTTTCTTTAGCTTCAAGGTCTCTCAGAAGCAATGTAGCAGCAAGCTAATATATACGCAAGAAGTTGAAGATCTGTTGCATGGTGTCTATTATATATTCTAGTTATTTTTTATGAGGTAAATGATTCATAGGCCCTTGTAGCCATCCATAGTGCCCTAAGCCTTCTACTTGTGACTAAGCATGAACTTTGGTATCTTTATTATAGAATTGTCCTGCAAACACTTATTCTGGACATCCTTCTTAGATAGGTTCTATCTCAAATACAATTACCAATGACCTATTACTAAATATCTTTTGACGTCTTTATGGTTCACGTGACTCTTCATCTTGGTGTCGGGATAGAGAGAGTTTGCCTCAAGAAAGTGTTGAGCTTTCGACTACCACTAAATACTTAATCAAGTCTAAGATGTAAAAATATCAAGTTATATATATATAATATTTTTCCTTTCTAGGCAATTACTTCAAAATATAAGCCCAAGTACCAAGAAAACACCCAAATATATGATAAAGTATCTTAAAACCTTACATATCCTTATGAGAAATGTTTCTTGAAATTCAAGAGCTCATATTTCAAAATTAGACCATCCAAACAATCCTAAATTTTACATGAAGTAGTGATATACTTTCAAAAACTACCACAAAAAAAATTCAATTGTAAATTCATTATGGATCTTGAGATATTACCAAAATCCTAACAAAAGCTTTAAACCCTAGCTTACATACACCCATATGCTAATTTCTTTATATTTTACAAAATAAGTATTTAAATACCATGAAACTTTTATCTATAGTTTTTTAACTTAATAACTTACACTTATAGAAATTTTGAGCCAAACATTCATCCAGAAATTCAAGATATGGCTCCAACCATTACTATCAAAAAAATAATTCACTTACTGCCTTTGAATTACATGTGCTATCTTCAATGCCCTATAACTCCTTTTGTATGCATATGTTATGCTTCAAAGAGTGACAATAGGTACAAATTTGATACCTTAACTTTGAACACCTATATCTCCTTTATAAAAACTTAGAATCACACAAACTCTTCACCCAAATTATACCCAAAATCCTAAACTTTCTAGTCCTAGCCTCCAAAGCTCAAATGACTTTGAAAGAAAAACCCTAATCCCTAATAAGGCCTCGGACAGCCTCCTTGAAGCCCATTGGGCATGGCCTTTGACCAATAGGAATGAAGTTTTCCATTCCTTGCCTTCATCCAACCATGCCTTGTTTTTATCCCTCCCAATAAGCCTCCTATTAGTTAAGAATTTCTTCTTTAGGCTCTAATCTCCTCTCAAGGCTTCATACTAACATTTAGGTTCTATAATTTTTTTGAAATGCTATAATTAAAAAGATAAAACTTAAAATAAAGTTTCTTAAATCCACTTTTATTAAATTAATCTATTAACCATCCTAATATACACCAAGACTTATGAACATATTATATGTTCTAACTAATTTTTACATACTATAAGCAATTACAGTATGACATCGAGGTCATCTCCGCAAGCTACTTGGTTGAGATGGTATGATCGGCAAGGCATCTATCTCTTAACTATTCATAGCATAGAAAATAGATACGACCAAAAGAATGTAAATAGACTATGGTTATAAACTCAAACTTTTGACTTATACTATTCTAAATAATTGACAACAACTATATCTTTAAAGGTTGCCTCCTTCCCTTTTTTATAAAGCCAAGAACTAAAAATCTTCATGGTGAAGCCATCTTATCAAGCTACTATTCTTTATTTTATTGCTTTTGGTCTAGATGGATGTCATTGATGGAATCTTTCAACCTTCATTTGTGCATTTATAAGGTTGCCAGCTAGTTCTTACATTCAATCATTGATATTATATCCACGCCAATAGACCAGATATTTAAACCTTTCATATCCTATCTTTGAATTTAATATCTCTTTTACTTCAAATTTAACATGATCATTGATTTCAACCATAAGAGGTGGAGGTTGTCTTTGACCTGATATATTTGATTTCTTATATCTTTTTAAAAATAAAATATAAAAGATTGGATGAATCTTCATGGATGAAGGTAACTCTAAGCAATAAATTACATAATTAATTTTTTTTGAATCACAAATGGTTCTAACCTTTGATAGTCCAATTTATTATATAGCCTATCGATTTTTATATTGCGCCAACGAAGCCATAGCTTGTTATCAACTTGGAATGGAAGATGTTCCTTCCTTAATTCATCCACCAATAGCTTATAATGTTCTTGAGCCCTTTATAGATGAGCCTTCATGGTTGCTTGAAGTTTGGCCATCTTTGTAGGAAACTCCTTTATTGTTGGATTTGTCGACTTTGAAGGTTCTATCATATCCAACTTTAGATGATGATCATTGGTGTACTATAATTATTTTTAGTATATAAAAATTAATTAAAATATATTATATGTAAATAAGTCTAGATGTATATTAAAATGGTTAATAGATTAATTTAAAAAAAATAGATTTAAGAAATTCTATTTTAAATTTTATCTTTTTTAATTATAGCATTTAAAAAAATTATAGGACCTAAATGTTTAGTATGAAGCCTTAAGAGGAGATTAGAACCTAAAGTTGAAAATCTTAATTAGTAGGAGGCTTATTGGGAGGAATGAAAGCAAGGCAAGGAATGGGGATATTCATTCCTATTGGTCAAAGGCCATATCCAATGGACTTCAAGGAGGCTGTTCGATGCCTTATTAGAGATTAGGATTTTTCTTTTAAGGCATTCGAGCTTTAGAGGCTAGATTCAACAAGTTTAGATTTTTTGGTACAAATTGGGTACAAATTTTGTATGATTTGAAGTTTTTATGAAGGATTTATTCGCATTCAAAGTTAAGGTATCAATTTCATATCTAGTATCACTCTTTGGTATATAACATATGTATACAAAGAGCAACGAAGGATTGGCGACTAAAATTAGAGAGAACACTTTTTCAACCAAACTTTATATATATTGTTTAATGAATTTGGAGTTTGGATGAAGAAATTATAGAGGGTTGAAGTCGGCACATCCAAATCAAAGGTAGTAGGTAAGTGATTTTGTTCATAGTAATGGTTGGAGCCATATCTTGAGTTTTTGGAAAAAAATTTGGTTCAAACATTTTATAGAAGATAGATAATTGTGTTAAAAAATTATACATATAAACTTTGTGGTATTTGGATATCTAATTTGTGAGATATGAAGAAAATTGCATACAGGTGTATAAAGATAAGGATTTAAAGTGACTAGATTGGCCAAGTTCCCTTTGATGCTTTTTTTCTTACTTAGAAAGAGATTTGAAGTAAACTGCATCAATCCGCATATCTTATGCTTACAACTGCTCATTAGTATTGGATAGTGAAAAAGTTGCAGAATAATTGGTATATACATGTGGCATAATTAAAGAAAGTTTATCTTATTGTCGTTGAAATAAATAGTTATCTCACTTCATAGCTTGATTAATGGCTTCATTGAGTGTTAAAGGATCTGACATAAACAACAATAAGTCTTTAACATTGTCTCTTAATCTCCAATAAAATTCGCTCATCAATGCATCTTTTTTTCAATTTATATCACATGCTAATTGTCAAAAATCTGAGGCATACGTTAATGCAAAGCATGTTCTTTATCAAAGGCTTTGAATTTTAATTGTTGAAGAATGAACCTTATCATATTCACCAAATTTTGCCAAAAATGCTTCAATATTTTGCAATATAGGAAAATTCTTTTCAAATAATGGGACGAACCAGGATGAAGCTTGACCCGAGAGCAAGGTTCCAACCAATCCAACTCAAGATACTTCAGTGGAATATTGTTGAAGTTGAAGCAAGGTGATTAATTGTACTTCATTTATAAAGCCACAAAATTTTGAGTAAGTGCCATCAAACTTTTTTGGAAGGCTAATCCTTAGCTCTTTTGTTGTTATTGTTGTTAGATCATTGCCTTGAGTGGATGCACCTCTCATGTTTGAAGTAAACATAGTCGTTTGAGAATTTTGAATCTCTATTACAATTTGATGTGGTGGTTGAGGCACTTTGGTTCCTTGACCATTATGTATAGTCATATATAGTTTTTTATTTTGCTATGACAAAGTCTCTGTCCTAATCTTAAATGCTTCAAGAACATTAAAAAAAGAATCTAACTTAATTTCTTTTAAGTCTGTCATATTGACTTTTCCACCTTCTGCCATGGCAAAAGAAATACATGCCTTCAAAAGAAAAAAACTTGATCTATGATATAAAGAAAAGAAATCAAAAGAATATTTTTAAAAATAATAATAATATTAATATTAATATTAATCTAAGAGAGGATATTCTCCAACCTCTAGAATGCTATAGTACTTCCAAAAAGAATGATAATCCACTCTCTTTAAAGAAAGATTAAGCTTCTAATATTGTTTTACGATAGTCTCGACAAACTATTAGGGACCATATATAGGACAAGGATCCAAGACTAAGAAATGGAATTAACTCAACATTAGAATAATAATTGGATATAAGACAAGAAGATCTTGGCTAGACCACAAGAAGTAAGTTGTCGAGACTGAGGATCCCTTCAGCCTTGACTCTTATATGTACTAGGTCCTAAGAAGCTTATTGAGAAGTTTCTATGAGGCTTGAAAACAAACCAAGCCTAAGATCCTTCTTCAATAATTTCTTAAATCATCTAAAGCCTCCTATAACATTCAAGAACCTTTGTAGAATCTATTAGTACCTTCTAGAACCTTCTTTAGTTGTATGTCTATGACAATGACTGCCTTGATGCTTATGAGCACCTTCTCCATATTTATATAATTTTTTCTTAGACTTTGAAATATTAGGTGCATAAAATTCTGGAATTGTGGTTCCAATAGGACAAGCTTCCGCATTGCACAAGAATAGCTCATTTTGCTTCTCCATAAGAAGTAGATATGACATGAAATCAGAATGACTCTAAAAATTCATATTCCTATATTGTTGTGTAAGCATAATAGATATAAGAAGAAATGTAGAGAGAATTTTTTCAATCATTTCTTCTTCAGAGATGCTTTGTATACATAATCGTAATTGTGAGACAATATTATATATTTCACTATTGAAAGCATTTAAATTTGGAAAATCCAAGACATGTAAATGTATCCAATTATGTCGTACACACGGAAGGAAAATAATCTTATGATGATCAAATCTGGTTTTTAGATTCTTTCAAAGTTCTGCATGATCTTTTATTTCCAAATATTGATATTGTAATGCAGGTATAAGATGACGATGAAGGAGAAGAAGTGCTTTCTAATAGATAGCAAGAGGAATAGAATTACTTATTGTAGGAGATTCTTCAAACATAATCGCATCTAAGAATTGTTCTACAAATAAATAAAAAAAAAATTGTCATTTTTACCCATAATAGATAATTGTTTCCATCTACAGTCAATAGTGAAAATAGAAGAGCTTGGAAATATTGGGATGCAGTGGTAATAATTGGAACCATAGTAGAAGTAGTTGAAGATGTTGAAGCACTAATTATGAATAAATTTGTAAAGAAAATACAAGATCAAGTAGAAAAGTTGAGTAAAATGTACCTTAAAATATAGAGTCAAATGAAATGATAAAGTTGAACTTGAAATCAAAAATATTATTTTATTTTTTTATTTTTTTATTTTTTTGAACAAGGTTGTAGATTGTGGTAGTGGAACAACAACAATAGGGCAGCGATGGGAGTCATCGATGAAGGTGACAGGCAACGGCTACAACAATGGTTGTTAGGCAACACTTGGTGGCTCTTTTGGCAACTGTTTGGTAGTTGTTCAACGACTGTTTGGCGGCAAGCACGGGACACAGTAGAAAGACTAAGCTAGAGCAAGTACTCTAAGCAAGCAAGTAAGGCAAGGAAATCTAGCAAGCAACTAAGGTATGAAGGGCTAATGAGAAGTGCAATAAGATCATGAGTCATATGCCAAAGTAGTAAAAATCACACATGGAGTAGGAATAGCAACAAGTTTGAAGAATCAAGTCTAAAGCAAAAAATTACTATAGTATATAAGAACAAATCGTGCTAATAACATATTGAGAATGTTTAAAAGAACACAAGAATAATAGTAAGTAATACACAGTCAAGAAGGTTTCTAAGGAGAGAAAGAACTTCACACACAATCTATTTGATTTAGTTGTATCACATATACAAAAGAAAAAGGAGAGAGGATAAATAGTTTCTTTCCACTATATTCCAAATACTGTAGCTATAATATTTATTGTAAACAGTAAATATTATGGAGGGGTTTAATGCTCTCAACAAAAATGACAAGGGTCAACGTACATAAAGTAAAATACTAAATGGTCATAGTGCACGATAGTGAGAGTTTTGTCCACCTAAGCACTATTTTTGTACAGCCGGTGAGTTACATGCTGCACCCTATAATGTTATATCTCACCTCATTTTACAATCTGGTAAGTCAGCATTATATCCATGCTGCCACGTCATTCAATGGCAACCAGCACGTTCTATGCCTCCGAAGGGAAGCCCACCAGACCTTAATCTTACATTATGGGATCCTCAAACACTGCACTGCGCTGGTCTGCAAAGCAAAGAAGGTTGCATCATCACCGCTAACTCTCATCAATCCAGGAAGGAGGATTCATGAACTCATATATCCACAGCGGAAGGTCCGAGTGGCATAATTCGTCACTTTTGCAATCCTGCACGAATTTAGGCATGTCCATGTAGTTTAGACCAGCCACGAAAAACGAAGAGTCGATCATCTCTGATCGTAAGAGCCCATTGGAGCCAATCATCAGTTCAGCGCGGCTGTACAGCGGCGAATGCAGATGGAACAGCGGCTCCAGATCTTTGAAGGTTGGATCTACCTCCTTCGGTTCAGGTTCCTTCTCAAAACCCTCAACCTCAACTACTTTTCGTGCACTTCTGGAGGCCATGATGGAAGGAGCCTCCATATCCCCAATTCGCACTGACCGTTTGATGACTTCTTTGGCGCGTTTCTTCACCTCTACGTTGAAGGGTTTGTCTCGGATGTCCTTGCTCACCATATGAAAAGGCCGTTCCAAGGGGCCCAGATTCTTAAACAGCTCTGGAGAATTTCGAAAGTAATAATTCCCTTTCCCCTGCCCGGCATAAAACACTGCACAATCATAAGCTCTGCGCCCGTCCTGCAACGAGGAATAGGTGCCCATCCACAACTTCCACTTGAATCGGGATGGCCGGTATTCCACGACATACTTCCTTAGCTTCACTCGGTATCTGACTCCTCCTTCTCGGAGGTCAAGCTCTGTTCCTGGTTTTTCGAAATCTGCACCTGGGTTCGGGCCATTCCTAAAGAAAGAAAATGAAGAATCCACTTCACAACAATGATAACGTTTCGATAAACAAAGCATTGCAGCATAACACTCAAATGAGCCAGTAGTGACCGATTTGAGAGTGGGAACAAAACAGCTAGTTGCTCCTACAGACACGGATTGGAGTCGACACAGCAGGCACGCATCATACATGAAAGAAAATTAGAAAACCGTACCTCCCGTTGTTGGTGTTGACTTGAGGGGCAGCCAGCGTACCATCATGACTTGACGGATCGTAACGAGTGCGACAAAAATGCTTCTTGAGATCCGTATTAGTATGGCACATTTTATCGCACTGCTTTGAGCAATAAAGTACATTGAATGGTGTATCAATCTTGAACTCATCATGTTGGCCATGGTCACAGAAATGTTCACCAGTCGGAGAGCCCCCCAGAGAAAGGCAAGTAACACATTCCCTGCTTCGCCACTGATCGAGCTCCTCACAGAGTTTTGTGTGCTCTCCTTTGAAGGTTTCTGGCATCTTACCCTCCTATGACTACTGTCAGACTGCTCTATGTTCAATTGAATACCACAACCGAAATCCTCACCCTCGTACTCCTACAAACACCATAATGTTTTTGAATATAGTATGTATTTGAGGGCTACTGAAAATGAAAGGAGAACCCTAGAAGGACGAATTTATTCCACACTACTACCTTCAGTTGAGTACTGTATTGAGGCACAACGAAAAATTGACCGATACTGACAGGATAACATACGATAGCAGAGAATGACGGGCACAGAATAAGCCCTGACGTTCACGACCATGATAAGTCCGGCTTACGATACTGCTCCCAAATTGGTCAATTGATAGTCCAGGTTTTCGACCATTCCAAGCTCTCTGGCATTAACCACGCAAGAAGAACATCAGTCTCTAATCCACGGTATGAAATGGTCCTCCAAAACAAGGTCAATCCTTTGCCCAAAGCGATGATTTATTAGCAAGGTGGCCACAAAAATAGCACCCTCAGACCAACAAGCACAGAATATCCCTCGAGTGATCTCGCTGCACATATTTACTAGAAACCACACAAAGTGAGAAACATAGGGCACGTCAAACTGTGAGCGCCTCAGAGGGACCCTACCGAAACCGCGAAATGATACAGGGGATGGAGTGTGGAGTTGACAGGTACGAAGAATATTAAGAAATAGGGAAGCAAACTCCGAGAGAGATTGTGAGCTGCGATCCATCACATGAGTGAAGAACACTGCAGAAGCCGAGACGGAAATGAGATAAGAGATGGAGGGAGAACAACCAAACCTGGGAGAAGGGAGATAGAGGAGGCGGTGTCAGCTGCAGCTTCTAGTGCGATGCAGATGCAGTGAGGCGAGAGGGGGGAGTAGAGGGAGGGAGGGAGGGATCTGTGACAAAGGAGAGGGACGGGGGAGAAAAGGAACCAGGAAAGGAGGCAAGGAATGAAAAGGAAAAGCAAAAGGGGGGGGGTGGGGGAGGAGGGAGAGGAAGAAAGGGAAGCGGGGGAAGGGAACAGACGTCAACGCCGCAGGACTAGGGTGAGAAGAAGAAGAGGCTGTCTGAATAGTAGTCAGTGTGAGCAGGAAGTCAGTCATTCTGTCAGTGTGATTAGACGAAGAGGAAAGTACCGGAAGGACAGGACCCGTCCAGAATCCAGCGAGGCAAGCACCATCCCTCCACCCTATCCTTCATTTGTCATTTCTGCTTCTCCAAAACTAATCACACCCTGCATTTAATACCCCACCACTTGCGACTATTCTGTTTCCATGGTTAGTCACTAATCATGACATATGACATCACCCATATACCCCGGTAGAAGCCATTTCGGGTTTGATTTTCTCTATTCCTGTTTATGTTTGTGAAAAAATTGCTAATATTGAATGAGGTTTTCTCAACGAATGTACATTTGCTGATTTCATTTGTTATCACACTTTCCTCATGAATAGATTTATTTAATTATTTTTAAGCATATTTTGGAAAGATTTGCTATATATTATTTTCATGTGTAAAAAACTGTTTTCCCTTGAGATTTTCTTGTACCTAAATACTGCAAAAAGTGAGTGTAAGTATTGATTCATTCTTGGATTCGAAGATGGATTGGGACCAATGAAGGGTGATTTTTTTTTACTAAGAACTGAAACCAAGATTTTAACACACTAATTGAAAAATCATCACTGTAACAATTGAATGCACAATATATGCTTGCATAGCATAAAGCTAAGGTTTCAAATGGTTCAAAAAATCAAAAAAGTATTCTATCGCATTTTGCAGACCAGCTTTAATCCTATGTAGTTTGATCTAAATCAACCCTGTTATTTTGGCTCCAAGGGTTTTTTTTTTTTTTTTTTTTTTTTTTTGTTAACTTCAGGTTTGATTAGTCTTAATTCCTTGTTTAAAGGAAACCTGGTTTCCTTCACTAAACAGTTCTTTGAGTACACCATGTCACACTTACTCAAATGAAACACACAAATTCTTAGTTAGGAATGGAGCAATTTGCATTGGTAGCTGAATACTTCTTAGAATTACAACTGTTCAATTAAGAAATAGATAATTATCTCAATACTGACTGTTAAATTCCCTGGTATTTAGTTCAGATTTGCAATACTCCTTGCAAAAATGGAGAAGCATTGAAAAAACCAATTTATTAACAGAATAATAAATAAAATTACTGGTATTAATTACGATTTTTGGAGAATAAAACTATCATTTGCTCTATTTACAGAAATGTTGAAATAGAAATTGTTATTGTTGAGATGTTTGAAGATATTTTGATGACTAACAAACTATTAAATTAGTGATACCACTATTGCCTTGCAACCCTTCAACATCCCCTTGATAGGTCAATACATTTCACTGAGGCCTCATTCCAATTCCATCTAGTCCTACTGCAGAGGCATGCTACAAAGTTTGTTTGGCAATCCAATTGTTGTAAACCAACACAGAAAGTTGGGGCAGGGTGTGGTTTATGTTTGTCTAAGGTTTGGTGTGAACAGCAGCCTTAGACATGACATCAAACATCATGGATGGCACAATCAATGCAACAGGTTTTATGACTGCATGGCAAGTTGGAGCCTATGTAGCAGAATTATTTTTATATTTTTGAAAAATAAAGTGGTAGACCCTTTTGCTGATTAAAGTAAATTCCATGTATGATACCCTAGGCAAGAAGCCTAGTGTGTGAAATGGTTATCTTAGGTGAAATAGTAAGCTCATTTCAGGGTTGTTCATGCATTGTGACATTCTAATTTGTTATGTCTTAATTAAATAATTTTATATATTATAATTCATTATGGCATTCATTGCACTTTAATTTTTTTTTCAATTAGTTTTTTCCATAATCCATTAGTCGAAAACAATACTACTTTCCCTATTTATCCTTCATGTTAATCCAACTGTCTGAACATTTTTGTCATTTCATTGTTCCTGGATAGTTCAAAAGCATGAGCTAAATATTAGAGGCCATAAATTTTTCATATTTTTGAATTAGCTTAATGCTTCACCTATTAATTTATTTAGAAGGTTTAGGATTGATCTTAGGCCAAGCTTTGTTATATCCCAATTCTACTCTTATTGGACCATTAGGCATTTCCAATATTTGTGGAATATTAATTTTTTCAATTTTGTAGTGTAAAGAGAGAAGTTATTCTTAATTCCAGTTCTTAGTTGTTTCTTCCATATAATTGTTATAATACTTGTTTGCCAAATGATCCAAACTTATTTACTATTATTAAAATTTGCTGTAATTTTATCTCAAAGTGCTGGCTACAACATATTGAAACTTGATTCACTCACTCTATTCTATTTTGTGATTTGGACTAGAATTATAAATATATATATATATATATATATATATATCGAGAGAGAGAGAGAGAGAGAGAGTTTTATATTCTGTTATGCTAGAGTACATATATTTTTTAATAAAAAACCATCAAAGATTAAATCAAAAGTTTTGTATTTTGTTTATAATGGATGCTTATATTATTCATGTAAATGTAAAATGTAAATAAATAAATGTAGAACTATGTCAAGAAAATAATTTCTTTTTTAAAAAGCTCAAAAAACTTATTTAATTGCATTATTTTCTTAAGTAAAAACTAGCTAAAAAATGCATTGGGCATTTGGTTGTGGAAGGATTTGATCATACTCTCAAAGTTGGATTTACAACTCAAAATAATACATAATGTTTTTAAATAAATATTTTTGGCAATCTTGAACAACTTAAGTCAGCTTCTAATTAATCTAAGTACATTATATCAACCTTAAAAAATTACTAGCTATATTTTATCATGTTTTGATCAATTCCAAATAAACCTTAAATAATCCTTAACAACCTTAACTGAATCCTTAAGAAATCCCAATGAATCTAAAAGAACTCTACAGAAATTCTAACTAATCTTACAAAAATAAAAAATAAATCATAAAGAAATCATAAAAAAGTCTAAAAAAATTCTAAAAAATCCTAAAAATCTAAAATAATACTCAATAAATTATAAATTAATCCTAATAAAATTTTATAATAAATTTGAAGCATCAATAATTATTAAATTAAATATTTATATAAAATTTTCAAATCTTTTAATTCTAAAGTAAAAAAAAAACATAAAAAATTAAAAGAGAACAAAAATCTCTATTGGAAAAAAAAAAAAACCTAAATTGCTTGAATGTTAATTCTTCTTCTTCTTCTCTAAGCTTGATATTAATCTTGCAATGTCAATATCTCTTTTATTCATTTTTTTTTCTCTAAAAATTTATAATTTTTTTGGAAATCAAACCAATTACTAGCTTATAAAACATCATCTCAGTCCAACCAACAAATTATTTAAAATCATAGAAAGACTTATAAGCCTTAAAATCTAATTTTTGAGAACTTAATTTATTTGAATTTTAATAATTTTAATCTTATCATGAAATTTATGATAAAATTTACAACATATATTCAAAAAAATTAAATTTACTAATCCATAAACTTTTACATGTTGAGTCACTACAATACTTAAAAAGTCTCTTTTACTAATTAAATTTATTTTTTATTAATTTAATAATTATTTTAATTCAACATTTTTATTATAATTATAATTATAATTTTTAAATTCTTATTATTAATAATTTATATTTAATTTAATTTAATATTAATATATATTTATATAAATATATTTTTTTTCTTTCTCTTTTTATTTTAATTTTTACTATAATTTAATATAATAAAAGATTTAATAAATCTTTTAACAAATAAATTTAAAAGTCTAACATAAAATCAAAAATTTAAATGATTGAAGAATTAGAATTTATTCACCTCAATTATATTCCGCTTAATGCAACAACCCCTCTCCACTCCAAAAATCGCCACAATTTTAATTTTGATTTAATAGCACCAAATTTTGCACCACTATACTCTCAACTTCAAGGTTCTTGTACTCAGAAATTTCCAGCATTAAATTGTCACCAGGCACTAAGAAATGCCTTTCCAAACATGGGTAACATAAAACTGCCAAGGTAGTGAACCTCTTTCTACTCAAAAACTCACTAGATATTCAAATCAACTTCAATTTAAACATGTGATAGCTTTTTAGAAAGCTAACAACAAGATACACAACCTCAAAAAGTTTAAATTTAAATGATGCAACAACCAAAAACTGATTGATGAAAACCCGAGAGCAAACTTGGAGTATACAAAATTGCCAAGGCAGTGAACCCCCTTCTAATCAAAAATTCACTTTTAGTCCAGTTTCAACGTGTGATAGCATTTTAGAAAGCTAACATCAAGATGCATAGTCCTAAAAAGTTTCAACTTAAAATATGCAATGTGTAAAAACTGATTGATGAAAACCCGAGAGCAAATCAACATTCGACTTAAAAATGAACTCTTGACTATCTATTAAGTGAGTTTAAAATTGCTTTCTTTACACCAATAAAGAAGAGATGTAGAACACTTACCAAAGATGAAGACCTATTGGAATTTTTCACTCCAACAAAACCAAGCAAACTTCACATTCACACACACCATTAGAAGCACCATCTTCCGGCAAACGTACCAAAATGTGAGTGAAAATTTCACCCCTCTACCCAAATTACAAGATGGCCTCAATTAAGAGTTGCTTCTAATGGGTAGTATGAAGTAGAAGATGCAATGAACAAGAACAAGAGAAGAAAACAACACAAACAAGTGAAAGAAATGTATACAAGCAAATACACACTCCAAAACTTAGTCACAATCTGTTCACTGTATTTTCATCCAATAAAAAGTAGAAGTAAAAAGTAAAAAATATAAATTTAGATAGATTATTTTTTATCTTTTCAATGGTGTAAAAAACATGTAAATCCGAGTTACAATGAATAAGTTATGAAGGTTTGAAATAACAAATAAATAAACAAAATATTAAATGAAAATATTTTACCTTGAGGATAATTTGCTTATAGATCAAGGATTCGAGCCTCACCAAGGCTCACATGTAGTGTATAAGGGTTTCCTAAGAGAGGCCACGAGGCCTTAGTCTTTTCTCCTAATTACCTTCAAGGTGCTACAACCCATATGGGACTTGTGCACCTCCCTTCCTACAAGAACTACACTAGCTGCTGGTCCTTCTATTTTCTATTAGAAGGACCAACTTTTTTGCAATTTTGACCACACTATGGTGTTTAAAAATACCTAATTAGCATTGGAACCTTTCATGGCCTTCAAATCTTATTCCATTTCTTCATAATGGCTTCCCAAGTAGAAAAAGTCATTTTTACCCAAAACTTAAAAATTGCTCTCAAAATTCCTAAAATAATTTAAATAAAATTTAAATAAATATTAAAAAATATTATAATTTTTTATAATGCTAATATCCATTTAAGGCTATAATTTCTTATCTTGATTATTTTTTATAGTAAAAAAATCAATTTAAATCCACTATAAATCTTACTTTTTGTATAAATAACTAAAAGGACATGAGGTTTTTTTTTCATGCTTTTTTTTCTAACTACTAACTAAAATTTATAGTTTTTATAAGTAATACATATAGATGGAAGATCAAAAATATATATATATATATATATATATATATATTGATCTTAGAAACTAATCCTTATTACTTAATCATAAGTAAAAATACTAAACCAACTAAAATATTTACCTCCAAGACTTACTAAGACTCCATTTCTTTTCCATTAATACTATTATTCTTCCTTTAACCTCTTCTAAGCACATCTTCATCCAAAAATTATAATTTTTACACTCTATTTGCATTCTTTTGACCTAAAACAACTAGTGAGTCAGTTTGATGACTCACATCTTTTTCACCTATTAATCATGTTACTACATGAAAACATTGCCACATAGATCTTAGGTAGATAGTTTGTATAGATGCAAGATTAAAGCCTTCTTCACTCTTGTCAGGTCCTTTCTTGCTTCTAGTCTAGTTTCAAGAGTCTCTAATTTTCTTGTTTTTTGGCAATAGATTTTCTAATTTTTTTTTAATATACATACTTCTCTATTTCTAATTTTTCATATTTCTTTGAGAAAGTCTCACTTGTTTATTTACTTTTATTGAGATATTATTTTCAATAGTTTATAATTAATAGAAGAGCATTTTTAATGCACTTTTTGGCTTCTTCAAGTTGCCATATGTGTTGTTTTTACTCCTATTTGTATTCTTGTATAGTTAAAAAGGTTATGCAATTACAAAGTTTGGAAGTCAAGCATCAAATATGTAACAAAATTTATTAGTATTTAGATTCAAAATAATTGTAAGAATATGGAGTAATTCTCATTGTACAAAATAAATATAATTATATACATTAAGCCATCTTTAAATCAATTTATGGAGATGTAAAAATTATATGTAAGGCCATTTTCTTACATAAATGGATAAATAAGAGCAATATTAATTTTTTATTCTTGAACTTCTACGAAGCAAATATCAGCTAAGAATAAAAGTCTAATGCTTTCTTGATTTTTTTTGTTGTCAAAAATATAGTATCAATTTAAAAAAATTCCATGGATAAAGATTAATGAATAAAAAATTAAAAAATGGAAACAAAGACCAATAGAGAGAAAAATTGTTAGAATAGAAAATCATTTAATAATAAAAGATTAAAGATCAAAATTGTTAGAGATTAAAAAATACAAATGACAAAAATCAAGGAACAAAACTATGAGAGGATGGATAACAAAAATAATATACATTAAAGATTTGAACTATTTAAAGTTAAAAATGAGACACAAGTAAGATCAAAAAATATCAAAGATCAAGATCTATAATAAGCAAGTTAGAGAGAAAGTGAGTCTCTTTGAAAAAAATAGAAAAGAATTGTGATGAGTAAGATTAATGTAGAGCAACAAAAAAAGCATCAAGGAAGAGTAGTGGAGAGCAAAAAAGTACTATAGATACAATTATTGCTTCACCTATGAAAAGTTTTTTTTTATTTATAATTATTTAGATTTTTTTCTATTTATAAATATTTGGAATTTATTCATCTATTTTTAAATTTTTCTTAAATACATTATATTTTAATTAATATTATTTAAATATTTTAAAATTATTTTAAAACTATTCTTTAATAGTAACAATTAAAGAAAAAATTCCAAAACTTGTGTTTGGAAGATTGATGCATCTTTTATCTTACTTTCTTATCTACATTGTACTAATTAGGTCTTTGTTGTTCTCGTTGCGTTCAAGCTTCAATATACCAAAGCAATTGACCTAATAAAGATGGGTTCGAATACGGAGAAAGATTGGTTATATGAATTGGGTCTATTAGTGTCACAATTGACTGTATTCTAGCTCTCTGAAATCAAGTATCAAACTACAAAACACTGAGGCTTACTACTTCCATCTTAATTCAATCCATAATCCATTCTATGATTATCAATTCAACAATACTTCTCTCAATCATAATTCTTCATAAGCAAATAATAAAGAAAACAAAGAGGTAGCACCAAGCTTACTCCAGCTTATGACTCTCAGTTTGGCTCTCGGCTTATGACTCTCAGAGTCTGACTCTTGGCTTACGACTCTCAGTCTGGCTTCGATCTCTCTTTCCTCAACCTATTTATCCTATCAAAAGATGATCCATCGATGAGCGAATTCCAAAAGTTATGATCCTTTGAATTCTGAACAATTTATTTCACTAACAACCTACTGTTACCAGCTAAACTATCTAGCCATCAGTCTAATTCTCAAGGTTGTCAATAACCAACCAGTAACTTACCACAAAATTTATTTATCTATTTTACATAGCCCCACTCCTAATTGTACAGCATCCTCGTAAATACACAATTTTTACCTATTTAAAAACTACAAAACAAAACTCTACAAAGGTACTATTTCCTCTAGCCCATCCAATTGATCATTTGCTGCATTATCAAATGTGAATTCCACCGAATCTGGTTCTAATTACAAATCTTCTTCCTCTTCCTCTAGTCCATCCATCGACTCCTTCCTCAACTGGTTTAAGAGATCTTCATTATACTTGCCCAATTTAAAAACTTAAGCTTCCAGTTTCAAGATCTGGACATCCCAAAGTTCTAATTGTTGCTGCTGCTGACTCATCCATTTTGGAACATCTTCAATCGACACTCGTGACGGACTTCTCACTGTTAACTCTTAATTGGAACTACTACTCTCGAAACCACAAGAAATATAAGCAAATAGCACTCCAGCCAATCCAAAATAACACCATAGAATGACTTTAACTAGTGCCTCACTCCTATTCTTTTACTACCTGGTGATAATGACAACATGTTATCCATACTGTTCATGAAAGGTAATGGGAAGTAATCTTTCTTGGTAGCCACATTTAATTTTCAGAAATCTTGACAGATGCAAACTTTTCCCTTCTTTTTTGATACCATAATAATTGGAGAAACTCACTCACTATTTAGCACCGGATAAATAAAACCAATTACAAAAAGGTTGTTCAATTCCTCTTGCACCATGAGAGAATCTTTAAGATTAAAGCGATGTTGCCTCTACCGTATCAGTTTAGCGTTCTCTTTTAAAATGATACAATGCTCATAGACTTCAGCGGAGATACCTTTTAGATCAACATATGTCCAAGCAAAAGCAGATTTATAATGCAAGAAAAATTTTGTCCAGCAGGTCAACTCCTGTTCCTTAATACCTTCGTAGACCTTAATTGTTCGAGGCTCTGCTATGGTTACCAAGTTGATAGTTTGACAAAAAGGTGCAACAACGATATTTGGTTTCAATCCTTGCGCTGGTTTAAAATCAGTCGATAAGTCCGACATGTGCAAAGTATTGAATCTTGTGTCCAAAGCACTTACATGATATTCATCATACTTGGTCATCCAATAAATACTAATTTTAGCAGAGATTTCTGAATTCATCGGGTATATCAAGTACTCCTGCGGACCGCCACATTGATACACCACTCCAAGGTGTTGGTCTGCTTTAACGGATGCCTCCGTAATTAGTGCTACTACATCATCATTGGCGCTAAGCTCATCATTCAACGTCAAGTCAGATGTTGGCAATTGAGATTTCCCATGATAGTATACTTGGTACATTTGTAACACCATTTTATCTCCGCCCTTGCCAATTGTCAAAGTACCCCGATCCCAATCGTTCTTGGCCTTTACTTGATAAAGCCAACATTGTCCCAATAAAATTGGATACGATAAAGTCGAACGTTGTAACCAAAAGACGATGTAGTTAATTTCATATGCAATAGTGGAAATTATAGTTTGAACACTCCATAAAATATCCATTCGATTAACTCGGCTATTATTGGCCATCCGTAACACCAATGTTGTGGATACTAAGTGTTCCAAATCTAAAGCATCCATTGTATTAGCATTCATTAAATTGATGCTAAAACCACTATCTACCTGAACACCCGAGATCATAACACCGTCAATCAAAACATCGATGGTTGGTGCACCTGGGTCAGGGTTCAAACTGACTTCACAAACTTCCTTATTGCGTTGCTTATGCTGTGTTAACGATGAATTCAATGTAGAATGGTACTTTGGTGTGACCCCTAGAAGTTGCTTCATAGAAAAAGAAGGCCAAATAGTGTCCAGATCCTTCAAAATGTCATAAGGTTCCATATGTAAGGTAATATCCAATGCCCTCTTCTTTTTCATTGGTTTGAATTTAACTCTGTGAGGTAAGATATTCTTCCACCTTACACTCAGAATTGGAATAGTAGACGAAGCTTCTTTGGAATTCGTGCCCCCGAGAGGATCTTTCAATGGAAAGGACGTTTCCCAAAACTGTGTAGAGAACGGAATAGCTCGACACAGAACCAAAGCCTCCGTAATCGGGACCTCATTGGGGTGCATAATCAATTCTGATTTTATACTGAGTAAAGGGCCCATGTCAGGACGTGGATTGGATGTCCCCATAATTGGGTCCAATTGGTCCTTCGCTTCAGGATCACCCAAATATTGAATTGATCATTTTCTCTTTTACTGACTTCTTGTAAGGACAGCTTGGACTACTTCTACCCGATGAACTGGTAAATCTTGAGGACCTTGATTTATCTCCTCCATTTTTCCTTGGCTTTGGATCTGCTAATATCGATCATTGAAATTGAACGGAGCATTATATTGCTCATAAGTATGTCCCGATTGCTTTCAATTTACACATACTGGGGCATAATTGTCACTTGCTCTAGGATTGGGACATTCACTAGCATAATGACTAATTTGTCTGCAACAGAAACAACAAAGTGGTCTTCTTGTACCCCCATCTGGCATATTAGTTGTCTCCACTGGTATATACCTACTAGGCTTGTTCCATGTAGAGTTAAAAAATGATACTGGTTGTCCCGTTTGTACGGAGGGTACTTGGTTCAATGACGTCGGTGGAGCATATTGTTGATACCTCTACTGCACCTTCCCATAGTTCTAGGGGTTTAATGCAAATCCTTGATTAAAATTAGAACTTTAAAAATTATTCAATGTTCAATTTTATCGATTAAATCGATTTCCATTCCATCCATGCATATTTCTCGTTTGAACTTTATTGACTGTCCATTGAGTTAGTGAGATCATGGTCTGATTACTGAATTATCGTTGCCTTTGTAAATGTCAATAATTTTGGGTAGGGTCCTTTCTTCCGTAAAATGTACATTGAACACCCGTTTGTCTGTGTGATGGACATTTCGTATCAAAATGACCTTGTCCCTTATAATTATTACACCATACATTAGGTCTCGTATTAGAAGGCTTATGTCATTTCTCTTTATCTTTAGCCAAATTCACGGCCAATTCTTCCATCTTCTTTGTTAGATTTAATAACAAGGCTTCATTTGGATCTTTAACAATCGCATTTGTGAACAACTCTGATTGTTGATAGGTTGGCGATGTAAAATAAGATGTCATCATTATTGGCGCTATTGCTTGGAGTGGTGTAGCATTAATTGGTTGTTGCAACATAACATTCTTAACATTGGAGGCAGCCATTTGTGGATAATTACCCATCGACACATTTTCCAGTTGTATTTGTTGGCTTCCTGAACTTGGAATCATCGTGGCCCCCACTGTTAACAATTGGTCATAATAACATTCTTTCCACACCTTTGTTTATGCCAACGATGTCTCTACCATAGCTGATCGAGCCTCTTTTACAAACATTTTTAATTCTAGTGGATGCAAACCGTTAATTAATATCAACAATATAAATGCATCTAGCATTTGATTATTTGACCATTTACAAAGTATATCTGTGATCCAGCCATAATAGGTTTCTACGGATTCTCCCGCAAACATCCTACTATTCATAAAACTTTCTCGAAGCCGATCTTCAAATCCAATTGGTCTAAAATGGGTTAGGAAGGCGTTCCTTAAGGCCTCCCAATTGGAAAATCTACCCAGTGGTTGTCGAATATACCATTCAAAAGCTGTATCTTTTTAAATTGCTGGCAATCATCTCAACCAAATGTCTTCAGTTCTACCATTATTAGCCATATAGGCTGTCAAGAATTGAGATATATGATGAACGAGATCAAAGCCCGACCAACCACTAAAAGTAAGTAATGATGTATTAAGGACAAGAACTTGATGAAAAAGTAATTCAGACAAGTGAGCCTTCATTCAAAGAAAGGTAACAAAATATAAATAAACAAGTATGTATATTGAAAGAGAAATTGGAATGGCTATTGCCAAAAGACAAGAAAACTAGAGACCCTTGAAACTAGACTAGAAGCAAGAAAGGAGTTGACAAGAGTGAAGAAGGCTTCACTCTTGTCTCTATATATACTATCTAATTAGAGGCTATGTGGTGACGTTCTATAAGACTTCCAATATATGTTGACTTTGTAAGACACATGCTTTGACTTACAAGGTGAGTTTTTCTATGTGTGGGCTACATAGTTAGCTTGATCTTCAAGCTAACAACATGTGTGGCACATGGCCAACTTGTTGACCATGTTTCTAATCCAAAAAGTCAATTAAAGACACCTATGAAGTCAAAGCAGCGTCTATGAAGCTTTTAGGAAGCTTCCATATTAAATACTATAGAATTAACTTACTTTTACCTACTTGTATATATAATTACTAGCTTACATGAGTATGTCTGTGATATGATGCTACACTTATAGTTCGATCTCCTATTGCTCCCATTTGTATTGCAATTGGTACTTTTGGAACTCCCGCGGCCATTGGTGTTATCACTAGTCTCTTTACTATTTGAATTTGAATTTTTCTTCCTTTGGTTTTACTTAGACCTACAATTTCTTTTTGTCATTCCCGTAAGATATTTCTTATGCGTAATCACTCCTATCTTTCTTTTGCTTGTCGATTAATTCTTTGATAATCCTCCCTTTCATGATTATCATTCATAATCTTTCATTCTTCTCATACAATCAATTTCTAATATTTCATATTGTTATAATTTCCCTGACAACGGTGCCAAAATGTTGTTCTCATTGCATTTAAGCTTCAGTATACCAAAGCAATTGAACTAATAGAGGTGGGTTCAAACACGAGGAAAGACTCGTTATATGAATTGGGTCTGTTACTATCACAATTGACTGTATTCTGGCTATCTAAAATCAAGTATCAAACTACAAAACATCGAGGCTTACTACTTCCATAATAATTCAATCCATAATCCATTCTACGATTATCAATTGAGTAATACTTCTCTCAATCACAATTCTTCATAAGCAAATAATAAAGAAAACAAAGAGGTAGTACCAAGCTTATCTCGGCTTACGACTCTCAGTCTGGCTCTCGGCTTACAACTCTCAGTGTCGCTTCGATCTCTCTTTCCTCAACCTATTTATCCTACCTAAAGATGATCCGTCGGCGAGCGGATTCCAAAAGTTATGACCCTTTGAATTCTTAACCATTTATTCTACTAACAACCTACTGTTACCAGCTAAAATGCCTAGCCATCAGTCTAATTCTCAAGGTTGTCAATAACCAACTAATAACTTATCACAAAGTTTATTTAGCTATTCTATAGTCTTATAGAAATTTCTAAAAATATCTAATAATTCATAGAATATTTTAGTAATTAGAAAAAAAATATCTTTTATATTTTATTTAAAAGAATATAAAAAGTTCTTATAATTTTTTTAGATGAAAATTAAGAATTTTTATTTCTTATAAAAATATCTAGAAAGTTTGAAGAGTGCATAAATATATAAAATATAATATTTTTAAAGATCCTTATTCTATATTTAATTATAAAATTAAAAATTATAACATATTAAGTACTTTATTTGAAAATTTTATAATTAAAAGTCATTGCAAAAAATAATATTTTTAAATATATTTATGGTATATTACTCTTTATTTAGACTACTTATTTCTTTGTAATTGACATTAATTAATCCCCAAAATATTTTTATTTTAGTTTTTAAATTTTATTTTTAATTATTCTTTATTTTTAAAAAATAAATATATAGATTTATATATTAGATAGTCATTTGAATTGATACAAACTTTTGTTGGTAAAACTGAAATATTCGTTGTCTTATTTACTTTTACACAGAGTACATATATATATATATATATATATACAAATACTATGACAAACATGTTATGTAGAAGGTTTTAGATGAGATTTTAGGAGTTGTATAATATTCTAGAAGTTCAACAATTCTTCTATAAAAAGTTGTTAAAAGATTGTGAAAGGATCTTAAAAACTTTTCAATAATCATAGAAGATTTAGAAGGTTGTAGTTGTGACTAAATATTTTTAAAATAGTAAAAATTTTGACAAATTTTTAAAAGGTTCTAAATATCTTTAAAAGGTTCCTATTTATCTTTTAAAACTTTAAATTTTAAGATTAATTTTAAGAAAATAGATGGTATAAAATTTAAAAATATGTGCATGTTATTTTTTCAGAAGAATAATATTTTTTAATTTAAAAAGTTCAAAAATAAAGTAGATGTATTTTAAATTCTAGAATTATTTTTTTGTTAAATACATTTTAATTTTCTCTCAATATTATTTTATGAAGATAATCTTATCATGGAATATTTTAGTAAAAAATCTCTTGTAAAAAGAGGTTTATACTTAGACCCTGCTATCTTGTATTTCTTTAGCAAATTGGAATTTGGTATATATTCTAAAAATAATATGTTTGTTTCAAAGAAATCTTGTATCTTTATTTCACATTGTTCAACCATCGATCTTTTTTGTAAAACAAATTTTAGTATATATGTATCACAAAATTACTCTAAATCACACTAATTAAATTTTACTTAAAATTTATTTCTCGAAAAATAATTATTAAAATTTTATAATACGAAACTACCTATCAAGTATAACGGAAAATATTTTATGTGTCTTAAGTATGATTGTAATTTTACAGGGCTCGATTAGATTTAGTTCTCACATGTCCCTTTGCATGAGTTTTGTCTCTATGCGAAAGTGTGGAAGAAAATGAACGGAGGGCAAAAGAATGGGGTGGTGGAGCCCTCATTGCGAACCTCGGGTTCCAGCAGGAGTGGGAAAGCCGGGAGAGGGGTGATAATAATGGCAAGAAGGATTATATTTGAGCAATGGAAAACGGAGGCCCAGGCCTGAGCGCTGGTGCCCACTCAAACTGGGAGACGCGACGATGATGTCCTCCGACTTGGCTGCTTCCCAGCCCCACGCTCTGTGAAAAGCGGCTTTCCCGCCCCAAAGCATTTCCGACCCCCCTTTGACGAGACGACGAGGCAGCCTACTGTTCGTTCGATCGCTCGTTCGTTCGTTCGTTCGTTTCATTTTTATTGTTTGCTACTTCGCGCGCGTCTATCCATCCACACGCTGCAACGTCGGCGTCATCCTCACGGTCCACGATGCTTTCGCCTACGCTTCCGTTATCGGTGAGACTTTCACTAAGCTCACTGGCTCCCTGCTATCTAAATCAGTCAATTCGTCCCCGTCCTTGGCCCTCAGTTGGTTATTCTCACGCTTTTGTCATTGCGCCTTTCCTCTTGATGAGACTTCTTGCAGCCTCTAGTGTCTCTCTCTGCTTATTCTCCTTATTCACGTTGTAGACTGTTCCCTCTCTCGATCCCTATGGCCGCCTTTGCACACGCAGCCAGCGCTGCTGCAGTGCAATGGGACCACTCTCCTGCGCACTCGTTCGGTACTGCCAAATCCTTCGCGGACCAGGCTCCTGCGTTTCTCCGACTGCCGACATTCATTTCGGTCCGGCATGAGCTGCCCGGCGATGCTCTGCACTCTCGTGCCCGTAAATCCAAATTTGCCGCAGCTGCACGCAACGCACTTGCCATGGAGGAGTCTTCTAAGGGTGAGCATCTTCTCGTTCCTTCCCATGTTCCATTCGCTTCTCCTTTGCGTCCACCGTTGTTATCAATTTCCTTTCCGCTCCGAATTTTGTCAGTAATTCCCAGATTATGCACCTTCTTGCTCTAGAATCTTATTCTCCAATTCATTAATTTCGTCGAATTGACTTTTCCGCTGTATTGTCCCCGTGACTCAACTTATTGGGTGTGAGTTGTATTAGCGCGGGATAGCAAGACTAGCGTGCGAACCGACGTTCGGAATATTGCTATTGTCGCCCACGTCGATCATGGAAAGACCACATTGGTGGATGCCATGCTTCGACAAGCTAAGGTACCAGCTTGTTTAGCCTCAAGTTACTGCCTGTAGAAATTTTGTGCATGTGAAGACTTTAAATTTGAGGCGCTTATTTCTAGGCTAGAACTGGACTTCCATTCCTGGTTGGCTGGATTATTTGCTCACTGCTGACCGTGCTGGATTTTTTAAGGTTTTCCGTGACAATCAATCCGTCCAAGAGCGCATTATGGATTCCAACGACTTGGAGCGCGAGAGAGGAATCACCATCTTAAGCAAAAACACTGCTATTCGTTATAAAGGGACAAAAATTAACATCATAGATACACCAGGACATTCAGACTTTGGAGGGGAGGTGGAGCGTGTGCTCAACATGGTTGATGGCGTGCTCTTGCTGGTGGGTCAATTGCTTGCAACTTGCTTGATGTTCCAGTCCCGATGATTAAATGAATGGAACGATCTGTAGACGGACATGCGTGGACTGGGATGATGACGTTGTTTCTTGGCAAAACAGGTCGACTCAGTAGAAGGTCCAATGCCTCAGACCAGATTTGTGCTGAAGAAGGCCTTAGAGCTTGGGCAAACCGTAGTTGTGGTTGTGAATAAGGTGGACAGGCCTTCAGCGCGACCTGACTATGTTGTCAACACCACCTTCGAGCTTTTTGTGGAATTGGATGCCTCCGATGAGCAGGTGTGTACCGTTCTCCTCAATCCAAGTTAATTATGCTAATCACTGCAGGGTTTAACAAGTCTCGATTTTTTCAGTCTGCAGGACGAGAGCTAGCCTAATCCGCAGAGCTATGCGAGGATTCGATCTTTAAATTAACGGACTTGTTGTGGACGTTGCAGTGTGACTTCCAGGTCGTGTATGCCAGCGGTATTCATGGGAAGGCAGGCTTAGAACCAGATCAATTGGCTGACGACTTGGAACCGCTGTTTGAAGCAGTGATCAGGTGTATTCCAGAGCCCAGGGTTGACATCGAAGGTCCTCTTCAGATGCTCGTATGTGATTCGACCGTTTGCTCGTGAATGTTTTGATTTCTTGCATAAATTTCTAAACAGAGTAAGTTGGTAGTTTATTGTCAACGTATGATGCATTTGAACATCGCAGTAATTTGTACGGATGATGTGTATCTTCGAATATAACAAATGCATTTAGAGTGATCTGAACTCAGTAGGGGACTCGTGGCACTCCAACCTTGCTCAAGTATGCTAACATTTTTTTGTTCCTTCTCCCACTTCCACTGGCAAAAGATAACGAATTTAGATTACGACGAGCACAAGGGTCGTATTGCTATTGGACGCGTTCATGCTGGGCGCGTGATGAAAGGAATGGAAGTGAAGGTATGTACTTTTCAGTGGTTTGTGCCATCTGGCAATGCAGACATCGAATATGTTTGAATTTTCGTTTCTTTCTATTTTCCGCCTCAACCTTGAGCATGATCTTAAAGATGTAGGAATTTGATACCTGCGTTTTGATTTGACAAAACCGTTGTTGTTCTGTTTAGTTGTGGGAATTGCTGCTTGGAAACTATAGATGAATTGTGACACAAGCAGTGATCGATAATTCCATAGTTTTGAAGGGAGCTTTTTATTTTTGATCAGGCTACACCGCCATGGTATCTACCTGACCAGGGACGGATGGTGAAACATGCAGGTCTGCACCCCAGATGATCGTTGCAGGAACGCCAAAATCAATGAGCTCTTTGAATATGACAATTTTGCTCGGGTCCCTGCTGATGTGGTTGAGGCTGGAGATATATGTTGTCTCTCGGGAATTGACGATGTCTTGGTACTGCTTCTGACTTGCTTCCGACTGAAAATCTCACTCTGGTTTTCTTCCTTTTTAGTTTTCTGACTTGTATCAGGGTTTAGATCTTGTTATGATTGTGCAGATCTACAAATGTGATTGCCCCCATGCCCATTCCACTATAGCGTGCGCAAATCATATATAGCGTGCACTAGATGGTTTACTGAGTGGAGGATAACCTATCCAGTATTCGCCCGCATGGTTCGTGCACGCCAGTGGATGGGGCTTGGTACAAATAAAGTCGTTGAGATCTACGGTTTTGTCTTCCTCCTCTTGTAGTCTCCGATTTGAAGAAACTTTTGCACAGGCATGCACTGTGACACATGTTCGAATAGTAGTTCAATTTCGTTTGAAAACTCCAATAGATATTCACAATGTATCGATTACACTGTGTACAGATTGGAGAAACATTAGCTGACAAAATAGATGGCGTACCACTGCCGACCATCACTGTGGAGGAGCCTACTGTGAGAATGTCCTTTTCTGTCAACACGTCGCCTTTTGCTGGACGAGAGGTAATGAGCCTTATGTGTTTTTCTGAAACTCATCTCATATGTCCTTTTTGCCTTCCTCTGTCTGGAATAAGTTCGCTGTTGAGTTCGGTCTCCTCAAGGCTCGTAATCGCAATGCGAATTGGTGAATGATTTGAATGTTTGCAGGGTAAGTATGTGACAAGTAGGAATTTGAGGGATCGGCTGTACCGAGAGTTAGAGAGGAACTTGGCCATGAAGGTAGAAGATGGACAAACTGCCGACACTTTTATCGTCAGTGGTCGTGGCACGCTGCATCTCACAATCCTTATTGAGAACATGTAAGTCGGAAACCCGTCTTGTTTTTTTCATTAATGTTCGTTCCAATAGGAATGAAATTTTCTTCAGATGTTCTCTTACTTGTTCCTTACAGCTGCAACCTTGCTCTTCTTTCTCACATCTGTAGCGGCTGAAACGTATTGTGGTCCTTGTTGTCTGGCAGGAGGAGAGAGGGTTATGAGTTCTTAATTGGACCACCGAAAGTTATCAACCGGGAGGTCAAAGGAAAAAAGCTTGAGCCCTACGAGGTAAAGACAGTGGTTTCATGCTGCTAGAATGATGAATACTGACCGTCCTCAATTCTTTTCTCGGTGGGTTCTTCACGGTTACTGGATACTACGTCGTAATATTTGTATGCCGAGGAGTTCTTCTATAAGAGTGATGTCATCATTTGAAGTGCATGTTTGCGCGAATTTCTCGCTCTCTCGCTCTCTCGCTTTCTCTGCATCTCTAGCTCTGCTAGCACCCTCATGTACAAGTAATTTCCTGAAAGTGGACTTCTGCAGGATGCTATTGTTGAGGTTCCTGAAGAGTACGTGGGGGCGGTGGTCGACCTACTGGGCAAGCGTCGGGGTCAAATGTTGGATATGTCAACTTCCGGGTATGATGAACGTTGTTTTTTATGCAGTATTTTGTGGCGAAAATACTTTAACGAAACCCTTCTTTCTCCTTTGTCTAACACGTAGCAGTAGATGGTAGTCTTGTGATATTTCCGTCATGCTCTTGTCGCCAAGTTTATCTCGACGTGAAAAGTTATGTTGGTGAGCTCTTATCTCATGAATCGGTTGTACGATTTATCCCTTGACTGTGTAAGCGAACAAGGTTTGCAGCAATCCACTAACAGTCTATTGGCAATGCGCGGATCTGTAGGTCGGAGAACACCACAGTGGTGAAATACAGGATGCCGACCCGAGGATTGCTTGGACTACGGAACGCTATGCTTACTGCCTCCAGGGGCACTGCCTTGCTAAACACCATCTTTTATGGGTATGACGAATGGGCAGGAGAGATAAGCACCCGTGAGCAAGGATCTTTGGTAAGACTATTTCTCCACGGGCCATACTTTTGGTCGCACAACGCATTTGAAAGTAGTTCACATTTTAGGTTGAGAAGAGCATAAGAGTTCATATGTTGCAGTGCAATTATGTGTTTAACTTTCAAATTGTGTTATATCAGGTGGCTTTTGAGACGGGAACTACGACTTCCTACGCTCTTTTCAGTTGTCAAGACCGAGGAAGCCTCTTTCTGGGTCCAGGAGTGGATATTTACAAGGGCCAAATAATTGGTATCCACCAAAGACCTGGGGACTTGTCACTGAATGCCTGCAAACGAAAGGCTGCAACCAATGTACGCTCAAATAAAGAAGCTACAGGTGACCAACTGACCCCTTTTGGTTGGATGCGCTGTCGCATGTACTGAACGAATTATGTCGAAGTGTAGCTGTAGGGTGAACGGTGCCGCATCTTATCGCAGTGCGTGAGGTCGTGTCTCTTTTGTTTGTTGTATATGTATAATGACTGGGCAGACTAACGACAAGGCAACTGATTACCATGGTGTGTTGTTCCTTACGTGCAGTGGTACTAGCGTCCCCTGTAGAGCTTAGCCTGGATGACTGTGTGGAGTATATTCAAGAGGACGAGCTTGTTGAGGTTACTCCACTCAGTATACGAATGTGCAAAAACCCCAAGATTCCGCAGAAGAAGCGTTCCTAAGTTTTTGGTATGGTCACGTGTGTGGATACTTTTTGGAAAGCGACGTAGCAGCAAAGGAAAAGTATATTCGAACAAGTTGCAAAAGGTAGTCTAGTTGCTCACGGCATTGGTGTGGTAGGAAGAAAGTATGGAAAAATGAGTAGGGCAATAGTAAGTCGAAGCGATTTATTTCCCTGAACTTTGGTAGAGGGATGATATAAATATACAATTGCAGAGGGAGTTGTGCGCACATTCTGGTGTGTTTTAGAGACTGAGATGCTTGAAACATTGAATCCTAGTTTAGCATAGTGTTGTCTCGTGACATGGAGTCGGAGTCAATGAGCAGCGGTGGTGTCTGCTGGTACATTTCCGCCTATGTCAATCACACAACACCCTGACTCCGTTGAGCTCGATGTTTATCCACGAAAAGATGGAGAAAATTCCCACGGAAACTTCGCCAATTTTTTATGAAGTAAGCCAAATGGCCAAAGCGGGACTTAGTGGAAGACATGGAATGAATGTACCTCTTATTGTTTATGTTTTGGAACACTTGGGAAGAAATTTTCGCAAACAGTCTGTCCTCAACTAGGAATATTGTTACCAAGCGAGTACAATACTGTCCAATAGGAGGAACTGTTACTACATGGTTCCAATTGATTATGCAAAACAAATTTGTCACAAATCCAGATAAACTACTTAAGGCAAGCTCAGTGTAGTATAGACGTTGCACTCATGATAACAATCTGGAGTAGAACAACTGTTCCTACCAGGGGCTACTAGTGGATAAGAGATAAAACCCTAACACCCCTCCAACTGTCATAAATTAGGATTTTTTAATCTATTCTTGTAACGTCATTGCTCAGCAAAAACCATACTGAAATGTAAGCAGCTAGTCAAGTAAGTACGTATTGAAACCATTAGTAATTTTTTAGAAGCATAGACATCAATCAAATGAAAGATAATGATTCATCATAGGAGGGATTTAATAGTAGTATTAGGATTTGGAAAGTTAGATTTTTCTTAGCAACACTTTGTATGTAATTAGATGCATAACGATTCTAAATACTTTGATAAGTAGATTGCTGATACTAACAATCACAC